>NC_086286.1:93092912-93419462 GCF_963924245.1 Chroicocephalus ridibundus
ATTCGAAGTGGCAACTGGAAGGAGAAAGACCCTCTATCGTACTGCCAAACTGAGGATGCCAGTCTATGCCAGGGGAAGATGTTTGGGAGACAACCAGACCCAACACCTTGGAAGATGAGCTTCCTCTTGTGCCTAGTCCCGCTTTACCTGCAGAAAGGCTTCCAATGAAACAGCTACAAAGAGTACGGGAATGTCCTTGCATAGTATGACAGAGACATAAAAAACAGATTTTCTTTTTGTTTTAATTAAATAAACATTGTTGTTGGATTTCTATCGGAACTTCTAAACCTGCTTAGAATTTCAAAACCAGTTTTAGACTGAAGAAAATAAGTCCAACAATGAAGGAAAATATGCAAATCCTCCCCCACCCCCCCAAATAAAAGGAAAGAGAAAAAAAATGATATGTCACTTTAATATTAAAGTTAAAAGGCTTTGATGGTGAGGAGAACTTTGTAGAAAAGAAAATGATGGGTGTGACAAATCTTTAAAGAAGAGAAAATGGAGTGCTATTTTTAAAATTCTTTTATTCTGTGGTATTTTACAGAGCCTTACAGATGACAAAGCAGCTGCTTCCCCTGTGCTTGACTGAGTGCTTTCTCCACACACCACTGGGTTGGGGTTTTTTTCTTTTTGTGTCACATTGATCTCTTGTTTTGCTGCCTCTAACACGCCATTAGGTGCCTCTGGCTGCCAATAGTGAGGGAGAAGATCAGGTTCTGGTGGGTAAACTGCCATTAGGCACTTCCTGACGTGATTTATAATATTATGGCCTGCGTCTACTCTTTGAAGATATTTTGAGAGGTAGAATCACCTTATTATTATTGTTTTTACTGCTTGTACTGAACGAGTTTCTAGGGGTCCTTGTCCAGATCTGTTGTACAGATGTTGCACAAATGGATATTAAAAGGCAACACCTGCCTCCCAGAGCTTGCCTTCAAACAGGTGAGACTGAAAATAGGCAATTATTATCCCCAATTTGCAGCAGGTACCTAAAACTCTCCAGTGCTGCACAGAAAAATTTGAGCAAGCTCTGAATAGAAGTAATATGGGCAAAGGAGGATGATAGTACATCTATCCTAAAATAACCACCTTCTCACAGCCTCTAAGGTGAAGTAGCATGTTAAAGCAGTAATACAAGGTACCCACAGTGGCTATCACCTGAAAACAGAGTTAATCAGTCATATTAGACAACTTGGCATCTCTCATTCATACTAAAGATGTTGGTTGCTGCCCCCAGTTGTCCCAGAAAGTCAAGATTACCTGCTCACCAGGTTTCAGCGGTACACCAGTAAAGCTCCAGCTGCCCAATGCACTGCAGAGCAACTTCTGTAAACACGTGCAAACCAGCTTTACAGTCCCCCCTTGGATCTTCCCTTAAAATAGCTCTCTGTGTCTGTAACTTCTGCCGGGACATGGTGATGTTGTGGCTGCTGGCGTGTGGATGCTGCTGTCTATCACTCCAATCAATAGCCTCTGATGGGTTCTTATCTGCTTGCAATGCTCTCTTGTCTCTTCACTAAGGCCATGGGTGGTTAGGGCAGCAATTTCCAATCTTCACACAGCAAACTTAGTAAATGTTGGATCCTGGGGTAATACATATATTAATAACAAATAATAATAACAAGCAACAAGAAATTTTTCTCCAGCTGCATCTCTATATTTGCACGCTCAAACACCCTCCCCCTGCCCCCCAAACACACTCAACACAGCATACCATATGTGGGAGCAATTTGCAGCCGTTGATATTAAGGATGCCTGTCTTTAATAATTGAAAATAATTAGCATAATGCTTGACTCATTGAGTTTCTATGGGGAAACAGTAACCTCCAGTGGTCATTTAGAGTCCAGTCATGTTCTAACAGACTTCAGTGAGAGCAGTATTAGGTCCTTAATTTATACCTGGCTTTAAAATTTTCCTTGAAGCCCTAAATTATACATTCATAACCAATTTCTCATACAACACATAGCTACTAGAACTGCGCTCCTTCAAAGGTTTATTTTGCAGTTATTTACCTTTGCCAAGGGCCTTGAGATCCAGAAATAAAAAATCCCTGTGAAAAAGAAAAGTAATACCAATTTTTAGTGAAAAGGTCCAGTCTATAACTTTTTTAAGGAAACAGTGCAATTATTTGTGTAGTGTCTGAACTTGGCTTAGGAATGTCATTTAAGTGTTAAGTGAATAGATCTTTTCTTCTTTTTAAAGTGGGGGACAACCTCCAGTTAGAGGGAAGGCTAAGACTATTTTCCTATCTATTTTAGACTGGTTTTTTGTGAGAGATTAGAGGCTGAAGTTAGTAATGCATTTAGGAGCTGCTCAATTTTGACCAGTTAGCAATCATAGGAAACAGGGATGGAAGGGACCTCGGGAGGACTCCCAGCCTGTCTCCTTCAAGGCCAGACTGGCTCTAGTTAAACCGCTTCAGCCCTCAGCTTCCTTCAGGCTGCAGTCCCACAATACAGAGGGACAGGGAAGGCCGACAAAGTTTTATGTCTCTCTGTGGTTCCTATTTATATTAAAGACCCCGGCTGGACCTGTTGTGCTACTGGAGCTGCTGGATATTGCTGATAGTGGAAGGATTGCAGAGACCAGCATGACTTTTCCCTTTCCTTCCGGGGATTGACGGTTACTGCCTGACAGCTCAGAGGCTAAATCTTCAGAGTGCTACCTCGGTTGCAACACATTAATCCGGGCGAGCACAGCACAATTAGCCTTTCTGTTGTTGGGCTTGCGAGGGGGTTGAGGGTACGCCACTGAATGTGACTTGAGGGATCACAGGTCTTCCCCTGAGGTTTTTAATTTTTATTGTCCGCCGGGTGAGGTAAATTATTACCTCCATTTGATTACCAAGTGCTGTGCGAGTGTGTTTGTTTATATTTATGCTCCTGGGTGGTTACTGTCAACATAACTACTGCAGACTGCTCAAAGCTTTGAGTGGTCCCCATCTGTCAAAGTAGGAATTAAATATATTAAACCCTCCTCCTCCTCCCTGGGTTGTTTTTTGAGAATGTGCCACCGACAACATTTGGAGCTGCGAGAAGTTTATGGCTGGGTGTGGAAGGGTTTGATTTAGAGCTAAAGCAGCTGTGAGACATCAAAAAGAGACAGGTGAAAAGTCTCGATGTTCCTCAGGGCCACAATAGCATTGAAGGCTGCACAGGAGCATCCCACTGTCGGGCAAAATGGCCAACTGAGCCAGCTGTGCTGGGTCCTCAGATACCTTGTGCCTAATTAGTCCCAAGGCGTCATGGGGACTGACTACACACTTCCTCCTATACCCTGTCTACCCCAGGGTGTACTGGTTTGGGGCCCAAGGTGGTGTCCTACGTGTCTATGAGGGTGGGAAACAAAGAGCAAAGCTCAGTGTGGCACTGGATGGCTGTGATGAAGGAGCAAGTGATGTCCCTGAGGACCTTACCAGAGAGATTCAGCTGGAGGTGCGCACTCAGGGGGCTGGAAAGGCGAAGGGAGAGCAGGCAGAAAGAGAAGATCTTGACTGACGGTGGACAGGTAAGATGCCTGTTCTCTTAGTTTATCCCCACCTCCTGCTCAGATAGTCATCTGCTTCTGCTTTTTGGGGAGTGTCGAGCTCTCACCTGGAGCATGCAGGCTGATCCTCATTGCTGACCTCTCCCCTTCCTCCACCCATGGCGAATCTGCTCTGCCCCTGCTGTGAAACCAAATTCTGCCCTGTGGGAGAGACTGCTTGGGCTGAAGGCAGGTGTAAGACCTGCCATTTAAATGATCTGGTGCTTAGCTGAAGGAGGAAAAAGAAAACATTAACAAAATGAAACTACAGAGGAGATAGCAGATGAAAGTAAAAAACCATAGGTGGCAAGCTGTGATTAATATGGAAAAATAGGTAATGAAAAGAGGAAAGTTAAAATATGAGTGATTAAAAAAAGACCATAGGCAACAATTGGCCCATGGAAGAAAACCATAGACAACACAGCCAATGTTAGTTATGCCACAGCTGGCTTCTCCTGAAGGAGAAAGCAGAGATGAAACAGATGACATGCAAGTGCTGGTCTCTGAGTCCTGCTTTCTTTCAGTTAAGGATTATTTACTATCTTTGTTTCCTCTAATGAGGACTGCAAAACCCAGTTGGGGATTTACCGACCATTTCCCTTGATTTTTGTTGTTTCTTCTGTCTTTTTTTCTCTACGACATTGTGATAGTTATCATCTTTGGTTCTCCTCAAATGGGTCATTTGCAGGAAAATTACAATATGTGCCTGTCTGAGGTACCAGCTAATTGAACACTCAGAAGGCAATCAGTGATGCTTTACTGGAAGGCAGACTATGTGCCAAAGAAAGCAAAGATATATTGGTGAGGTTCATAGGGTGGGTGAAGACATATTCCAAATTAGAGACCAGTGTCAACAAGAAGCGATGCACGGGACAATGATATTGGTTTTTTTTAAAGTAGATGTGTCGTTCTTATTTGCTTTTAAAGTATAAAAATTCCTATGTCATCCTACAGGAAGTTTAGGTTTCGATTCTGCAAATGTGTCAAAGCTATGAGATCAGTGCGCTGGGCAAAATTACATGTGCTTCAGGTGGTCTTCACATAGATGACCTATATCTATAATGTCAGGCCAAGAGAAGGTATGATTAAAATTTTTTAAAGTAATATTTTTCATGAAGCCTCAATCAGGTCTACATTGAGGTTCCATGCCACTAGATGCTGCATGAACACTCGAAATATGCTGTCATATAGGTGGACTTTTCTTAAATTATATACATGTTGGAAACAGGCAGTTGTGGAAAGAACAACTCAGTACGATTGTACCCAAGCACTATACATTGTACCCAAGCACTATACACCTTGCAAATGGGATGAAACCTCTGAGAATCAGCCTTTACATAAGGTAAATAATATCAGTCGTCTTCAAGACTGATTTTGAAATTTACTGAAACAAACTGATTGTATTCCTGTTCTGGGAAGATCCCCTGACAGTGTCCGTGAAACCAACGAAAAATTGTCGTGGTTACAAAGCCCTGTGTGAAAATCTCTTTGGACTGCCATAGGAGTCCTATAGGTTTATCAAGGCTCCTGCTCTCTCTCTCTCTCTTTTCTTTTTTTTTTAAATTGATGACTTCAGAATTTAGTTTGTGTTTATTAATGGCCTATGTGGAACTGATGGAAATCAGTATGTTATTATTGTATACAAGGACATACATAAATATGACTTTCTCCAGGGTTAGGAAAAATTTATATCTTTTCAGTCTCTGTTTCATCTTTCTGCTCTCTGCACAGTCCAATGGTAACATAAATAATATGACAACAGTGCACTGACTCACTTTTGACCATGTTACTGGTTAGTTAAATTATTAATAAACACTTAGTGGAAGACATTTCAGCTAACTTTAGCAGTCTGCCGTGCATACATTTATATCTGATTTAGCTTTTTAGGGCTCTCTTTATAGTCAGTGTGGGAAAAACAATCCCAAGGAGTGATACACATCATGAGTTTTAGGTACATTCCTTAAATGAGATGAATTATGCCCTAAACCCACTCATTTTTCTCCAGCTAGCTGCGGTGCAGATGTCTTAGTTTGGAGAGATGAATTTTACCCTTTGTTCAGTTTGTGTAATTTCTGTGTGTACATGGATCATTACTTAGGATGATGTTTAGCCTGAGGTAGCTGAGGGCACTGTTCTCCTCTGGCTTGAGGTACTGCAGAGAGCGATCTCCCTTCGTGAGCACCCGCTGACTGCTAAAATAGCCTCTGTTTTTTTATGAGTGTCCTCGGTTGCTTTTTGTGAAGGCATCTAATTCTGCTCATGCTGTGTTAAATGCCTATCATATTCAATCTTTCCAAAAATGTGGCAGAAGAAAGCTTAATGTCGTTACTCTGGTTACTCCCATGTGGGAAAAGGGTTTGAGAAGCTCGGATGGTTCCTGCTGAGAGGATCCGGAGCAGCACCTCAGGCACCGAATGGACTACAGTTAGATAGCAAGGTGCCTCATGATTGTAAATGAGTCCAGGGTTAAGTGATAGCTGGGAGATTTTTTTTTTTTTTTTTATTTTATTTCAAATGATGATTTGGTTGGAGGTCTGTTAGTTCTGCCCCAGCCTCATGCGAGTGGCTCAAGTCCTTTACTGGGTGTAGCTGTTAGTAATATTTGCAAGATGGGGATTTATAGACACATTTATTCTGGAGGAATCTAATCACTGCATTGCTTTCGCAAATGTAGCTGTATCAGAAGCAAACAGTGCATGAATTATATGTCTCGGCAGGATTGATCGTGCCCTTAGGAGCTATCAGCAGCACCCAGAGAACAATTACATTCTTCTGCTCCCAATAATGAAGTACTATTTAGAAACAGAAAGTCGTTATGTAAAACTTTGAGAAATGATACAATTACATTACATTACACGTAATTTTGTCATAGGCCTTGCTTATTACATAAAATTTAAATGTCTTCTGAGAGGGAATTCTGTAGTGCTGATTTCCTGCTCTTGTGCTCCAAGGCACTTTGCCTTTCTGTTAAATGATAAGAGCTGCTCAGGGTTGGCAATAGCATATATTCTGAAAATTCAAAAAGCTTACTTATAAAAAGTAAGCAGTTATCGTAGTAATTATCAGTTAATTTAATATTAAATAACATGTTAATTTGCCAGTATCTCTTTCATATTTTGGTTTATCTGGTTATTACAGCAAGATGTAAATCAAAGAAGCGAACACAGGCATCATACTTCTAAGATTATTCATCCTGTGTAGTCAGTCTGATTTCTTTGTAATTGTTTACAGATTTAAATTTAAGCCTTACTTTTTTTTTCTTTCTTTTGCATAATATTTGGCCTTTGTTTTGCGTGCTGGTTTTGACTGGTGCGTGACCAAAAGCTGTGTGATGGAAAGGCAAATGAGTTGTGTCGGTCTGGTTTGCGCAGTCTTCAGTGCAAAAGGTCCCAAAGGCAGCGCTCTGGTGAGTGGCCGAAACGCGGGGCTGGGCCATGTGCCACCCTCTGCAGGGAGGCAGAACTGGGCAGCAGGCAGCACCACAAACGGTCAGGACGGATCTGCTCTTAGCACAGTCTCTCCTGTTTTATCTATGGAAAGTGAGACCTGGGGAGACAAGCTGGTAGGAAAAACTCAATAACACTCCTAAATCTTAAGGGCCTGAGGCTGGAACTGCAGCAAACATGAGTTAGTGCCTGAGCAATCGGGCATTGTCTGCGTGCATCTCATCGCTTTCACTAGCAGGTCTCAGTTAAACAAGCTTTTCCTTAAAGGGAAGATGTTAGGAATATTTCATATCAGCCCTTCTATACCTTAAAGGCCTTTTATTTAACCAGGACTCTGCCACAATGTGAAAAGTCTTCAACGCTGGTTCTTATGGTCCAGGACCACATAGGAAATAGGGGCTTAATTGTATATAAACCAGTTGAGGAGGCTCTGTCCCATGGAAAGAAAAGTAAGGAACAGTTTTAAGTGCATAAACAGTCTCTTATTTAAAGGCAGGTGCTTTCCACACTTGTATTTCTGTCTCAGTAATTGATTGTGGATGGTTTCAGCAAATGTGTTGCATCAAGAACTCAGTAACATTAGTGTCTTGAACTGGGGTTGATTTTTTTCCCCCATGGTCTCCTAGTATTTTCTAATGGGCTGTGTTGCATGTTGCTTTTTAAATCAATTCTGTGGCAACCACGTTATGCTAGCAGTGTGTGTGTGTGTGTGTATTTGCATGCTGGGAGAGTGGGGCTCCATAGGAAAACTTGGGAGAAGCCTGGCAGTCCAAGGAGAGCTGACAAGACCTGGTTAATCATTTAAATGTTTAAGATTTTGTACTTAAGTCTTACAGCACAGAAGCACTGACGTAGTTCCCGCAGACTTTCCAGTGCTATGGTCACTTAGCAGCCTCCTGAAGTAATTAATTATGATTTTATTTGACTGGAATTAAGACTCTTGAGATGTCATTAGGGTTCAGCTCGTGTATCATGTGAGACAAAATTGTATCTCCATTTAGACAATTTCATATTACAACTTTCTTTTCAGTATTCTTCTTTTTTTATAACAGAAGCTTTCAAAAGCTTAAAGAAGGAGACAATTCGTTTTATTTGAATTTCAACGAAGCAGGTAGTTTTATAAGCCTCAGAGATGTGAGGCTAGGCAGTCCATATTTTTTATGTTAGTCTCGCACCTGACGACATAAAAGGATCCTCTTCTTTCCGGGTGCTTTGGCATGGCACAGACCTACGGTAGGAACTGACTTGTAAACAGCAGATGACGATGCTAGAGAGGCTGAGGAAGTGACTGACCGTTGTTGTCCGCTCCGCCTTTTCCTCAGCAATCGCCACTGTGCTGTCATACTGTTCGTGAACGAGTTCCTCTACACAGTCTCCAGCCTCCTGGGTTAGCTGATGTTGGGTTTTCTTCTTACGCTGTGTTTGTTCAGTGCCTGAATGACGCTGAAGCCATCTTTGCTGTGCCATCTGCCCCGGTGTGGGTGTCTGCTGGGAGTGACTGTCAGGTAGATGTGTGCAAGGATGGCCCAGATCTCCTCTGTCTGCTGGGAAGGTTTTGGGGTCCCCGGCTGGAGCAAGCTGCTGCATGCTCAGGGATCAGACCTCCTCCTGCTCTGGGGGTAAAGAGCGGTCTGGGATGTGGCAAGCTCACTCCTGTGAAATACCCAAGCCTTTCCATGTGAAAATGGCTCAGACCTAGGGGAGCATGAAGGTTTTTAGTACCAGTGGCCCAAAACATTTTGCAAGAACCCCCTGTGTATGCTCCCTAGTGCAAGCACTATCTCCTGTTGGTACTGGAGATCATCGAGCCTGTAACTAGCTAGCAAGAACCATTGCTGTGCAGTGCTTTGTATGTTTTCTCTTTAAATTCTGTAAAGTTCAGTATGTTTTCTCTTTAAATATGCTTTTTTTACACCACAGGATCAAGTCCTGATGTAAATCATAGTGGATAAGGAAGTCAAGTAGTAGCCCTGTATCTGCAGGCTACATCCCATGATGGAAAAACATGCCACTATGCATGGAGGAGCAACAACTCTCGATTGTTGTCTTCCCGCTTTGTCACCTTGCCCCTTTTATGTCCTAGGAGCCATTTTCCAATGTTTTAGTCACTAGTACTGCTTAGAGCTCTAAAGAAGTATTAAAATTTTAAATAGGTGCAAGACCCACAGATTGGTTGTGAAAATATTTTGGTGGTATTTCTCCTTTATTTCAATATATTATCATGAATAAAATGCCTTATGCCCTACTAGAGTGTATCCAAGCTAATAAATTGCTGTGGAATGCATGGAATTGCAGAAGCCTGTCATTAGCATCTTGCATGAGCTGCATTTTGATGTGGCAGTCAAACCGAATTAAATTCCACTGTGCCCAGACACAAGGTAATAGCTCAGTGACTGCTGTCTTCCTAGCCATCCCAGGTGGTGACGTTGTATGAAACTCAGTGCTACAGAGCTGCAGGGAGGTGGCAATCATACAGTGCCCCCCACCCTTGTGTAGTAGCCCCCATCCAGTAGCTTTGATTTAACTGCATTTTCCATTTAGGTTGTAGAAGAAAGGCAATAGCAAAACTTGTCAGAAACTATGTATGCTAAAAAGGCCATTAGGTTAGCTTTTGACTCTTTTTTTTGAGGGATATGAATATGTAGCTAGAGATGCAGAAAGCCAACTAAATGTCTTCTTTTTTATAAACTTTGAAATTTTGTGTGTCTCAGCAGGAGCTCCTGAAGTTTCATTTTTAACCCAACCCTTTCTGAGATCCCTCGGCATAGAGATGAGAGCTTAATATACACCCTTGTTTCTGAAGTACTTGCTCTCTCTGCCCACATCTTTGTTCCTGAATTTCTGAGGGCCAGGATATATTAGAAAATCCTCAGGTCCCGCACTGCTGGTGGATAACCACGACACTTGGAGCAGCTCTGGATGCTGGACAGCCTGGAAATGCAGGAACCCGTTTCAGTCCCTCAGCTGCCAAGTGATGCCTGCTCTCCTCTGCGCCTGCTAAGAAGTGTGAGATGTTTTTTTTTTTCTTTCATGTTATCTGATAAAAAGTCTGTGTAGTTCCAGCTTCCCATTTATTTCTGGAAAGCTGCTCTGCCTTTGAAAACTGCCAGCTCTTTCATGAGGAGCAACGGTTTTCACATTATGCAGTGGTTTGTTTTTCAGTCAAAGCCTTCACTCCTGGAAACAAGTAATTACAGGAGATCATTCCCTTATTTTAGAATGAAAAAAACCCCCAGAAATAGTTATTAGTTTTAGTGGTTGCAGTGAAAAACTCAAAGTCATGACTCAGATTTACTCCAAAGGCAAATTAGAATGTAAGTAAAAATAACCCAGCATTTATTTTTTTAAAGCCCAAATTCTAACACAGCTTTAAAAAAACAAGGGTTTTTGTCTGCCTTATAGTCTTTGGACGTTCGTAATTGGTAAAGCTGACATTGGTAGGGCAGTGCTACATAGAGACACACACTTCCTAGGGACTGTGGTCTTCATTTTAATCCATCTATCCCTCCTAGGGAAGCACACTGTGTCTGGTGTAACCCTGGGGTTTTATTTCACATTGCTGAAGTTCCAGATGCAAGAAAAAGAAATGTACAGACTGAAAAGATTCCTGAGGCAAAGAATGAGGATATAGGCTCTTGTAGAAAAGATCGACAAAACTTAGATAGAAATGACATGGAAGATCTGAAGGAATCTCCATCATGAAAGGTTTTAAGAACAAGTTTGAAAAACCCCTTTCAGGAAAGGCGTTGGGAGAGTGAAGCATTTGAGCAGAGGGTGGTCTAAATGATATCTTAAAATCTTAAAATCTTTTTCAGTTCTCTCTTTATTTGCTGCTCTTGGACTTTCTGAATGAATTGTGAGGGACCCTCTGAATCCGTTTGGTTTTTTTTCCTCCGAAAATCACAGATAAGACTAAAATTTAAATATATTATGTCTATATCATTACTTTTGTCTACTAATCATGTAAGTCATTAGAGAAGTAAAACTGGTTTTGATAATGAGCTGTTTTCCATAAAACCATCTTGATTGGCATTACCTCTGCTTCTGGTTTTATATAGTTTAATACCTTCCTAAATAATGTCATCTTTTTGCTAAGCATCACATTATTCCTCTATTTCTGGTTACCCTTTGGGACAATGGTGTACAATTAGCAATTTTCCAACCTGGAAAGTCCTCCAGTGATCCAAATTATATCAAATTCATATCCACAGACCAGCTTCATGGCAGGTTCTCTAACATTTGTTCGGGGGCAACAGCCCTGGTCTAAGTAAACCTAATGAAATCTATAGAAATCCTGGGTTTAACTCTGGAAAAACAAGATGGCGTATCTGGAAGATGCGGCTGTTAGTATGCACGCAAACAGACTGCCATGTTCAGAAGTATTTTAAACTCTGTGGTAACATAGGAACTTAAAACTTCAGTGAATTGTATGCTAATTTACCAGTTCAACAGAAAACACTGCTTAGTATTTTGTTTTTCCCGTAGCATCTGTTTTACAATAAGTGTTAACGGTGATTCAAAATATAGCAAACGAAAAGATTTGTTTTATTTTGTAGAAGTGACGGTCTTGAAATTTAGGTGTGAGAATACCAGAAAAATAGTTTTCATTTTCCGTATCGCTGAAGGGGATGGCAGGAGTGAAATAGCAGACATCAGTTATAACAGTTGTTTTGATTAAAGTGGTATTTACCCTGCTGCTCTTTCATCCGCCATCAATCTTAACTGGATTAAAAACAATATCCAGTGGCAAGAATTCATTATTAAAGTTATTTTCCAAGTATGTTTAGTTAGATGAGCAATCGCATGTGTATCATGCCTTCTTTTACAGTAAAAATGGTATGAGAATACGCATAATTGTTAATTGCTTTCCTTTTACTAATGAAGTGGTATTAAAGGGAAAAAAGTATTTTTTCCTGTCCTGTGTGAAGACTATGAGAAGTCTATTTCTCAAGAGGAATCATCACAGTATTGTAACAAAGAAGCTGTTTGGCAAAAAAAACATTCAAGATAGACCTATTTACAATCTGCAAATCTTCAAGTCAGTTTTCCTCATCTCAGGGGCTGAAGTGGCATACCTTTTTATAGCCATAGTGATGCATTTTTATAAGTGCATGTATTTTATGTCCTGTGAAAACCCACATGCATCCAGTGAACATGAATTTTGCTTACTCAGCTCTTGTGAAAACCATGGAGAAATTGACCTTCTGTCCTGTGCGGTTTGTATAGCTAAACCAATAGTGCAACGGTGTATGTATGAATTGGGATTAGAAAAGAAACTGCAAAAATTCTAGGATATTAATGAAAGGTAACATTATGTGAAAAGTTTTTCATGTTTATACTTTTATTTTCTTTGTTTTAAATGGTGAAAAGACCTAAACAGGGCAAGATCTAAAAGTGACGAGTTAGAAGAGCAGACACCTCTTTGCAGCTGGCATGTAGAGAAGAAGGGTGGCATGTATTGGATTTAGATATCACAAAGACAGCATCCCCTTCTGCTCCCAGCAGGAATTTTGTGGTTGATCTCAGTGCTAATAGGATCAAACAGAAAGACAAGAGGCATGTAGAAGTGGATAAAAGCGAAGAGGTAAAAGGACCAGACTGGGAAAATGCCGACTGCACTGATGCAAAAGCCTGGCAGTCCCTAGAATTAGACGTCGCATTGAAAAATGCAGCACCCTTGTTCAAAATGTATAAATTACTTGCAAAAGGATTGATATCCATAAGTGTTCTACCTGCCTCATGAATGCATTAATAACTGGGTTATATAGATATGTATATGGCTATAGTTGTGTGGTATTCTGCATAAAATAATTGTTTATCAGTAGACTTTCTAGCAAATAAAAAAGAAAATTTGAATTATTTTGCAATAAAATAGACTAGGCCATACCTAATCCAGCAAAATCTGTCCTAGGCTCAATGTGAAACAAGAATTTCCACTCATGAGATGTTTTTTAATTTATCCTTTGGTCGCACACAAGCACATCATTACCATTATTCAGCATTATGAGAGCAATAGTACCAACAATAAAAGATAATGCAATATGATTTTTATTTAAATTTAGATTTGATTAATAGCCTTGTTGTAAAATTTTGCCGGAGAGGAATAGAAATCAGGTGGAAGTAAATGGAAATAAAAAAAATACCTTTGTTCAGTCCACGTCTTGAGAGAAGACTGAAGGAGGCTTCAGTGAAAGGCTTTTGAATAAGAATTTCCTTTGTTTGGGTGTGATGCTTCCCAGTGTGGAAGGAAACCTGTAGGCAGACTTTTTTCTGTCTTGGGTCTTAGAGGAAAACTAATGTGACCCAGATCTGAAAGATGTGGCAGCCCTTACCAGGAAGAATAAGGGAATAGTTGATCTATGGAGCCTGTCTCCTTCTGTATATCCACCTTGTGTAACTCCACCCTGCTAGACATCTGCTGCCAGCTTCAGTAGTTTCCAGGCCCTTTCTCTAGCTGAGAGAAAGCTAGAGACCAAGCTTGGAGACCAGGTCATATGAAGAGAGGCTGAGGGAGCTGGGCATGTTTAGCTTGGAGAAGAGGAGGCTGAGGGGAGACCTCATTGCCCTCTACAGCTACCTGAAAGGAGGTTGGAGAGAGGTGGGTGTTGGCCTCTTCTCCCAGGTGAATAATGACAGGACCAGAGGAAATGGTCTGAAGTTGCGGCAGGGGAGGTTTAGATTAGATATTAGGAAGAATTACTTTACTGAAAGAGTGGTCAGGCACTGGAACAGCCTGCCCAGGGAGGTGGCTGAGTCACCATCCCTAGAGGTATTTAAGAAACGTCTAGATGTGGCACTTCAGGGCATGCTCTAGTGGCAGAGATTGTAGGTTGGTTGGTTGTGGGTTTTGTTTTTTTGTTTTGTTTTTTTTTTTGGTGTGTGTATGGTTGGACTTGATATGTCAAAGGTCCTTTCCAACCATGAAGATTCTATGATTCTGTGATTCTGATGTAGAGACAGGCAGTGACTCATTCAATTTACTTTTGAAACTTACTTTGGGATGAGTATTAGGCTCTAAGGAACCCAACTGTCCCCATGGAAGAGGGAGCTTCCTAGTTTAGACTAAATGTCAGCCTTAAACTTTCAGCCTGCTGAAGTTAGTGTTTCTCAATATGATTTAATGTTATTCATTCTAGTGTTAATTTATGCCTCACTGTCACATTTCCTTCTTGCAGCACAGCTCCAAGTATCGTGTCACTGCCTGACTCCCTCATCCGAGCCTCTAAATGTGGAAAAGGAAGAAGCCTTCACCACTCTAGGACATAGAGCCACTAGATGCCACATTTGACTTGAGGCTGTTTCCATGGGGTTCGTTGTTTCATACTCACCACTTTCTCTAAAGGAATATCTGCCTAATATTTTTTTCACAGTTCCGGTAGCTCCCACCTATTTTGTCTCCATACAAGAAAAAACATAGTTTTGAAATCTAGGAGGAGAGGGTATGTATGTATCATGATTTAATGAATGATCTACTTTGGCAACAAGAGCCAGAGTGGCAGCCCTAGTGCAGAATGGTGAGGACTTGCAAGGTTGGATGCCTTAGTCTTGAGTAAAGAACAAGGTAATGCAGCTCCAGGTGCCTCTCTAGTTTCTTTGGAATTGGTTTGAGTTTCTCTGTGTGGCACTGCATTGTGTCCTGCAGACTTACTGGTAGAGTTAATGTGTGCCCAATAAGCACATGGGCCTGGTGAAGAAAGGTTGGATAATTTTATGTAGAGAAGATTCTTAGAGGAGCTGAGGAGCTTGTGACAGAGAAAGAGTTATCTGGCAGAAAAATTGTATCTAAAAAGGCACAGCATGTGTTTGCAAAGGGATGTTCAAACTGTGTTACTTAATCAGGCACTGCGAAAAGATTATTTTTGAAAATATTTTGGCAAGATCTCCTGACATGTAACAGATGATTTGCAATTCCTATTGCATGCACTCCAGTAACAGTTCTGAAATAATATTCTGTCTTAATTAATGAAGTTCAATTTCTTTGGAATTCAGCTTTTTCCTGGGTGGCAAGAGAGATGATGAACAGCACTGAAATAAATGGGTCCAAATTACTAAGCCCAAAAAGTAGTTTCCTTCCCCATATTAGGGAAAGGAGCACTGTCTATGGGTTGGCCATGGCCACAGACCCAAGGGAAGCATGTGTGAAGACTGACTGAAACTACCGGAGATGTTTACAACTACCAAACTGAACCTGCCGCTCCTGCTATTGCAAGCAGTACAAATACTCCATTTGTACTGCTAAGCACAGGAATCATTATGCAGCTGAGTAGAAAAGCGCAAGATAACTGATTAATCAAACTGTTCTGTAGTTAGGCATCCAAAGGACAGAGGATCCCTCTAGTCTTTAAAAGGACATTTACTTTTTACTTACATTAAGGGAATCTTACAGAACTTACTTAAGGTTTCTTTTCCGTTCTGCAATGCAGAACTCCTCCCTGATGTGTCTATGTACTTGAGTCCTTTTAAAGCCTAAAACACATATCTGTTTGCTTTCATCTCCTTCCCCCACTTCTTCCCTTTCCATATCTCTTCAAAATCCAGTAGACAGAAGTTTGGAACTTGTATATTGCTCCTTGCATAGCCACATATTATGAATGTCAAAACTGTACACGCTCCATATTTCGTTTCAAAAGTATTACCAGTATGTTCTGAGCAACATTTGGTTGTTATTATACTGTAACAGTGTTCACAAGTTTGGGGTAAAAGAGACTCCCAGAAGTTTCTGTGGCACTGCCAGAACTGAAATACAAATGAACATTTAAACTATTTTGAAGGTGGAAGGTTATGGACTGTCGGGCATGATCTCATTAGGGAAGTCCAATTAATGGTAGGCTAGATGAGAGGTGAAGTCTTTCTTTGAGAAGCCTAAATCTTCCTCAAAGTTACATTTTCCTCTAAATGGCACCTTCCAAGGACTTCCCAGGTGCTGGCCTTCAATAGGTCTGGAATTAATTTTGATCCAAGTTGCTTGCTGCTTATGTTTGTACCAGTCTCGAGAAGGATGAGAAGAATCTTGAATAGAGCTTTTAATATTTATTCTCTTTTCTCCTATGTTACTACTAAATTATTTATGCCATGTCCTTCTTCTCCCAGGTGTTCTTCATTTTGAAAGAAACATTCCTACTAGACATCAGTTTGTTTATTGCGAAACCTAGGATGTACCTCTCTGAGGTAAGAAAGTGCTTTAAGGCTAGAGAGCTGAAATGCTCAGAATACTCATTAGATTTTACATCTGTACAAGTCTTCTAAAAACTTCTATTCAACTACTGCATAGTTTGGAGATATTGAAAACTCTGACAGTTGATCAAGGGCAAATCTGCTTTAGTTTGGTCTCTCCTCTGCTCTGCCAGCTTGTGAACAGCACAGAGTCCTACCTCTGGCCAAAGCCCTGAAAACTCTGATAAGACTCTCAAGAAAAGTCTTGCTCTCTCCTGCTTTTGCCTGTGGGCTTGGGAAGCTGATACCTTGGGAACATACCAGGATGGAGTCACAGTCACATCATGGGATATGGGATATTGTGATCCAGAGCAAGGATTTGAGTTGCCCCCTGAAGGGTGGGTGAATGGTGTGAAGTTTGCTTATCCATTAGAAGGAGAACACAAACTACTGCAGATGTTCCCATCCCAGGTGAAATACTGATTGTAGGTCTGCCTGTTTCATGGTGTTAGAGAAGGTGCAGCTGCCCAGGGAGTTTGCAAGGCATGCTAATGGGGCAAACAGCCCACCACACGCTTCTGGTGCAAAGGGACATGTAGGAGGAACCGAGGACTGGGATGTTCTTCACAGTAGCTTAATAAGAGTCCAGCTAGGAGGTAATCAACCAAGCCTGCAACACATGGTAACTGATGCTGAACCAGAACACACAGGGTGTATTTCACCCATGAAAGGTAATTTTCTCTGTGAGGGAATACATACATTTCCTGTGTTGCATGTTGGAAGAAAAGCTTGAAAGTAACCTGACCTAAGCTATTAATTTCCGACCAGGTTCCCCCAGCCTTTTCAGTGTCTTTGTCTATTTGTATTCACGTAGTGAAGGCAGCTGGTAGAGCGTGTGTGTGTTTGCACGTGAGCTATCACGGGAAACAGACTGTGCTGTAATGCGAGGGCCAAGGCAAGCTGTGACCATGCTGAGCTATCTGTTGTGCTACTGAAGAATGGCTTGTTCATTGACTAAGGTTGTATTTAGCAACTCATTCACAAGAATTCAGAAACTATTTTCTTCAGCTGGCATATTTGCTTCCCCCAATGTAGATTTCTGTTTGTCATCAATTTGCCTCTGATTTTTTCAGCATTCTTCTTGATTTTTTCAGACCAGCCAAAGCTGACAGCTGTTTTAAGCAGGTGGGAAACTAACTTCATTACTTCTGTGCTGTCAGCACTGGAATCTATGTGTTTAAAAGTATATGCATACATATATTTATTTATATACAAACATATTTCATTTTACAGCATGAAATTATAAGGCAGGAACTGTTCACTTAATATATCCAAGTGCCAGGCACAACTATTGCACTATATCATAAAAGCAATACACAGTAAATCACTTATATATTTGCTTGTATATGACAAAATATTTAAAGCTGGAGTCTAACCTACTTCAGTTTCAAACTAATTGAAAGTTATCATTTAAAATTACTGAATTTGTGTTTTGGCTCTGCAGTAAGTCAGACTTTCAAGGTCCTGTGATTTTGCCTAGCACAGAGTGTGAAGTCTTTCAGAACTTGCACACGGAAAGAAAAGCAAAATCCAAGCAGAAATGTTCTGCAATAACGTTCTGTTATCCTCCGCAGCCTTTTAGTCTTCCCTCACACTTTAATGCAGCAAGGAAGGAGGAGAGGGGATGCAGGAGACTCTATGGCCAAGCCCCCTTGTGTGTTGGGAAGAAAAGCGCCGAGAAGAAATGCTCCGCACTGCCTGGGTCTTCCCCATATCATGTCTTCTCCAGCTAATGAATGGGTGGTGTTTTATCATGACCATTTTGATGTATTATTCATCCCGCTTGTTGCATTTCCTCTACTGATGACAGAGGGACCACTCCCAGCAGCAGATTCCATCATCTTTCAGCTTTTGGTTGAGTGCTGCCACCAAGCCCACAGCAACAAGTTGAGTGAGTCCATGTACTGCTCTTGCTGCTGGAATGCCAAATGTTAGTAATTCATACTAAGCCTTTGACTCCTTTGGCAGGCTTGTTTCAAACGGCTTATTTTCAGCTCTCCGTTTCAAACACGTTCATTATGTTTTGACAATGCATAATTGCCCAAAATATCCCCCCTTAACTTTACCTTCATCAAAAGCATCTGACACACCAGGTGATACTTTCATCATTTATAGGAAGAGAGTCACGGTCAGTTATGCTGCTTCTTATGGATGGGAGGCATCAGTGATTGGAGACAGTTCCCATCTAAGGGATAAAGGTCAGGGGAGGGACTGAAGGCCTTCGCTGATGGGCTTCTGATAAAATATTTCAACTTGACTGGATTCAGGCGTGTGCTGTGCGCTGCTGTGCTGGCTGACTTTCAAAGCTCTTGAAAAGTGTGCCCGTGCCTCGGAGTTTCTGTGCCAATTCTCTAGCCGTTCTGCAGGTCAGAAGGGCAAGTTTCAGATGTCCCGCTTGCCGTGTGCAGAGTTGTAATTCATAGCGTGGGCCAATTTAATAACCTGATTAATTTATTTATACCTGGCCTTCAGCCACAGAGTGCAAAACAAGAATCCTGAAGCAAGTGTCAGTGCATTTGCTTATGAAACACAGGCACAAATTGGCAATTTTTTTTTTTAACCTGAATTCAACATCGATATTGACTGGGGGGAATGCTCAGTGCCTACGTATATTTAATAATTAGTGTAGCACTACAGAAGCAGTCTCAAGTGAAAAGCCATCATTGCTTAACTAATCTCTCGAAAAATTAGGTAGGAATAGAAATGTGTATTGTGGGTTTTAATGCCTAGTTCTCCAGTTATGGTGAAATCTGAAGGAAAAAGAACCAACCAGCCTTCAAAGATTTGTACGTCAAATGCTAGCTTAACTGTTTCCTTTGCTTGAGAATAATTTTATTTTCCTTCAGGGCTGATCCTTTGTTGGTCCTAGGCTTCTTATTACCACTGTGACTTTCGGTGACGTGTGTCCTTTAGGACCTGTAAACACAAATATTTCTTCTGCCAAGAAAAAACATGTCCTAAAATCCACATTTTCAAAGTGTTTTTGCATATACATGCATATATGCATACATACAAACCCCTAAATCCTTTTTGACATGCTTTTATTTTCTTCTTGAATTTTTCTTCCTGTGCAACAAACATTATAAAGGCATCGGCTAGAAATACTTACTCAGTAGGTCTTAGGTTTAGCTCAAAGGAATCTGGACAATTTAGAGCCAAAAATACGAAAGGTGGTTGCTTCTGTGAGAAATGGGCTGTGTGTGAAGCGTAGCAAGAGGCTAATTCTTTTCTCTGTCACTGACAAGCTCTCCAAACATGGACAGGTTTGGAGCCAGAGGGACTGGGTTATTGAGATGTGCTGAGCTACCACCTGTTTGCTGAGCCACGTCTCTTAGCTCATTTAATTTGCGAAGTGAAGCATATTAGCCTAAATGACTACAACCATGGTGAAAACACGGGACAAGACGACAGGCTTCATTTCCAAACTTCAGCTTGCTGTTTGATTCAGGAGCATGGGGGCTCAGAAACTCCTCAGAAATTGCTAAGCAGGATAGATTCCTGTAAAGTGGCAACAAATGGATACTCCTAAAAGACACTGGGGCCTCTGTGCTTCCAGATCATGAAACACACAAAAAAGTAATGAAGACTTACAGAGCTGTTTTCAAGCTTTCTGTTTTAGGTCTGAAGACAGGATAAGGATCCTTCCCATCTTACCCTAAAGCACTGGATATCATCAGGTATTGACTACGAAAGGAAAAACATCATTTCGCAGCTATACAGAGCCTTAGAGCACCCACAGCTTGAATACTGTGGGCAGTTTTCATGTTTGCATCTTGAAAAGGACAGAGTGGACTTTAAAAAATGTACAAAGAGGGTAACTAAAATGATTAAAGGGATGAAGGATCTGCAGACAAGCTGGGACTTCAGTTTGGGGAGGCTTTGGGACATGTGGCTGAGGTTTACAAAATCATGGAGATAGTGGTTAAGGTGAATGCAGAAATGTTGTTCTCCTTCAATACAGGAACTTGGAGAAGTGATTTAAACTGATGAGAAACTTGTTAAAAGCACATAAGATAAATTATGTCTTGATGTAGCAGGTAGTGACCTGGAACTCATTGCCGTGGGAGTTAATGGAGGCAGAAGGTATCAGGAGCTTCAAAAAGGGACTAGGCAAAAAGGAATACGGCTACAGGTCCATGAACAGATACTACAGGGAACAGGCAGGATTATCCTGTTAGATGTTAGATCTTGGTGGAGAAGTAATATGAAGCCCATATTCCTCATTTCCTCATATTCCTAGTTTCCTTCATATTCCTCAGGAAGGATTTTTTCAAGAAATTACTTAAGCAATGATGGATTTTCACTTGAGAATGTTTCTGTATTCTTACACTAATTATTCAATATATGTATTTATATATATATAAAAATGAAGGAGTCATCCTTCATAAATGTGTGTCTGGCGTGCTGCTCCTACTGTCTTTTCAGACCCAAATTCAGATAACTCCTGTGGAAATGATTTCATACTCGAGGCTCTTTGATCAAGTTCAAATTTACTGTTTTGTGGAAAGGCTGTTATTTCTCTCCTTGGTTCTATTTTTGCACGTCTGTAATTGTCCTCGGTCAGTTCAAGCTGGGCAGATGTCATTAGGTGGCTGTGACTTACACCCAGATCGAGTGACCCATAGTGTCCCGGTGTCCTGTTGCCAGGGCTGGGCAGGCTCTGGGCAGGTACAGCAGCATAAGAACTGCCCCAAAAACAGGGCCACATCCCTGCTGCTGGCTGTGGAACAGCTTAATTTTACCAGGTGGCAGTCACGTGTGAAGGTGTTGTGGGAAGACACAGTCTGTTACCTGCATCTACCCCAACTTCAGTTGCTTGTTGGCTTGCACCACACAACTGGAAGAAGAAAGTGAGCTGGGGAGAGGGGCCAGGAGCCGGGCAGGTGGCCATGGGCACTAGACATATCTGGATTCCAGGTGATGAGCTGGACCAGTTTTCAAAGCTCAGTTTTCTCTGTCTTCCTGGCGGGAGTACTTTATGAACACATGAAAATGCTCCTCCCCATGAGAGTTTATGAAGGGAGAAACAGTTTTTCATTTTGGCTTTTGTTTTCCCTCGGTTCAGATTTGTAACGCTCAGAGGTGTTTTTTGAATAGGCTTAAAAAAGACTTGCTGGCAACCTGCAGAATGCCAGAATCTCACCGAATTTGTGCAGTGCTGGAAGAACTGTGCAAGATGTCTAAAATCCAAATCTGCAGAACAAAACATGAATTCTTCCCCTGCCAGCACAGCGGCCACCCCTGGGCAGCCTCATCCCAGGGACAAGGAAGGTCCCTTTACAGCACAAGGCTGAAAGCCAGCAGCAGGAGAAGCACTTAGAAGCCGTGACAACTTATATAAGGATGATCTGCAGCCTCCAGGGAAACGAAACAGCATTTCACCCACTTGATCTCCAGTAATCACATAACATCTGTAATATAATCTAGAAATGAAAGACAAATGACAGCTCCCATGTCGTGCTGCTCATCTCATGGTGAAGGCGACACTGAGCAGCAGCTGAAATTTGATGGACAGATTTCCCAGAAATAAGAGGACAGGAAACCAAACTAATAGCTTCTTTTTTTTTTTAGTTATATTGGATTAAGGCATGGCTGTGAGTATTTTGTCATCTGAGCTCAGCTTTCTGTGGGTGAATACGATTATTCCAAGATTTGAGTCTTGTATCATTCATACTAGCAGCAGGCTGAAATCAAGCAGCTCATTGATGTGGCCAGGCAGAATGGGGTAAATGATTTGAGTTTAACAGCTGATGGCTGCCTCTTCCTCATATTCCCAAAGGGCTGGGGAAAACGCCCTACGAACCCTTCCACTGTATTTGGCAAAGATTATCTGTGAGTCTCTACTGGGCTTGAAATATTTGAAGAGTGCTTATAAGGTATTGCCAAAATGAAAAGTACTATTGTGTTTAATTCTGCAAATCACATGGCATTATTTTTGCTGTCAAACTGACCGATATGTGGAATTAACTTGCAGCAAGAGCACCAATGACAAATTGCAGATATAGTTTTGGGTGTTTTTCTTAGCAATTTAGGCTGATGTGAGCTTAGACTTTAGTTTTTCTTTCATATATTTTTTGAAATATCCAGGTAAGCTGAATTTAGAGGGGCTCACACAAAATTAAAGTGCATTCATATAGTAAGTGAGCATACACATATGAGGCAATTCGGCGTGTTTACCTAAGGCCTGACAGTAGTGACTGATACTTTGCAGTACAAATACTCCACTGATAAGTGCTCTTAAAAACATTGATTTGCTGACCTCTTATTTTCTATGAATTTCCCCCTCCCCATCTTTTTCTCCCTCCTCTGTTCTAAGGTATCAAAATCTTCTTTGAGATGGTGCCTGGTGGATAGGTGCATAGTTGACTGGGGCAGACTGGGGTGTGTTGGGTTTGCTTGCAGAGAGGAGAGGTGGTGGCCCACCTGGTGCCAGCAGGCTCTGAGGACTCCCTGTGCAGTGGGGACGCGGGTGGGTGTGAGACTCCTGAGCCTGAAGATGCAGAGCCTGTAACGGTTTCAAGCCAAAATGCTGAATGTGAAGACCTGGAACTGACCACGTGTCTCACAGCTCTTAGTACTCACCTCTCGGCAGAAAGGGGAAGGAGCCTTTCCACCAAAGCAGGCTCCATGCCAGGCAGCACGGTGATTTATTCCTTCCTCCCAGCGATGCTGGCACACTGCGCAGCCACGTGTAGCGGCAGCTGCTCGCTGTGTGCTCTGTCCTACCTCTCTTCACCCCGTCTACTTGATGCAATAGTTGGATGCGCCTGAAAAAAGCCCTGGGCTAGGAGGGTTAATGCCGAAGCCTGCGACTGATGGAGGAACCGTGAACACCATGTACGCCCTGAACCTGGCAAAGCTGCGCATCCTGACTCGTGCCTCCCCATGGCCATTAATGTTGCTCTTGACAGGAGTCAGTGTCCCACTGACATCACATCTAACTGCCACCAAGCTCCGCCCTGTATTGCAATAGTTTTGCCGCCAGTGATTTGCGTGGCAGTCTCAGTCCTACTCCATAATCTGCCAACCAAACCCACTGGGCAACATCAAATCCACAGTTTTGCCAGTCTGGTGAGACAGTCAGCGACAATACAGTCACAATGGCCAGATCCATCACTTCCAGGTGGAAAAGGGGACACCTTACTCTCTCAACTTACTTCTGGTGCAAACACACCAACAACAGGTATTGGGGCCTGCAGTTTTAAACACAAAATCACACTTACCTTTACTCTTCCTTGCTGAGATAAGAGAATAGGTCTTACTTAAACTCTGAAATCTGACCATCTTTTCTGTTCCTGGAAATAAGCAGAGGTATTTTTTCCTGAACAGTGGCTTATAATTTGGTCTGGAGTGGTTGCAGTTCCTGGCTCTGATGCTGACAAACTTTTCCCCAAACTTTTCTCTTTTGCAATAAGGTCTCCTGCACTAAACATGGGAGAAGGGCAAGGAATATGCTGATGAGCTGGGAGATGTGCTGTGAGAAGACCATAGCATAGTCTGAGAGGTATCCCTGTTCAAATATCTAGTGGCTGCAACCATTCTAGATGGTGGTTTCAGAGGAAGGTTTTCAAAGGTGCGGTGTTTTGGGCTTCTTTTCACTCCAGTGGAGTTTATTTCTGCCATGGCTCCATCTCTTCCCCATCCATCTTCTGGAGCCCAGGCCCAGAGGTTCTGCTCAGCTCTTAAAATAAATAGATTGGTAAGTGAAATCATGTCCAGTTGCCAATAAACTCTTCACTGTAATTCCAGACAGCACAGCAAGGGGTAATAGCCATCGATTGTGGTTTAGAGGTTCAGGTTGGACTGTAAGAAAATACTCCACCACAAGCATCTTGAAGTGGCTCATAGGGGCTGTCGGATCTGCAACCTTGGATCTTTTCAAGATGTGGCTGGACAGAGGCATGGCAGACCTGAACTAGTGACGACAATAGTCCAGTTTCAAGCAGGAAGTTGGATTAAGTAATCTTCAAACAATATTTCTATGGTTTTGTGATCGTCTATGTTCTTAAATTGTCAGAATGGTCCTTTGAATGGGTTTGGCCTGAGGCAAGTCTCCTGAACTATCCCCAGGCATCACTTGGGAATTAGCTTGAGCCATTCCATATAAGAAGTTTGGGTGGTGCCACCTTGTTCATAAGGGAAAAAGAATTCTATGGCACGGTAACAAGGCATTCTGTACCAGTTGCCCTCAGTGCCAGAATGTCCAGAAAACATATAACTAATTAAATTTCCTAGGATAGATGTGTCCTGTCAAGGAAT
Organism: Chroicocephalus ridibundus; assembly: GCF_963924245.1. Lineage (NCBI taxonomy): Eukaryota > Metazoa > Chordata > Aves > Charadriiformes > Laridae > Chroicocephalus > Chroicocephalus ridibundus. The sequence continues at coordinate 93,117,357 of NC_086286.1, forward strand.
GTAAAGCGGCAATCAGTGGAGATGTGTTTCCCGCTTGGCTGTGTCGCTGGTAAAGGCAATCACAGTGTGGCCATTTTGCTAGCTTTGACAGAAGGCTAACAAAATGTGCTCTTATTTACTGGAGCACTTGGATCACTAGTTTATTACTTTAAAAGTTCTTTAAAGGATGAAAATGACAATCATTTATCACTGCTGTCAAGAGGGTAATCTAGTTGTGATCTTGCAGATATGTTTCTGAGTATTCTGCAGCGAAATAATATTTGTCATTGTCTTTCTCGATAGAGATGTAGTGTGATGTTAAATTCAATTAGGATATACAATAAGAGGGGGTGCTGTCACATAATAACTTGATTTCTGAGACCTGAAGTTTATTGTCTTGAATTCTTGGTGTGGGCTTTCCAATGAAATAAAAGTGAGACTCTAGTAGTCTTTGTTCACGGGTAGTCCAGTTTATGGGCTCCAGGCTACATGTGTCTGTAAGCAAGGTGGTAATCCAGTGCTTTGTGCTTAGGAATTTTGGTATTGTTAATGTTTTACTTCTAGGTGGGGTCATGAGAATTCTATTTCTGGATCAGACCGGGAGGAAAGTCATCCATTTTGTCACAGGAACTGGCTGGGATGAGCATCAGGGGGAGCCTGAGGTTCTGGAAAGCTGTGGACGCGATGTTTAGTACCAGATGGTGAAGAAAAAACCTGCAAATAACCCTGCAGCAAAGGGTCTGGAGTGAGAGATCAGGGAAATTCCCAATAACCACATTTAGACCTTGTTTTTCTGACCTTTGCCGGTGGGTTTACATTGCATCCAAAAAGTCTCCTCTGTTTTTGTTGATGTCCACCCTTAGCAAATGTTGAATGCAGATGAGCTCTGTCTCCAGAGTGCTGTGCTCAGGCTGAGAGGGGGGAGAGCACGGTGCCTTTGGGCACAGCTGGGCTGCGCGGTCGCCATCTCGGGGAAGGAAGGCAGAGCAGGCTTGGCCCTGGGCAAAAGGTCACGCAAACCGGCTGGTGCTTAAAGCTACGGGTGAAGTCTGCAGGCAGACCAGCCTCAAATGATTCTCGAATTACCGTTTGGGGCTGACACTGGGAAAAGTGGATGCTTATGCAAGCACAGGATTAGCCAGCTCTTCCTCTTAACAACTTTCTGAAGAGGAAATTTTTATTTCCATTCCGTAACCGGTGAAGTCGGAGCGGTGAAGTTACACTTTCTCCAAGGGCACATGGGGGGTTAGTGGGAGGGTTTGAATTATAACCTGTCTCTTCTGCCCCCAGCCCTGAGCTTAGCCCTGCAGAGCGTGCTGCATCCCTCCTCATTTCCCGTTTTCTTTGTCCCACCACATCTGCTGATGGATGGTGAGAATGGTGAAAACCGGTCACCGGGTCCCCTCTCCAAGTTGAGTCCCATAGATCTTTTTGTATTAGCCACATTTATCATCCTGTATATTCATTCGATTAGTGACAGATTTACTTTTGATTGTAATGCAGCATTCAGCTCAGCAGGGCATTTTTTTTTTTTGAGGTGTTTTAGTCTTTTTAAAATAATAAAAAAGATTTTTTGTAGTGCCACTTTGCAAAAGGAACATTTTCAAGTAACATATAATTATACTCTACAGTTGTCAAACAGAGCAGTGGTTAAGTGGCTGTTCAATAACATGCAGCGGCAACGCTGTATCAGGTACTAACGCTGCTTATCTTTTAGCTAGAGTGTAATTATTGGTATTTTAAGCAAAGTACTGCATTCATTCCCACGTGAAAGTGCTGCTGTAATGTGGGGAAGTATTCTTATATCATAATGCTTATAAAAGTTCATAGGCATGTGAGTGAAAATGAACGTGTCAATCACCCTAGAAAGAAAATGGAGAATTGCTCATCCTCATCCTTTCTAAAATCAGTAGTTTTAAAAAAAGTACGAATGTGTTAGAGGCACCTAACTCTTGCATGTTCTGAAAAAGTTCTGAAAACATAATGTCTTCCCCCACTTCATAGGGTAATAGGCCTACAGAAGAAGATGTTGCTTGAATGCAGAGGGCAGCAGAACATAGTAAAGGCCATTCAACATTACTCAAACTGGTAAGTGTCTGATAGTATTCAGTTCAGCATGTTTTTCATAACACTCTAAATTAAATATCCACAATTTTTAGAAGACTGTTTGACTCTAGAAAAAAAATACACTGGAAGAGCTAAATTGTCCCTCAAATTCTTGATGTCGAGGTGTGTTTTCTGCAGTGTTTTGAAACCCGGGCGCATTGAGAAGACTTAGCAAGGAAAGCTCCACGTGTGTTTTGTGCATCTTAAGTACGTATTTCTATAGGTATTAACTTCCGTCACTGTTTACTCAGGATGAGAGTGTGGGAATTTGGGGAGCGTAGCACTCTCCTCAGACACTGCGCATACTCGCACCCCTGTCACTTCTCAGCACCAGCCGCCTGCTAACCTGGAATAGGCAAGACTCAAAAGACATCTGACACCCTGTCCCACCTTATTGCACAGCAGCAAGGCTGCAAGTGCATGGGCTAATATGACAGCAGTTTAAAATGCTCATGACTAGAAGTATAGGGAAAACATTGTGAACACTTATTAGAATTTTGAATGGTTGCTCATGCAAAGTATTTCTTTAATAAGCATTTCAGTGAAAGCATGTTTGCAAAACAATGTCTTCACTATGTCTGAATACTTGCCTTCGTAACAAAAACGTGGTAGCTGCAGAATAACAAAAATGCTGGCTGTTTTCAGATGGTTGCTATTTGTCCATTGTGTTATGCTTGAATCTCTAAAAAGATCTGTCTGGGGAGAAAAAATAGCATTGTGTGAAACGTATCCAGTCACACACCAAACAGAGATTTACTACCTATTTATGGATTACCTGAAATGGACATTTCTTTATGTATTCTTCTCTTATTCTCAGGAATAACTGACACTTTTACACAAGACAGGATTATTTGCAAAGAGGATAATGGCTAAATGTGTCAGATTTATTCACAGTGAATCATTCAAAACAACCTTACTCAGATTTTTTTTTTTTTTCTTGGAATAAAGACCTGCTAATAGATGAAAAGGAAGGTTTATTGTCCAAAACATGGATCATGAGATACTGGTTGAAAATATAGATGAATTCTTTTGTATGTACGTAGCTGCAGCAGATGTGCAGAAGTTTTATTTGGTACATGAATCTTTCAGAGGTACAGCATCAGATGGCAGCTGCCTGCCTTGCTAGCCTGTATCCTGAAATGAATTATTTTATCCGTGAACCTCAATTGTGGCCTGTGTATTCCTGAAAAAAAATAAATGCTTTCTCATAGCTTTAGTAATATGTGGTGAATGTTCCAGACCAGAACGTGAGTTGCTGACTTGCTGGATAGTAGCGAGCAAAACGTCTTTGGAGTTAATTCTTCTAACTCCAAACATTAGGTAAAATCAGGAGCTGACTAAGCTGGAAACAAAGTGCTGTCACTTACAGAGTCAGCTGGTAGCTGGTGACAGAACTATCTCTATATGGGATGAGCAAACTCTTTCTCTCAGCCTTCAGTTTGAATCATTAGGTTGGATATCACAGTGTAGCATCCACAGCCTCACACCCACCCTGTCAAAGATGATAGAAGAAGAGATTTGAGAATCATAGAGAATTAACGCAAAATTTTCTGGCTGATTCTTCCTTCCCTTGAAGCTCACAAGGCAGTTGCTGAATGGGCTCCTGCAGCCTTGCATTTGACATGAAGTAAGTGTGAACATCCCACCAGTTTTTCCAGACCTAGGACATATTCACAGCAAAACGCCCTGGTAAGAATCACTCGTAACTTCAACTCAGCTTCCCTTTTCCCCTGAGGAGTATTTAAAATGCCCAAATTGCCTGCGGCTTTCTGGGAGCTCTTTTTGCAGAAGGAGAGCAGAGTCACTCTTAACCCTTTGACATCAATTCCCTCTTCCTTCTCTCCACCCCTGGCACTCTGCTTATTTAATTACTTTGCTCCTCAGCTAGGAAGAAGTGAGCATTTGGCACCAGAATGGCTAAATGCTCCCAAAGTGCCATCAGTCAGCTCTGAGGCTGATGGACAATGGAAGACTGAAGGCCTTGGGGACAGACCTTGGGGAAAAGACCTTGGGGTCTTTCTGCTCTGGAGCCCTGATCCGAGCTGGCTCAGTTCTGTAGAGACAGAAGCTGACACAGCAACGTGCGGACTGTTGTCTCTAGCAGGGTTGCCCCTGAAGTATTAAATGCAATCAAACATAAGTCAGCAGGCCTCTATAGTTCATTTGCCAGTGGTATTCTACTCAATAATGTGCTTAATTTTTTGATATGTTTCAGAAGCATGGTAATAAAGAGATATATCTGTGCAATGCCATCTTTCACTTCTTTGAATATAGTCCCTCTAGGCAAATTCAGTAGCATCTGTCCAAAGTAAAACAGAAAGTAAAATCAAGCACCTAAAAACCAGAAAGATAAATCATTTAAACTCTAAGTGAGGCATAACTCTGAGTTTGGACTGATAAATCCCCATACTTGGCACATCAATTATTTCAATAGGTGATTCAAAGATGAAGGCAGCCATGACCTGAGGCTGTTTAAAAATCAATGGTGAAGCGGCTTAGCAAGCATGCTGTTTACTTCTTGGGCTTCCACATAATGAATGATTAATTAAAATATATCTATAGTAAAAAATTAATAATTTTAAACTATTTTCTCTTAATGACTGATCTGTTTATTTTTCTCCTCCTAAGGATTGTTTATTGGCCTCATTTGATTTTTGTTTACTGGGGTTTGAAAATGACCTCCTTATATTGGTTCTGGTAAGAATTTTCTGTGTGATGAGACCTAAACCTTCCCCCATTAAATACCATGCTGAAACTCCTGGGTATTTCGGTAATCGGGTCTTTGGGGTAACTGTCAATGTGGTGACAATAGTCTCAAGCGCCTGGTGCTAATGTGCATTCATGTCTGTAGATTCAGACCCTGGAGGAACATAAATGGCTATACCATAGAGTTATCAAAACAAGAAAAACATGCATTATTTATCTGCTAGAGTGGAACTGGAAGGAGTTACTGTAAGGCTGGATAGTGCCTGAAATATATCCTTAGTGCCTAATCTTAATCTAAATTGTACTTGCATCTGTCCCATTTGAGGAGCCAAATTTGAACCACAATTTGACAGGGGAAAAGTATTCCTATTGACCTAAATAAGCCTTTTTTCTTTCCTGCAGACTGCAGACTCAAGGACTCTTGCTGTAGTGATTTAACAAACATACCGGCTTAGTACAAACATTGTGGGGAGGTCTGATATCTTCACTGTGACTACTTCCTTGCACTGAATCTGGGCCAAAATCTTGGGCCTTATCTTTGAAATGTCCCGCAGAAGTTTGGACTTGAGCTGATCTGAAAGGTTGTGTGAACATGAAAGATGGAACGTGGCTGGGAACACTGTTTCTTTAGCACGTCGGTGTCTGTGGAGGGGGCAGCTCCTTTGCTAGCTTTTTCCATGTCCTCAGGTAAGGTCCATTATGTGCCCTACATGCACAGCTAATTATTCTATTAGGCACACAGTTTTGCCTTCTGCTTGGAGTGAAGGTGATCAAACACCAAGCAGTGTGTTGCTTAATGCAGTAGCAGAAGGGAAGCTGGCATTCTGGGAACAAGAAAGCTGCAAGGATTTCTGCAGAAGAGAATGAGTGGCTGATCGCTGCTCCCAAATCCCTCTGAGCTTTGTGCATGCAGCTGCTGCAGTTATGATGATGAGGCTGGTCCATTAAGAAAGGTTTTCAGAAATGTCAGTCAGCTTTGCTTAACAAACAGAGCTTACTGGCAAGTCCCATGGTGTAATGGAATGGGAGGAGGCTGAATATGACCTATGTGGAAGGTTTTTGGTCTGAAAACTGGGGTAGACAACAGCAAGACAGAGAGTATTTGTGGGACTGAGAACTCACTCAGCTCCAAACCATTCAACCAATTTATTTGGCACTACTGTCTCAGAAAATGGCCAGGCTAGCAGTGACAGCCCAGCTGGTGTTTGGAGTTCAGACGCCCCTAAGACTGGTCCCAGAAGCAGCAGCCAAGAGATCTGACCCATATGAAAGTGCTAGCAAATGCTTAGGCTTGGCTGGCTTCGCACAGAGCTTGTTTCAGCTAGAGACGGGCAGAGCTCGTGGTTTTACTCCGCAAATTTTATGTACTAATGTTGCCATTTTGTGTCCTAGGATTTTGGATGCAGGCCCTCAGCTGAATTTTTTTTTTTTCTGCAACTTTTCAAGCAATAGCTGTTTCACCTCTGTGACCCTTCTCGCACCAAAAAGGGAGTAAGGTCTGCCAGCTGCTACTTTAGCATCAGCAGCACAGAGACCTGTTCACGTCGCTTGTCACTCTGTGTTGCAAGCTCTCTGGTGGATGTTGCCTGTCTGGTTTTGTCCAGATGACTCGAGATGTGATAAAAGGTGTGTGTTCACCCCTGCCGAGGGGTAAATACAGAAGCCTGATGGAAAACAGAAAGAGAAAGCGAACCCCACTTTGTTCCCCTCTCTGCTTGCATGGAATAAGGAGAAAAAGGGGTAGATAAAAACATATATTACAGAGATGAGGAACAGCCTGTGTCATTATTGACCTTCTGCTCTGGTCCGGTGCAAGTTTCCTTCACGTTACTCACTGCTAGGATGGAGAAACAACATGCCACTTTTATTATGGCTAGGCAGAGGTCAGACCAAAACTTGTAACTTGGTAGTGAGGTCTGGGCTGAGACTACGCAGGGGTCCCCATGCCTGCTCACACTAGTGCTTACATGCACTTTATACATCGCTCTATAGAAAGTGGTACAGATGGCGGGGAGAGAAGCCCACTGCATGGTAAGACCTTCTCTGGGAAGCGGCAGGGCTGTACCCCAATATTTGCTATGAGCTAGGTGGAGCAGAGGGTGGAAGCTAAATTTCCCGCAACTTGAGTGCTTTGGCTGTTGGGCCGCTGATGTTGATAGAGAGGCAAATGCCCACTGCTGGTTTACTATGGGTGGTCCCCATGTGTGCCGCTGCGGCAGCCTGCAGCCTGGTGTGGAGCTAGCCTGCATAGCTTGCCCCAAGGGACCTAAATACTTGAAGCAGGTAGATGGTGGCAGGGCACATGTCACCATGGCCACCTTCTTCTTGGGAAGGTGAACCGACTCCCGCAGAGCTCCGTGTTGCTGAAACCAGGCTGGTTCAGGTCTGAGGCTCTCTCTGTAGTCTCTGTGCTACCTGGCAGCCTGCATGTCAGTGCTCCTTTTCAGTTCTCTGTAATTACTTCAGAGAAATTAATTCTTGATTAGAAAACTGACTACTTGCCAAACTTGGCTTATACTCACACACAGGTGCATGCCTTTGGGGTTGGATTTTCTTTTTATAAACACAGAAAAAACCACGCTTAACTATTTTTCCCTCTTATTCATGCTAACAATATGGTATTGTTATTTTCTCTTTTATTCTTTGGCCATCCATTACCACTCAGTTGTTTGCAAGTCCCAACATACACAGTAAATAAAAATAGTGGGACTAGTTTAAGCATAGGCAAAGAGGCAACTGTCTGTGCTAATAGGCTGTAAGCAGTGGTAAAATGGTGATGGTGAAGGAAAGCCAGCATCCTGCCACTGACTTTGCCAGGGCTGGAGCCTTGGAGAACCAGGCTCGCTCTTGAGGGAGACATGAGGACTAACTCGTAAATCTCGTTATCTCTCCTCCTCCTTTCCATGTATGAGAGGATGGGGGCAGCATCTGTCACCGGCCGTTGGCCAATCTGGCCAAAACCACGACAGAGGCAAAGGTTCCTGCTAGGAAAAGGAGCCTGTACCCTAGATGAGATTTCTCAGCTGATGAGAGAAAAGAGATTCTTGCCCTGTACCTGCCTTACCCCCAAAATGCACTGAGCACCCTCCTCCAACCTGGCCCTGCCCTGCTGCTCTGTTGTTTTGTCCCAATTAATTATGTCCTGCGAAGTCATGAGAAATAACAAGATCATCTAACTATATTCCTTGTTATGTTTTTTGATCTTAAATAAAAATGCCTCGATATTAAGAGCTCAGTCCTGTTCATCCTGAGCCTGTGGTGAGAGGAGCCTGACATCGCTCTCAGGACGTGGTCTGCATCTCAGACGTCTGAGAGCATATCTATTAAGAACAGGAGAAAGAGACTACAACTCACCACCACACTGTATTAACAAACTATTAAAGACTGTTTTTTCCTTGACTTTCATCGGTAGCATTAAGGTGATGCAAGTATGACCTAACGGAATGGAGATCAAATCCCATGGATTCTCAAAGTCACTGTGGACCCTGGGCTTTGCTGGTGAAGAGTTACTCCTATCTATGGCTTCATAGTCATTTTTCTGGCTCCTGCAGTACAGGATGCATTTTAAATTTCTACCACAAATCCATAAAGAAAAATATTTATAGCGCCTGTGGTAGGTAATCATTTCAGATATTTATTAAAAAACAAAAACGCATGCAATTCTTCTTCTTCTAAAATAAATAAATTTCAATCCTCTACTTTTTAAAGAGTAAGCAGCATCACAGGGAATTTTGGTGTTTAATCTTCTATGGTCATAGTACTCTGAAGTCAGCTAACATTTAAAAAAATGTCACTGCACAACTAAGCATCAATGCACATTTTTAAGGCTGCTCAGGTTTTTGATGTGATAAATCAATTTGATTTTTGGAAGGTTTTTATAGTCATAAGACAGTTTCCACAGAGTTTGTAGAGTTTGTTCCACCTTGGTGTTTAGCTGGAACTTAATCTCAAAACATAAATTTATGAAGATTTTTCTGGGTCTGGATGTTTTCAGAGAGTTTTTGAAAAAGGATGGGGGGCATCCACATGCTTGTCTGAGAAAAACACAGCCGATTGGAATCTCAGAGGAAATTTGTACAGCTGTACACTCCGTATAGTTTAAGAAATATGAAACATTATATTTTCTGTGGGTTATTACTGACAGGGAAACATTTCCTGACTTTTACCCGTTGTGGCAGAAGCATCTGTGGAACGAAAGAACATGAAGACATTGTTGAATTAGCATTATGATTGCCATGTGTTTTTATAGGCTTGGTATGGCCTTATTCTTGAGGATGTGGAACTAAAAGACAATTTTAATTGCTTAATGCATAGCTCCACTTTGAAAGAATGTCAGTAACAAGTTCCAACTCAGATTAATTTTACCTGGTCCAAAACTTCAGTTATAAGACCTAAAACTATACAGAATGGATGGACTGGCCTATAGTAGAGAGGGGGGAATGGGAGATGCAGAGGTCTGTGTGCACCCCAGTTAATGTGCAGAGGATGGGTACTTCCCTGGAGATGATATGAATAAGCAGTATTTTGCTGCATGGAAGCTGAATTGCCATTTTTTAACCCTGCTGTTACAGAATCACAGAATGATAGGGGTTGGAAGCGACCTCTGGAGATCATCCAGTCCAACCCCCCTGCCAGAACAGGGTCACCTTAGAGCAGGTTGCACAGGAACGTGTCCAGGTGGGTTTTGAATATCTCCAGAGACGGAGACTCCACCACCTCTCTGGGCAGCCTGTTCCAGTGCTCTGCCACCCTCAAAGTAAAGAAATTCTTCCTCATGTTTAGATGGAACTTCCTATGTTCAAGTTTGTGCCCGTTACCTCTTGTCCTGTCACTGGGCACCACTGACAAGAGCCTGGCCCCATCCTCCTGACACCCACCCTTTAAGTATTTATAAGTGTTGATAAGGTCCCCCCTCAGTTGTCTTTTTTCCAGACTGAAGAGACCCAAATCCCTCAGCCTTTCCTCATAAGAGAGGTGTTCTAGTCCCCTAATCATCTTGGTGGCCCTTTGCTGTACCCTCTCCAGCAGTTCCTTGTCCTTCTGTTGTCCCTGAGAGGACCAAGTGTGGGTGCTGGACGGATCATGGGCCTGCTGCTGTTGCATTGCCATCCTCAGGCAGTGCCAGTTTGGTGCTTACATCCCCAAGACTTTGCTCTCCCTGTTGTCCCTGAGCTTAGCATCACTACTGGGTTATCACAGTGGAAAGTAATCCCTAAAATTTCTTGGGACTGCACTGTTCACTGCATTTGGACCTTTTCATATAACTGAGATGCTATTGCTAATCTTTTATTTTGGCCTTGATGGAAAAATATTGCCACATTACCAATCAAACTCTGACTCTTGAGGGGAAAAAAAAGCAAAACTTTGTATTCTATAGGTAACGTTCTATAGGAACGACAACATTTATAAATTCTCATTTAATTAGCAACTTCTTCCCTTTTTAAATATCTGCTAACCAAATAACAAAACAAAACAAAATAAAACAAAGAGCAGAAAGTAACCATAAGAATTCGTGACTTTGGTTATGACCATGGCAACTCCATCTGGGTAACTGAATTAATGGGAAAATATGCACTTATCAAATTCCCACACTTACCTGTCTTGCTGCTGAGCATTTTTGAGTTCATATGCTTAATCTTGGAAGACAGAAGTGCTGACTATGTAGTTATGTAGTATCATGAAGAGAAGTTGGTGCGGGAATGCCTCAAAGTACCAAAGAGGCTAGGGAAGGACACAGGATGTGAGTGGAAGAGTCCAAACACCTGGTATGAAATATTTTGGGCAAGCGGAGGCTGTGTGAGATCCTTCCCAGCTGGAAATGTTCTCTTCACCTTTGGCACAAACACTAGCTTCTGCGTAGGTATTTCACTCTTAACAAACAAGTAATATTCATGTAGATGAATAATAAGAACTGTCTTTCTAGTCCTTTAAAATTTCCTTTCTGCCTTGGGAACTTTCATCAAAGCAAGTGAATCTCTGAAGTTACTGCCGATGTTGTGGGGTTACTGGGTTGACTGGGAAAACAACAGCTACCAACATACTTTATTTTTCTTGGAGACCTTCTGAGGCTCAGCGGGGCAACAAGAGTGGCGTTTGGCACAAGTTATGTCTACTTGTGCTATTTTCTCTGATTGTATAGTTATTTTTGAAAGTATGTCCTGCAAAAGGAGAGGATATGCCAGGCTGGGCTGGAACATGCATAGGTCAGAGTAGCTCCCTCTCCATTTGCCTGTGTGGAGCCATGTTGTAGCTCTGACCTAGGTTTAATGAAAAGGGAGTTTAAATTCTACATAACTGAAATTATTTTTGTAATTAAATTAAAATTCTTCAGAATTTAATTTGCACAGAGGATAAATCGAATATGCTTAATCCCTCTGTGTTCTGTGATACGAGACTCGTGGCCAAATAACTGACGCTGAAGAATGAATCCCCTTTCTCTGCCTGTCACAAGGCAAGGATGTGCATGAATCAGCAGAAGAGAAGGAAGGGAATGAGGTGTGGACAGTGGCCATAAGGTCTGTGAAAGCCAACTCCCTCCTCAGACCCTCAGAAGTGTTGTTCAGATGAGCTCCAAGAGCATTGATACAGAGTTTGCATGATCCACAGGACACCCTTTCTTTTGAAAGCTGCTGCAAAACCAAACCCTGATACTTCAGCATATTTTGAATGTCAGATATGATTTATGAAATGAGTCTTCATGCCTTATTTCCTTTTATTACTGAATAAAAGTTTTTCAAATGCTTATTAAGATAACCTGAGAATCAAGGAGGAAAACAATGAATCACTCACAAAGAAGAAACAAATCTTTAAGAGAATCCTAAAAAAGAAGCATTTATCATTCATGCTGCTTCATTTATCTCCCCAGGCTGAGTTACAGTCCCGTCTGTGTGACTGATGCTGCCTCTGAACAACCTTCTTCCCCACCTCCTCCCTTGCCTTTCCCAGGTTAGTCACGCCACCCACCCGGGGAGTCGAGGAGCTGGAGCTCCTTCGAGGTGATGCAATAGGGTTTCTCTCTCTCCCCACATTACCTTTCATATTGCAGCCAGTTCAAAGAGTGAACGCGAATCAATGCACTCGGCTGCTGAAATCAAGCAAACCTTATGGGCTATTGCGTGTTGTCTTTCATGATTAAGTCATTTTCTGACTGTAGATTCTTAGGCTGCTGTTACAACAAGAAAAAGAGTGATTTATCCAAGTGAGGAGCTGAAAGACAAAAGCCAGAGATGTTCAGTTTGATCCCGGTCTTCACCCAGAAACACTAGAATGTAAAGGCTGTAAGCTAAAAGTTATTAAGCCCGTCTTAGGCTGTGTGGTTTGCATGCTACGGCCAGGTCAGGAGTAGGTTACTTATTCCTGTCACCCATGTACTCAGGTGAAAGATCATCATCTGCTTGATTTGTTTAATCTCGTCTAGTTTAAGAATTATTTTGTTCCTACGAATCTTCTGTCTCTCATTACAAAAGCACTACAAAAAAAAAATAAAATTACTTGCTGTGCTCACCTGTATGTTAGCTCAGAGATTGATTCTTCCAGCTCACAGCATCAGTACCAAACTGAAAAGTTTGGAAGTGTTTCTGCAATGCGCTAATGGATAAGCTTCTGCTCTGCATCCCACTCGGCGCCCGACTGGACTAGCCTGGCTGGCAATTAATCTAGAGCTATGTTTGAAAAAGTCAAGAAGAGAAGCGGGGCTCTAAAAAGTTAGCCGCTGCCTTCAAAAATGTTAGCTTCAGTTTCTGTAAGTAATAGTGGGTCCAGCACTGGACTCCCTCCATTCGATAAGGCACTTGAGAAAGAGCTATCAAAAGGTAAGCAGAGCTCCTCCTCTGCACTGAAACTGCAAGACCTTTGCAAGGCTCTGTGTTTATTCTCGGTCTTCATTAATAATGGAAACCCGCAGAAAAGAAAAAGGGCACCTATAACGTGTCTCAGGTGTGATACAAGCTGGCCGTTTATTTCCTGCAGGTGGGCACAGGGATGTGTACGGTCAGGAAGGCACTGGGGCCCTGGGTTTGCTGTGAATGCACTTTGGAGAGGAGAGGCTTCCTAAGAGTTCTGCCGAGTTTGGAAAATGTAATCAGCAACTAAATTGCATTAAATCTGAAAAGAAAAATTAAACCTCAGGTTCGGGAAGTATTTGTTAGGGGAAGAGCAATTTGGCACTTAGCTGAGTCTCTGTCTAAGAGTCAGAGCTTAGTTGTCTAGAGATGGCCTGGTGGAGTTTTTGGGATTGATCACCTACCAGGCTGCACTGGTTATTCTTTCTTCAGCAAGAGCTTTGATATCAAACATTGGCACGTACCTTCTGTGTGGTACACAAACACAGAGGCAAACATCTTTTGTTTGCAAAATATAATGAAGATATCTCCCAGTTTTTGACGAAGGTTGCTCTGAACTTCTTGTTCCACCTGTCGAGCCCCTTGAATACCTCTTGTACCTTGGCCTGGCTTCCGCTATCACTATGTAATTTCCCATCGAAAAGTGTTTCTTTTTAGAGCTGTCAGAGAGAACAACAAAGCCACCATCCACATCTTTGCCCTAGGCCATAGGTGAAATACTGAAAAGAAGCCAAAATTTACCGTGAGAATTCTTGAAAACTGAAGAAATATTCCTTTGAATAAGCCCTACAACTGACTCCATTCCTGAAATCAAAACTAACTTCTTATTAGCTTTACTCCTTATTTAAACCTCAGTCTTGACGTTTAGAAGAAATTTACCATATGCCAAACTTGCCACTGAAACTAGTAGTGACTTTGGCATGTAAAACTACAACACTGTAGCAGCTAGCAAAACTCCGGTGCAGCAGCATATATTCTTCCTACCGTGATTTTAGATATTATTGACAGTGCTACCATGAATTAAAATCTCCTGGGGTTGGATCTAAGCTCTGCTGCAGACCTATTCTATGGCCTGCTTCACAGTGACTTTAGACATCTCACGTGCAGAGACAGTGGGACACAAACTCTTATGCAGGATGCGCAGATTATCTGGAGCTATGTTCTATTGCCACTACGTTCATAATAAAACTGCTGGTGATTTACCGGTACAGGAGTGAGACCCTAGGAATTCCTGGGTTTAATGTTATATACAAATAAGAAATATTTTTATGATATCATCATAAATTCAGTTGAAAAGCCAGACTAAACGGCATGCTACCACAATTATTAATAAAAAAACCCCAAGCGGTAAGTAAATAGCCAAATAGTAAATCATATTTAAAAGTATATTGACTGTATTGATTGGACAGAAATGGGCAGAATGGGAGAAACTCCACGTCTTCAAATAGAAGAAAACCAAATTATGACAGTTTTAACTGCATACTCTGCAAAGGTCCAGCTGTACTATCATCTAATTAGTTTTGTGATATTTTTTAAAATACTGAAATATATATAAAGGCTTGGGTGAGATGATCTGAGTTTAGATTATGTCCATGTAGATTTTATACCTATACTGCAGCCATCATAACACACAACACAACACAACACAACACAACAATATTGTGCCCAAACTATCACAGATGAGATCCTCTTCCTTATATTATAACACCATTTTCCCCCTAAAATGAAATGACAGAAAAAACCCAGTTTATTTCTTCGAATCAATGAAGCTGTCTCATCTACTTGCCCGGCACCACCATGTGCATTTGTGTCTATGCGCATTTGTATGAGATATTACTGGAAAGGCCCTGTCAGAAGGCAATATTTGCAGGAGCAAAGAAGGGAGGTTTTAGGGATATGAAATCACAGCAGATGTTCCAGTTATCCCATTAAGACAAGATGTGACCTTTAAATGGAGGAGTGATACTTCGGACGCTGACATTTGATTTCCTAATGTGCTCCCAGTGTGTTGTAATTTGCTAGAAAACAATGAGTGGCATTCATCTGAGGCTAAAAGTTTCTTTTGGAAGTGCCGTGAAAACAGCAATTGCATTTTATGACTTGCCAGGCAGTCTTTCAATGTGCTAGTGAAATTATCAGAAAAGGAATGGGAACGCTTTATAAATATTGCATGAGAGGAGCCGTATAAACAAACAAACAAAAATCTATGGTTCCAGACATATTACTCCTTTTATTAAAGCAGTATTTATTCATATATTAAAAAAATCACATTGAAATATTAAAGAGTTTGGTCTAGGCTGGGAAAATGGAAACAAAAGCTGTTTCATTCTCTATTATTTTTGGTGTCCTTTCCCTCACCACTGTACAGTTCATACACTGCTGTGATCATAACTCTCCCTCTGGACGTGACTCTTCGTGTTGTGGGAAATCTTTATAAACAGTCTGCCTGGCCTCAGCTCAGGAAAGGAGCTGTTACTTGCAGAGCACGATGGTTCCCACAAATGATGGATGCTCAAAGCTCAAAAGAAAGGTGGGAAAAGCCCCAGGGACGAGAGCTTGTTTGCTCTTGGAGGTGAGCAGAGGTGAGGTTTTTGCCTTGTGGAGCCATTTCCCGCTCAGCGGACT
Organism: Chroicocephalus ridibundus; assembly: GCF_963924245.1. Lineage (NCBI taxonomy): Eukaryota > Metazoa > Chordata > Aves > Charadriiformes > Laridae > Chroicocephalus > Chroicocephalus ridibundus. The sequence continues at coordinate 93,132,614 of NC_086286.1, forward strand.
TTGGTCTTGCACTTCCAGTGCCTCCTCTGTTGCACTTTCTGGGAAGAAAATGGTATTTCCCTGCAAGGATGCTGCTGGGGTTATGTGTATTGCCGATGTGTGACTTGATTTTTTCCCTCGATTTCAGTGAGGCTCTGTTGGCAGATGACCACCATGTTTACCTGCTGCCTCACCAGGGAGCAGCCTGTCCCCAGCAAGTCCCACTATGCCAGCACCCTACGAGGATGGTAGCCCTTTCCCCAGACGCACAGCCTCCAGGGTCACACCTTCACAAGCTTATCCTTTGCCACTCCAAGACACCGGTCCCGCTATGAGATACTCACCATTCCACCATCAGTAGCTTCTTTTTAGAAATTCAAAACAGAGGATTAAAAGTTTTTCCCCATTTTCTGTTGTTGGTTTTTTGACAGAGCAAGGACTAGAAGAGCCAGGTCGTCTCATCTGTGAGAAATAGAACAGGCTGTGTTTTAACCCCGTGTTCCTGCAATCGTCACTGGGGACTGCAAGGTGACGCTCCTCTGCTTGGAGTTTGTGTCCTCAGCTTCTCTCTCTAAATCAGCCATTTACACAAGCTCTCCCCCAGCGAAGGTGGAGCTGGTGTTTTGCCCGGCACTTTCTTTAGCTGGTAGCTGAGTTATTAGGAACTGACAAATGCTCAGTGATGGACGGAGGGGAGTTGGTAGAAGCTATCATCTCATTTGGGGTTCAGTGCTGCTTGTGCCCCACCCCCGCCAGACCAGCTGCAGAGCCCACGTGTTCTGAGGTGTCCCCTGGCCCTGGGCAGGAGCTGGGGGAATAAAACTAACAGCATACAGACACTGAGGGCAGGTAGATGGAAAGAGAGCAGAGTGGAGGTGCTCTGTGCACACTCCGTCCTGGGAGTGCTGTGGGGGGACCCAGGGAGAAATGCAGGTTACTGGGACCATGGGTAAATCCACGCTGGGATTGGAAAGGAGCTGGTGACCATTGGTGTCTCTGAGAGCTGAAGGGACCACAGGAAAGAAGAAAGGGTTTCACTGAATTCTATATAGAGTTTCAGTTTTTGTATCTTTTCTCTTTTTTTTGGGCTTGTTTCAGGAACATTTGGGGGAGTCAGAAAACTGGCAGATTTCAGAGGAGAAATGTCAATGTTCATCACTAGTATTTTACATCTTTGTCTTGCAGGGTGCTAAACAGGTGGTGAAACTGTCAGCTGCAGAATGGTGGGTTTGTTGTTTGCTGGCTTGGACAGGTTTTTTCGGCTTTATCCACTGAGACCTTGAATGTGTAGCAGGTCTACTGATCCTGAGTGAACCAGCATGTCATATCTTCTCAGGCCATTAGTACCTCTGGGCTTTTGACAGCCAGGATTGTTCTGTAATTATTTTCCATCTCTACATGGTTGTTAAATGCTGTTATTCAATACAAAATGTTTCTCAAAATGTTTCTGGACTGTTTCATTAGTAATAATAGATTATTTTCCCAAACAAGCAAAGCAGAAGTGAGCTTCAGTGTCTCTCAAATTATTACAAAGGTAATTATATTAGTTCCACTAGTGCCAAATAGCATTTAGAGTTATTTTTTGTGTCCAATCCAGTTATTCATTTTCTTTAATAATTTACAATTTGGCTGTCACCATGGCACCGCTTTGTTTCATACCTAACAATAATGGTACTGTAGAGAGGAAGCTGGCCAGGGAATGAACAATAGCACCTGAAATCTGAAGTCGTGACTAAGAAGATAATTTTGAATGAAAAAAACCCAAGTTCTGCCAGACCAGACTGCCAGGAGGGTGAGACGGAATGCTGGAAGCAGGGCTTCCCTTCACTGCATCCTTTTGCTGGCTCCCAAACCAACATATTTAGGGAATGCAAAAATGACTAGATCATCTAAGCATTAAACAGACTGAGCAGAAAAAAGTACACGATGTCCTTTGTAATACTTTTTTAGTCTTTAAAAATAAATTTTATACAGAAGATCGACAACTCATAGTGAATCTCCTCTATTCTGTTTGTACTTTGAGACTAGAGAAGAAGCTGAAGTTACCTTCAAATCCCTACCCTCTAATTTTTTTTAAAAACTGAAAAGCAAATTGCTCAATTATCTTCTCAGGAGACACTGTTTAATGATCTGTTATTAACTACTTGCCCTTCTTTTCATTATTATTATCTCCCGTCTTAACTCTTTGGCACCAGTACATTTTTTGCTCTGGTTTTAATAATTAAAAGAAGAATGATTACAGACTCAATCTGTTACAATATCCTGCTCCTAGAAGTGAAGCACTGTGCATTATTTGCTCTGCAATGAAAAAATAAGGAAAATGAAGAGAAAAAAGAAAGAGAGAAAGGAAAAGTTTTAACTTCCAATCTAAACAAACTTACACGACACCGAGGCCATTTCTTGGTTATGATTTTACTGATGGAAAAGGAAAAAAGCTTTCTTTAAATTGTTAAGTAAAAACAATTGCACACCTGAGACAATGGCAGTACAGAATTAGTAGGCTGCCCATGGGAAAGGTGTGAGGCAGGATGCTGATTTTTTTTTCCAGTAGAGGGCACTGAAGAAATATAACCAGACCACTGTTGATTAGCCTGGCACTGACTTGAAAGCACGAAGGGCTGGTTAGTTCACAGCAATTCCTGTTCTCTGAGTCTTTATAATCTGAAAGTGTATCAGAGAAGTCTGTACGGGCTGTTAATAAACATCCAAACATTTTTAGCTAGATGCGATGTCACATTCGTCTTTTGCAAGGTTTTAAGTAGATTCTGTAGGCTTGCAACCGTTGAGTTCCCTTTGTGTTATCTGAGTGATAAACTGTGTCTTCCTTTAGTTTCTTCAGTCCCAGCTTTAATGAATACTTTTATCATGGAGAGACACCGCTCAGGAAAGCACTAATTTAGGTGTGCCTGCTTCACAGGGGACTTTAGCTTGTCTCTGATTGTTAAATGAACCAGTTCATATTGCTTTTCTGTAAATATAATGGCAGCAAAATTTTGCTTGAAATTATTAGGGGAAAATTCTGTGTTACCTAAAATAACCTGAATATTAATTTTACTTTGGAACTGATTAAACAAATATGCATTATAGAAAGTTCATCAGCTTTCTTTAAAACAAAAGAACAGTCAGAGAGAAAGGGAGATGGAAAAGTGCTGTGAAAATTATCCAGCCTATCACTTATAACAAGCCCTAATTTTATCTGTTAGTGTGTAACTGTATTAGCTGCTGCCTTTTGGCAGCTGTATCAAGGATAGTTTTTGACATCAAATTGCAAATTCTGGTCACATTTGACTGCAATTTCAGTTTAATCCCCCATCATTAATTATCTGGTGTCATTTGTGTATTAATTTGTTATTAGACAAAACCAGAAAGAAAGCTTTTTTTTTTTTTTCATTTTAAAGGCTTCTTTTCTGGATTGTCGGTGATACGTTCCTTACATGGTTAACTTTGAATGCAACTTTTGGTGAACTCCTTCCTTATTTGTGAGAAACGTGTTTTGCAGGTTGGTTTTAGGCTGGACCACCTTTCCCCACCCCCTGCCCCATGGAGGATTGAGTCTACCCTTGTACCTGGAGTCTAATGTGAGGTCCTGGCTTAGCCCGCATGGCTACAGGGCAAAGAATAACAGTTACTGAGATACACGCTTAAACCCATTTTACGAACTGAAGATTGATCTGGTGAAGCACAAACAAGTCTGTCTTGCTGAGCTAACACAGAAAGTGATCATCCAAGGTAAGCACAACTTCTCTATTCATATTAATTTCCTTTTCCAGGGGATAGGTAACAAACATAATTAATTAGGCATTTTTCCCCTTGCTTTGCAAAAGCCGCCAATGCTGCGGGCATAAACAAACAGCTTCTCTTTTGAAAGGGCTTACTAGTTTGGAAACATTATTTATAGTTAGTGTGAAGAACGTCACTGGGACCAGCAACGTGGATAACTTTTAATTGAGACCAGTGTTTATGTTTTACTGATTAAATCATAACTTAAGCAAAGAGGGGTTTGGGTTTCAAATGAAAATGGATGCAAAGGACTGTACCATAGTGCACCTTCTTCCCATCCTCCTTCTGCCCACGGAAATACCCTCAGTTCCCCGTGTTCCCCCTCAGGGTACTCTTTGCCCCTCAGTGTTTTTCCACCTCCGTACTTGTTCCCTCCATGTGGCCTGTTGCCACCACTATACTTTCAACGCTGACATCTCCTAAGCAGCCTTCACCATCACGCCTCTAGATCTGTCAATGAAAGTCCTCCTCACAGTTGATCCGATCCCTCTTGTAATGTCTTCCAGCAAAATTGCTATCGTTTCCCCTGCCATTTCTCATTCATACCACAATACCCTAGCCTACCCTATGGGTCTTCCCCAGTTCCTACCTCTAGCCCCTGACTCTTCCACTTACTCGCTGTGGTGTGATAAATATCCCTGTTCCTTATTGACCACTGTTGGCTGCTGGTTGAGAAGAGTGGGTAATTAGTGACTGAACGGGAGCACCTGGCTAAACCTGTTTCAGAACACAAAAGGTGAGATGCAGGGAGCTGTCATTCAACTCAGCTCCATCTCGCCTGGCAGACGCTTATTGATCCCTATCTATCCAGAGGTAACTTGGGGGGAGCTGTGGAAATGGCTCAGCCCGGGGTGGTCTCAACACTGCCTCACAATAAGAACTGAAACCCAAATGGTGCCTTTAACAAACAAAATGCCCTGAGTCAAGTCCCACCACTATTCAGTGAGTGTGAGACCAGACATCACAAAATAAACATTGCTATCTGAGGGGCCATCAAACCACCCGAGATAACCACTCCAGATAGTGTAATCCATTCAAGCACAGTCCCGAAAAAGGATATTTAAGTCCAAAGTTTTGGGGAGAAAACTGGGGGAATCTTCCAAAGATACAGTGGCCTGTAGGAGATTCTGTCCCCCCTTGTCCAGGACGCTGTGCAAGGTAACTTCCCGGGACTGAGTGGCCTTACCTGAGAGAGAGAGGGTAAGTGATTTAATAACATACGTATGATGTCTAGCATGCTCCAAGGTCGTGATTTGTGCACTCGTTTAAGGTGTTCATATCTAGCGCGCTGGTGGTTTGTGTCGTTACTTTTCGGGATCACTTGTTAGGTGGTAATAGCGTATTCTGTGAATTGTTTTGTTCTTTTCCCCTTAAATTGCAATAGTGCATCCATAAGAACTTGCAATAGTGGCGTATCAGACCTGTGAGTGAAGTCCAAATAAATTGTTAATTTGAACCTCTCAGTGAAGTCGTCTTCTCTCTGTCACAGTGACTCTCCAGAGAACATACATATGTTCTTTGACCTGCCAGGCAGCCGGCTGTCAATACAGAAGCGATACACATTTTGATCAGCCTGCTGGCCAGGAAACCCTGCGTTCTGGCTGGGAATTACCGGCGCTCTGCATGATGCCCTGTCCGAGCAGACATCCAAGCTTGTCCTCAGGACTTGCTTGGCAGCAACAAGGGACAAATTCAGGTTGAAGGCGTTCACCACAAAAATATCGTTTCAATGCTCACCAAAAGTGTGGGAAGATTACACTAATACTCTGGTGATTGTATTCAACTAATACTAATTGTATTCACTTGCAAATACAAGTCAAATGCCTTAACAGTCACTATTTTTATTATTGGGTGGAAAACTTTTGTCTGATTGATAGAGAAATGGAGTGACAACAAGTATTAAGGTGTCATATTAACAACCAGTTACAATCTTGTCTCCATCGGCAGGCCAACTGGTGGCATTCCCCCATCTGCAGTAACTTGTAGCCGCGGCTTACAATGTTAAGTTTTGCTGTGCAGGAAAGCTTGATTTAAGGTGAGCTGATGTGCTGGTGTTCCTGCTCGCTGCTCCTCCTCCTGTGGGCTGCCCTGGTGTGACCCCCTTTGCCTTTGCTCTCTTCTGGCCTGCGAGCTTTGCTGCTTTCCTCTGTCCCCCAGTTGCTCCCAGTAGCCATCTTCATACCGCCCCATGCTCTGCTTTGCCTGACGCCCTCCCCCATAACTTTAATATCCATCCTTTACATCCTGAACAAGAAACGCTTGCAGCTAACGTTCCCACCATCCTCCTGTTTCTCAGGTTACAACCTGTGTGTCCCAGTTTTGGGAGCTGTTGCTTTAGATTGGCAGGGCTACAAAAATTAGGGCTGTTCAGACACCATTAATAGGCCTAGGAGGTCAATGTGTTCTTATACCTGACATTTTCTCCACTCCACAATGTGACTATCTTTTGGGAGGAAAACCAGCTCCTCAATAAAAAAGCGAAGGGGAGAGAAATAAAATGTGCCTGGTCTGAGCCCACTGTGCTCAAAAAACCTGCTGGTACTGAAGCCTGCAAAGCAGAGTGGGGCGTAGAAGATGGCTTATTTAGGGCTAAAACCTGATCCCTCTGTAGTTTCTGGGAAGGGAGTTTGGACAGCTTGGTATTTTTGGCAATTGAGACCCAACAAGGTGATATCGTAATCATGGAATCATAGAACTGTAAAATCATAAAATAGTTTGGGTTGGAAGGGACCTTTAAAGGTCATCTGGTTTTCCTTAGTGATCTGCCTTTGCACCAGGATGTTTTGTCACATCTGGCTAGCATGCTCTGGCTGGTGCTGTTCATTTATGACCTTACTGTTTCACATTTACAGTACTGCAGTAAAGCAAGTCCTAAACAGTAAAAAAATAATGAGCATTCCCTAAAAACACTTTAAGGGAGGAAACAGGCCCTTTTTTCCCTTCTGGTTTTTTTTTGTTTTTTTTTTCTTTTGAGCCTGCACCGCCACAGAAAAAAATTATTCAAGCTGAGAAGCAACTAAATTTGCAAAAGGATGAGTATTTTGAATTAACTCTGTTAAGCAGTCCCATTTCAATGAAACACCAACCTGCATTATTGTTCTCTCTCCAGTCCTAAAAGCTCTCCCTGGCATTTAAATGACAAATCAATCACTTCAGCTCCAGGCTAAGAAATCCTTCCTGCAATATTACAGGGCAGGTAGGTTTTCAGCTCGACATTCTTTTCAGCATGATGATTGCAACTTGCAATTATAAATTTAATCTTGCCTTATGAAACTGCAAGATCCTACTCTGATGTGGAGATCTACATGCTACAAATCTGCGCTTTCTTACGAAGTACCTGAATTCCTAAGCAATGCAGCACTTTATTGATATGCAAAACCATTCTGGTGAAACATGATTAATTTCATAGCTGGAATAGAATGATTTATCTGCAAAAAAAAAATAAGATATGCAATGCAAGTCCTCCCTTCATGTTCATGGAATATCATTTGGAGCATATTCTAATTTCTTTGTCTTGATTTGTTAGTCCAAACAGTTCAACCATAGATTTAGTTCTGTTGATCTGCTTGGGATCTATGCCTAGGTCTGGGAGGCCTGGGAGCGCTGCTGCTGCTGCTGGGGATACGCTAATGACTTACGACTGGTCAGTGAGCTGAACGGAGCTTTCTCTGCTTTGCATGAGATCCATACAAGCACTTCCAGCGGGAGGACTCGCAATTGCCGATCTATACCCTTGTTTGCTTGACTGGTGGTGAAACATATTGCTTCGGATTGCACTGCTAGGAATATTTGTGTTCTTTAAGTTCTGTTATACTGGTATTCCCAGTGACTCCTGCAGGTAGCCAGTGTCCAAGGCTTGTGGGCAGCTCCTCCTGGAAGGAGAAAAGGCTTTGCCCTCTTCCTTGTGAAAGCGTATTCACAAAGTCTCAACTGCACAGGGAAGAAATAAAAAAGAAATAATGTATTTATTCCCAATTTCAAGCTTCCTCAGAAGCAACGCTATATCAAAATGCTTCTTTTGTTTCGGGGCACACTTCCTTTTCTTTTTACTTGGGTGGTTTCTTTTGGAAGCTTTTCTGTTGCTCCATCTGTTCACAGATGTACGCACCGCTCTCTAACGGGGCCCAGCTCATGCAGCTCAGCTTCTGAGCAGCTGTGTGCGGGCTTGGTTTGGATTCCCGTCTCCTGCTGCAAGTGAAATCGCAACTTCTACCAAATCCTGCCTGAAGGAGAGGTGCCCAGCGCTTCTCTCGCACTCCCCATGGAAATAAAGGGAATGTTTTTTACAAACTAAAAGGAAATAGTTCAGACCACGACCAAAACAAATTAATTCACTCTTTGCCAGCTAATTCGTTCAGTATGAATAATGACGCTATTAGATGGTGATATTAATTGCTACTGTTAGAAAAGATAATTTACGTGTTATTTGTGTGATGCTGAATGAAAGGATAAAAATGAAAAGCAAATAAAAACAATGAAAAGAAAATACTCAGCAAATGTAATGACACTGAATAGGAGAATAAAATTGAAAAGCAAATAAAAACAATGAAAGACAAATATTCAGGAAATGTAAATCCATGTTGATTAAAGACAACAGCAGAAAGCTTAGGAAACTCAGAAAGCCCTGCTAGAGCATTTCATCTAAATATGTTCAATTTAGGAGAAAATTGATAATTTTAGAGCAGGGAATTAAAGATATAATTTAAAAAAAGGTTAAGGTTTCAAGTTAAACTGATTGTTTTTTGTCTGCTTTCATCAGCTCCTGTAGGACTCAAAAGATACACTGCGTTATTAAATTAAACATTTCTACAAGTTTACTTTTGTGCATCTTTATGGTCCTGCTTTTGATGATGAAATCTTACAGATGTTTTTCGAATAATGCACAAAGTAGCTTCTATGTCCTCCGAGTAACATTATTTTACAGACTAAAGCTGAAGGGAGCTCCGCAGGCTGACTGAGGAGCGGTACAGCTGAATTTTCTTTTCTGCAGACAGCCCAGCATTTGTTTGTGCAAACGTCACATCAGCTACTCTGGCATCGTGGCAGAGTTTTTTGTCTTAGGTTTGAGAAATGCTATTCCAGAAGAAGCATAATCCCACCTATCCCAGGTGTGTGTGTGCGTGCATCTCCCATCAAGAGATCCTTCTACAGTCAATGGCCAATAAGAATAATTTGCCCTACATAATAGAGGTTTAAAGCGTAAACAAAGAAATTGCTGATTTTAGAAGACAAGCAACTAAACTTCCATTTCAACACTCCACTCGGTTTCATGTCTGACACGGTTTTTCAAGGCAGTTTCCAAGGTTGACTTGAGCAGGTCTTCAAGCAAATCAGGGAGGAGAGGGTGGAACTGGGGTTTGGTTTGTAGTCCAAAGGTCCTAATCTGATATACTTTCCACATAAACTTTGCAAGCCACTTGGCTTTCTTTGTGTCTCAATTACCATTTGAATAACTCGCTGCCTCATCTAGCGTGATGATAAAGATTAAATAGATAGAAAGGCACCGTAAGAGTCTGTTCCATGATAAATATAGATATAAATGACATTACAGAATAATTCCCAGCTAACAGCTGGTCTACTATGAAAATCAAGCCTTTTCCTGAGAATGGACAGAAAACTTCTGTGAAGGTAGAACTCTTCCAGCTTTTTTTTTTTTTTTGTGAGAAAAAGGCATTGGCTCCCTGTCCATTTACTGATGAAGACAGGGACGATTTTTTAGGGGATTTGTCTTTTTTTTTTGTCTTCAATTACTGTTACTGGAGGTGTTGGGCTGGGAATCTAAAACTTAAATCTGAATTCTCACAACAGTTGCTTTTTCTCAGGCTTTTGCCTATATTGCTTGTTTTGTTGGTTTTTGTCCGTGAAGTTTTCTAGCAATGAACATCAGTTCTTCAGCTCTAAGAGCGAGCTGTCCACATAGAACGGGAGATCAGTAATACCAAGCTGTAATCTATACTAATTAATACACAGGTAATGTGTACAGTAGGTAATGCATTCATGAAGCAGCTCAGGCTTAATTCAAGGAGCAGCTGGGCTAAGTGGTATGTCCACACATATGGTCCCAGCAGCGGGAAATGAGGTGGAGTCCCCAGCAAGTACACATGTGCATCCATCTGAGAAGAAAAAGGTCAGGAAGGCCTTAAGGGGAGAGTTCCTTTTTTTAAGCCGGAAGCCTTTACCCTGAGCATTTAAATTTCAGAGGCTGATAATGCTAGAATGAAACGGGCATATGGTACAGTTTCCCCTAGAGAGCTCTTTCTCTCTCCTTATGCAAGCCAAGTGTTGCCCTACTTAGAAAAAAAAGTCCGATGTGTCGTAAAATGCAGATTACAATTGATGCTTCCTGCAACTTCACCGGTGGATTGATGCTGGTTAAAGACCACCTGAAAATTATTTTGGCAAACGCCCCAAATAACTTGGAGTCAGCTGAGCCCACAACTTGCTGTGGCCATATGAGGGACAAGGAGTCAAGAGACAATGACGGGACATCGGGTCTCGCAGAAGGCACAATTATTTTTGAAGTTAAGTGTGCTGCACATGTGACAGAAAACTGGTGGGAATGAGATGAGCAGCATTGTGTGAGGGCCATTTCAGGACTAGGTGCATCTACAGTAGAGGTGGTTGGGAAAGGAAGATAGCAGCATGGCCATTCCCCGTTTCTGCCCCAAGGTGTTTGTCAGGCTCTGTCAGCAAGTTACGCTTCATATCTCCTTGAAATCTGCCACTACTTTTCACTGCCCTTAACTTTTAAAACCAAGGTCCTTATAGTTGATACGAATCTAACTACAGGGTGTTGAAAGTAAACCATAACAAGCTCTAGAAATAACCTCAGGTAACTCTTCTAGACCTAAAACTTTTTGCTTTTTAGTCTGCTATCTCAAGAGATTTTGACTTCATCATTCTCACCATGAAATAAAATTTCTGCTTGTGGGACCAGCTTGGATGAGAAGTAAAGCAAAGTCTGAAGTTTTTTGATGTTATGGAAATTTACAACAAGCCCCAAAAGCATGGATCAGGGCTAGAAGGAGACGAGGAATTTAGTTGATAATAATATTGGTTATTACAAGGCTCTGCAGTTCAGTCCGGCAGGGATGGAAAGCTATCAGCAGATGTCTCTGGAAAGGCCAATGTGTTTGTTGCACTTTTTTTCTACAGGCTTTCCTAAAAAGGCCAGCTGAGATCAGGCAGCCAATAAAATTATCACTAAAAGCACAAAGTTTCAGGTTAGGAAAAGTCCAGAAGTATATGGATAAATTTTGAAGTTTGCTGTTCATCTGGGCCTGATCACCTGCACACAGGAGCCTTCTGAGGCTGGATGAGATGCATCTGACCAACGCCAAATGTCAGTTACAATCAAACTGGCATTGCTTATGCCCATATGTGCACACGCACTTACACATGTGTTTGGGGCTGATGAAGGACCAGAATAAGCAATACAGACGAAGGAAAAGTGGTGAAAACGAGGAAATGATGACAGATTGAAAATGGGGTGGTGGTGTTAGTAGTTAAAAACCAATAAGGAAGAAAAAAAATTATCCTGTTTCTTTCAAATTAAAACATCCAATATCAACAATGACTTGATTGCTTTTTACGGAAATAGCTCATTTGCAGCAACTCTATTTTTGATCTCTATTTCTATCTTTTGAGGGCAGTAATTGGATGCAACTACCTTTATCAAAGGGTCACTAGACAAAGACAGACCACAAAAGAAACCGTTAAACCCCCCCCCCCAAACTAATGAGGCTGTTAAATCAAGAGGTTTCCAGTGAAAAGCCAACATTTGCCAACATCTTCTGTTTCACATATTTCAGATGCCGCAGGATAAGAACTGTCAGTAAGTACTGACTTATAAAAATAATGACCACTGTAAAATGATTTTCTGTTTCACTTGACTCTATAAGGCCAGTAATGTGTTGCTAATGAAGCACCTAGGGTGCATAGCATCACCTTTTCTGGGACTCTGAGAAACAACCAGCCATATGTACAGCAAATGTCTTTGGCAACACTGAGTGGCCTTAACTGGAATTTCTGTGCTGTTGTAATTTTATGACTCAATCCTAATGTTATTTAAACATCATTTTTCTGTGTTTAATTTATTTATTGTCTCTAGTGGTAGACACAGAGACTAGTGAGCTAGATTATATTAACATTTCAGAGTAATAATAGAAGAAAGCAATTATCTTTGGGCATAAAAATCATTTTAATTAGACAGTCAGTAAAGTGGGAATGGACAGACAATGATGAATCATTATACTGTGGTTTAATCAGACAGAGAGCCGGTCTGCAAGAGGAGCTCAAGAAAGTGTTTTGGCTGGTTGAGTGAAATGCGGACAATAAGGAGAAATAGTCAACTTCCTTGAGCCTCTTTGCATCACCAATAAAAAAAAAATACATTAGCACATTGTTTCTTTGAAGTCACGGGAAGACTTGGAGTTTGCTAAAAGTTGACAGAAATATTTTCTTTACTCCATCTTAAAATCCTATCAAACCAACAGTGACTTAACACCTGTGGGCCATTTCTCTGAGCCTTCACTGGCATTTTCTTCTTCCTCAAGCCACCATATATCAGTCTTTTCCTGTCACATGAGAAAAGTGTTATCTGAGACTGCTTCCAGGTAAACCTGTGTATCATGCTAGATTTTGGCAGTGGCCTTCTTGGTACTTGCTGTTTTCCAGACCTGAAGATGAAAAAAGAGATTTATGTCTGAGACTCAGTTATCTCATGTGAGCGAGCAGAGCTTTTTACCACTGTGAACTGCATCTGTGGCCCTGCTTTATTCCTGCGCCAATTTTCAGGTCAAATATAACAAAGTGATCCCCTAATGTAACGAAAGATGAAACCAGATGGTATTGCAAACTCAGTGTAATTTAGGTGCTGCGTTACACAGTATCTATCATATGATAAACAAGATCCATTTGCATATTGAGACTCTTGATAGCTCTGCACAGAGCCAAAATGGACTGGATAATTCATCATGATTTTCTATCAGCATACAGAGAGGTGTGGGCTAATGCAGCTCCGGTGTGTACGTGCTTCTCAGTCCAACAAAGGCAAAACCACAGCTCGACAGCAGCTCTTGGACGCCAGCACTCTGAGGTTGTGTGCCAGGGTGCAGTGGGACGGGGGGATCCCCAGGGGCCCGGAACATCAGCGGGGTCCCCAAGGCAGGCAGCGCAGGGCAGGGCAATTCCTGATTTTTCGATGTGATGACACCTACTGGGATGCTTTCCCTTCCCTGCATGACGTGCCTGGGCACTTCGCCATAACACAAGATAAAGCTAGGTACCTAAAAATGGGATTCAGAAAAGTGAGTGTGCCGAGTTGAGAGTCTCCTTGGTTAGTCAGTAAGAAGCCCTGAGCAGAGTGGTTGGGGAATATCTGCATCTCGCCGTGGTTTGCAACCTGAAACTCCTGCCAAATCCAGTCATCTGAATGTCACCTTTCTGAAAATTGGTGGTTCTTTCTCCAATTTCCTTTCCAGAGAACATCTAGCACTGAAAGCCGAGCTTAGGATCTTCTAGATGACACCTGTGGCCACCAGAGTAGTACATATTTTTGGACTGGTGTTTTCCATTTTGCCAGGGGAAGCTGTTTAATTTTCCATTAAATTTTCAGTGGGCTAAAATGATCACCAGGGCAGGTGTAGTGGAGACGTCAGCCCTATCAGAGGGCAATGATTGCTTCCTTATGGTGTGACATGCAGGGTGGAAATGTTAGGAGTCAATGGGGGATAAAAATGACCACTAGGAGATATCCACTGGTTTCTGTGCTTGATGTCACCAGCAGTCATTTGGATGGATTAGAGCAATCCCCTGAGAAAAAAGTAACTAAATCCCAGGTGAAAAACATGTATTTTTGGCTTTCCATACCTCATGTTTGAAGACCCATATTAAGTACCTTTGTACCCTCTCTGGAGCTTATCTTCAGCTACTGAGGTCCTGTAGAGATCAAGACTCTCCTACCAGCAACATAGTGGCAGCTTTCCCCTCTCCTTATGTTTTGCAAATTGAATCCCTGGGAGAAATTCTCAGAGGCAGAGAAGGGCAGGGTGGCAGCTGACATTGCAGGCATTGGAAGGCATATGGTGCATTCCACCAAGGGCGGCTCTGAGAGACAGAAATTGTCTCCCAAAGCAGAGTAGGCATGAAGCATGGAAAAAATAGTGTAATTATGCAGCTGAGAAAGAGAGTGATTGGTGCATTAGTCATTAATTCCTAGAGGAGGTACTGGAGTTTGAAGGGAAACTGAACTCCCTTTCCAGTGGTGTAAAGTAGTATAGGTATAATCAACGTTATTAGGGACACCAAAATAGCTTAAGTGATGGCTAACTTTGAGACAAAGCAGCCAGAGATACTCTGCTTCATTCAATGTTGAAACTATTCTGAACAAAGACAGCTCTTCTCACGTGACTCCAAGGAGGGCAGTTGGTAGCCCTCAAAGTCTAGCTCACCTGGGAATGGCAAGATCACACACAAATTAATTTTAGCTATGTTTCTCAATGAGCTTGTGAGAAATCTACAACTAGAAAGCTTACAACCCATGACTGTTGTCTGCTGCGGCAGACATGGGGTTTGGGCTAACCCCACTACCATCCCAGCCTGGCCCTGGTGACCTCATGGAGGTTCTGGGGATGGGCCTTGCCAATGAAACCCTGACAGTCCTGCTGTTGCCACCATTCCCTGCGGGGCAGCTGGCCTCATTGCCTATCTACAGTGATTAATGGGGTCTGATGGCTGTTGAAGAGTCTAGTGGGAGGTGTCCCTGCCCATGGCAGTGGGGTTGAAGCTAGATGATCTTTAAGGTCCCTTCCAACCCAGACCATTCTGTGAAGAGCTCCTCAGTGACATAACAGTAGCTGTGGCAAGGTCTCTGGAGGTGGTGGGAGACTCAGTTAATGTGTGTGAAACAGAGACCAACCATTCTGAAGTCAGAACTGCTAGGGAGAGCTGATGACAAATAAGTCATTGGAGTCTGTTTTCTATTTTTTAATTACCTGATTTCTTTTAATTTATTCCTTAGGCACTGAATAATTTCTACAAGTTCTTAGTCTATAGCTTGCCTGAGCATTTGCTGTTTCAGCAAACATTCCTACATAAACTTGCTGGCTAGCCGGACACAGAAAATGAAGGCAAAATGAGTGTGAAAATACCAGCAAAGGAGAAAAAATATTTTCTCGGGTGGCATTTGTGTTTGTTTCACCCTCCCAAGCCAATCTGTGAGGAACCAAGAGAAGGTCTGGGAGGGTGGGAGGGCAGCACTGGGCTTCTGCAGGGCGGCTGGGTAGACTTTGCTGCCGCAGTCCAGTCCAGGCCACGATCTCCTGGAACAGCAAAGAAGCTGCCTTGTGCATGGACCTGCCTTGTGCATTGACAGGCTGAGAGAGTTGGGGTTGTTCAGCCTGGAGAAGAGAAGGCTCCGGGGAGACCTCATAGCAGCCTTTCAGTACCTAAAGGGGGCCTACAGGAGAGATGGGGAGGGAGTCTTTATCTGGGAGTGTAATGATAGGACACGGGGTAACGGCCTCAAATTGAAAGAGGGGAGATTCAGATTGGATATCAGGAAGAAATTCTTTACTGTGAGGGTGGTGAGGCACTGGAACAGGTTGCCCAGGGAGGTTGTGGATGCCCCATCCCTGGAAGTGTTCAAGGCCAGGCTGGATGGGGCTTTGAGCAGCCTGGTCTAGTGGGAGGTGTCCCTGCCCATGGCAGGGGGGTTGGAACTAGGTGATCTTTAAGGTCCCTTCCAACCCGAACCATTCTGTGTGATTCTCTGTCTGCGTGACCCGGACAACTGACTGCAGAATATTGGCAAGTACTGGCCCTTCACTTACTTCTGGTGCTATGTTATTCTGGGTTCATCTCCAATATGGTCATGTTTGAGTGACCTGTTAGTACTGTCACACAGGCAGCACCTGTAATTCCTCACTCACGTTCAGTGGCGTGACCATCTCTCATCCCGAGCAGCTCGCGCTGGCCATGCCCACCTCCCCCTCCTCTGCAGGACTTGGCATGGAGGCTGCACAAGTTTGGCTATATCGCCAATTGGTTTTTTTTTTCCCCCACGTCTTTCTGCCTTCGCTCACTCTGTTATCGAGCTTCACTGACCAGGCACTAAGCAAACACTGAGTATTCAGCACCAGCCTTTGGTTTCTGCACTTACAGCACATAACTGCCTGTGGGATCAAGCCCTAATTGAAAAAGTAATCAGGCATGACTTCTTGGTGATTGCTTTTAATGACCTCATCCTTAGCCCCTCCAGAAGACAAAGGCAGCTGAGGGCATTAAGCATGACGGATGGTGCTCGGTGTCTCACAGATTTGGATCTTACGTGACTAGGCTTTCTGAGAGTTGATGTTTCAACCAAGTGACAAAACCAGCTTGGAAGTTAAACAGTGATTAACTCCCTGCTCCCATACCTGAGGAGGCTAAAGAGCTCAGTCAAGAAGTATTTTAAGATGAATGTAACTTTAGTTTCTGTACACAGAGGGAGATGAGAAGCAGAGAATACATTTTGGAGAGGATACAGCTAGCAGGATAGCTGGGAGAAAAAAGCCCCTTTTAGTCACCCATTCAAGTTATAAATGATTGTGGGTAATATAAAGGGAATTGACTGAAGCATGCTCTCTTCTCCCTTACTCCTCCGGGGCTGCTCTCTACCATATTGTCCTTCCTCCCTCTCATTTGCCTCTGTCTCTTATTCCGGTCTTTATTATTCCTTACCTTATTCCCTTCTGCCCCTGATTTTGTGTGCATATTTAAGCTATGAGTTGTATGTATAAATACTAATTTACAGTACTGAGATGATGTAAAAGTTGTGTGCAAGGCAAAGCAATAGAGCAGCTGGACAATGTTGAGCACTCAATGTACAGGAGCAGACTGGTGTACGCAGATTGGAGGTCAATTTTACTTCTCACAGCTGACTATAAACTATTGAATGCAGCTACAGGGTTTTAAAAACATAAATGAAGAGTAACAAACCTTAATGAGATCTCTGCCTGACAGGGGATTTTTAATAGAAATGTAAAATTTTGCCATGTAGCTTAGGCAACCTTACTGCAGTTAACAAAACGGAAGCGTTTGAAGTACTAAGGACTGTGGCACAGTGACTTTGATGGCAGCAGTTAGCCAGCACTGTACCTGCTGTTTGTGCTTCTCAGACCATTTAGGTGTAGATAGTTTTGGACAGAACGGAATGACGTTATTTATTGTGTCACATCTACTTGTTTCTAAGAACAATTTATCTGGACACGTGCAATGATGTACGCACGCTCTGAAGCCAAAATAATATTAACTGGTGCTCTTCTCAGTCACTCTCAGGTAATGAATCTCATAAAGTTGCTTTCTTACAGCCCCAAACTACTGCTTAGCAAGGAGAATGGCCTTCCCAGCAACATACCTGTATGAATCGTAGCAGAGATGGAAACAGATTTCTATTACAGTCACAGAAAAAATGTTAAAAGTGAAATTCTGTTATAGGCAGATGATGATGTTCTTTTTGCCAAAAGAACCCATGCTTCATTTTCTGCTTCATTTAGTGTATGTTATAAAACTGTTGCACACAACGTTACAAGCTAACTTTACAAACCAACAAAAAACTGTGACTGTATTTTATGCCAGGCTTTGAGGATTCATTTTCCTGAAGTGTGCAGATACCTCTGTCTCCAAAACCATAACTTTTTCATAATGTCTAGCGGTGAAAGCATGCATTTGAGGAGTGGGAGCCAGGGATTTTCTTCTTTAGACAAGGCTTTTTGACCACTTCCCACATCCTCTGTGGGACTGACTCTTTTGAAGAGCATCTTGACTCTCTCACTCCCCAGTTGAGAGCTGTGCAAGGTAGCAAAAAGGAGGGAGTGGATGAGAGATAAGCAAAAGAATGGGAAAAAAGGAAACTTGCATTCTCCTGAAGCAAATGAACTAAATGGGCTCTTTTGCTCCTTTCTCTATTTTTCCTGACCAGTGAAAACTCTTATCGGTTCTACCCATTGTCCCCCCCCTTCCCTGCTGTTTTAAGAAGAAAGTGGCTCTGATTGGCAATTCTTTTCCCATCACTTGCCGTGGGTTAAATCTGACAGTCTTTAAGCAATCAGAATACGCCTGAATTTCTTTTCACTGTGGTTGTCTTACCGTCTTATCATGGTTCTTCAGCATTTTCTGTCCCAGTTTTTTTCTATAGTGGTGAAGTGTATGGAAAAGTCAGATTTATTGCTCGTTAAATGGAATCCCCCTGTTTCTGTCGGATAGTTAGTGGGGAGAAGTGCTGTTGAAACAAGACTTGAGGAGCATATGGGGCTGTTTGCAATTCTAGACATAATTAGCTGCTGTATAACTGACCTGTATAATCAGTAGTGGCCAGTGCTGCCTTGGAAGGTAAAATCCCCAGAAGCATCATTTTATAGAGGACTTCAAAGTCTCCTACTTTAAGCAGCAATGAATCTGACTGGCAGTTCTTCCTCATTATAAATACACTATCCAGAGGCTGTCATTGTTTCTCCAAGGGGGAGGGAAAGGCTGCCATCTACAGCTGATCTGAAATGCCCAAGTTAAGGTAAGTACTGAGAGAAGAGTGGTGGGCATACAGCTGGTATACTTTATTTACTGACTGATAAAATATAAGGTATTACTTCTATTACCACCACACCTGGGAGGTCCAATCTGGCATCCCTAACTCTGAGTGTGTACAGTGGTTGCTCTGAAGTGCAGGGCTAATACGGGGAGTGGGACTGCTCATTCACTACCAGTGGCTGCTGATGACTTTGCCATCAGCAAGGCAGGCTTTGCTCCGCTGTGACAACAGCCTAAATGTTGCTCAAGATGCCCATGGTATTGGAGCAGAGAACTTGCTGGAGGGGATCCGTGCAGTGGTACAGCATGGCTGACTCGGGCACCTCTGGCAAGCGGAACAAGCTCTGGGAGTTTGTGGCCCGTTCCCCTTTCCCCCTGTCCCAGTGCCCGCGCGCTGCCACTTGCTGCGGTAGTCCCAGCCTTGGGGAAAAAAATCAGTTTGCAGTTGTTGATGGGAGGCTGCTACTGTCCATGTTCTTTGTCTTTCACTCCTTCTGCTCTCCCTTCCCATCCCAGCTACAATATAATTTTCCATCTGTACATGAAAACCATTTTCTTTACAGTCAGTCAGAGCAGAGCAGAGATAACAATTTAGCTCCACTTTAGGTATGTGCTCCTCAAGTATGCGTGTCCTGAAATCTCTCCTTTGGGGTATCGTGATTTTAAATGATGGCCAAACAATGGCACTTCTCAATTTAAACTATAGCCATCGTGCATAAGAACATCTGTACTCTCCCATTAAAAAGCTGTTCCTCATAGTCGCACTTCATTATACCAATCTGTGTGGGTTTTTTTCACAGCCCAAACATTTTAAAGGGGCATTTGCAACTTAAACGACTGGCTAGTACTGAAAGTAGAAGAGCAAGTCCAGTTTTCTAGGTATGCCAGTACACCGATACACAGAGGGACTTTCCCAGGCTGGCACAGTCTGGAGCTCTTTGTCAGAAGGACATAACTCCTGCCCAATCCACACGTCACTGGATCACATCTTTGCATTTATGGATTACAATGATTTCCCGATTTTTCTATTTGTCTTAGAAAGTTTCAGTATCCTCGTTAATTCTAACTCTACTCTCAGCTCAGCTCTATGTTGTCAGCTTGTAGATAATTTTTTTGAGAGAGCATACCTGGTCTTTGACCCACTTAGAGAAATTAAGCTTCCTCTCTTGTGAGTTATCTCATCCTTAGGTTTAGGCTGGAGACTTTTCAATAGCTGTTCCTGAAAGAAGGACATTGTATGAGTGAAAATGTCTTATCAGCAGAGGGTGGGATGTTCCCTGGTGAAATTGTGATGGTTCTTTTTTCACACCCGAATCCACCCCTCTTTTTGGCTCTATTAAAATAATAATAATCCTGAAAGAATACATATTCGATTGCTCATGGTATTCTTCAGCAACTTGTCTTCACCCAGGGGTGTAAAAATGGAGGAAGTGTAAAGCTCTGGGGAGGCAAGGGAAAGGGGGAGTTTGTTTCAGCTTTAGCAGGTCTGATTGTTTGATCTTTGTCTTTTAAGTCTGCTAAAAGAAAAAAAATTATGTGTCTACCAACCCTCTGTGTAGAATGAAATCCCCATGCATAAAATACCTGCTACCAAAGGGCACCGTTACTCTGCACCTAGACCTCATATGTAGAGTGTGTGTACTTAAAGGTCTCTACAGTTCTTGGGTTTATATATGTTATTGAATCTGGGTAAATTATCTGGACAAGGAATCCCACTGCTCAGAGCACCTTTTTTCCCCATGGTTTTAACTGCAAAATGCTGCACAGTAACATTGCAAAGCTCTGTTAAATGGGTTGCAGCTCGCAGAAAGAGACGGTGAAAGGAATACTTTCCCAGAAAGCCCAGAGATAAAATTCAGTAAGGATTTCGAGTGTAACAGGAAAAAACCTTTTTAAAAGGACTTAATTCAGTGCATTAGACTGAAAAATATTAAAAAATACCGTGGAGCTCTGCATGGATAATTGAAGAAGGATTGAAATGGTTAGTATAATACACTTTTCTCATTCAAAGAGCCTGTGTTCTTGATGAGGTTCTAGCAATTGGAGGAGCCAACACAGCCTGCGGTGCTCTGCGGTTATTTGTTTGTGCGGGTTACAGACACCCTCACTGCCATGTCCTCTGCCCCATCTTATCTCGCCCAGCATAAAAGCAGATTGCTTCTACCTGGTGAAGCATGAGTGTGCTTTTGAGGCCTCTTCTGCTGGCAGGGAGGAGGCTATCATGAATCCAACAAGTGGCGAGTGTGGCAGAAGTTGAGGTGGACTGACTAAACCTTCCCTCCCTGACGCATGATACAGTTTAGTCTGGGTCCTGGGATTTATTTGAATGATAAACGTCTTTGGGAAAGTTCCCAGAAAAGGGAGTAAGTTGCTCTTAGCTGTTCTTTTAATGCAGGATTTCAGAAGACGATTTCAAACCTACTAAAATTTCAATCTCTAATAAGCTTAGTGTAAAATACTAGAGCTTATTAATCTTCTCAGCTTCTGTGCTGAATAAACTAGGAAAGAAATGCATTCTACAGATGGGATATAGCCCTTTTTACTCTGAAGGAACGTTAACCTTTCGGGAACTGTTCAAAGACACAGTTTTGAGCATGGCAAATCAAGAAAAAACGCACTACCAACAATATAATTGCTTCTTTTAAAGGGTATTTTTCTTTGCAAATAAATTAGTATCTTGTAAGTAAAACAAAGGAGCAGTTAAAGAAGTAGACTGTTAACACCTCAGTCATTGAATAGCTACGAATATTGACACAGAACTTCCTACTAGCTATTTTTATTTAGCCCTTTCCTGAAAATTAACCGTATGTTCTGTGGGAGTTTTATCAGCTGACTGCATGTTGCAGAAGTGTCCCCAGTTGCAGGCGGTACAGGAACTCTTGGGTAAACTTAGCTAGTGGTGGAATTTAGTCCTTAAGATCTCTGTGCATTTTGTAGTAATTAATCATGATTTTAAATCTCTGTGGGCATTTCACAGTAATTAATCATGGTGAGACAAACATCTCCTCAGAAGGAAGCCCCTCTGCTTCTGAGAAACCAGTTATCCACAGTCAGTGTATGTTCTCTCTCATGCATAGGTGGCGTAAAATGGATCTATGGATCTGAAACAGACTTGGGCAGCAGGGAGCAGTAGTGTGACATACAGCAAAAAAGAGTTGTACTGCAGTATTTGGAGACTAAAATAAATAAATGACAGTGACCTTACATACAGCTGGAAATATTTGGTACCTAGAGTGAGTCTGAGGTGAGACAAGTTGGAGTGCTAATTCCTTGGATGACTCTGAAGACACTCCAAGTTTTGTAGCTGAGACTGCTGGAGCTGAACTCCTGGGGTACACTAGCTCAAGGCTTTGCCTTTGCCTATTGTATAATATCTCTAATAAGAAGGAAAAGCTGAACGTAATGAAGAAGAGTGTGTTCATTTATTTAGATTAGCCAGCAAAGTGAGAAGTATGTCTTGATGCCAAAATGAAGCTGTGCAAGCCATCCTCCTGAGAGGAGGCGTATGCAGGGGAGGTGCCTGGAACTTTGGGCTGTGTGGAAGAGGATGGGCAATACAAGAGGCCGTGGCATGCTGTGAAGTATGACACCTTATAAGACCTATTTGACAGCAGAGCTCTGGTTAGTGGCCCACTTTTCACTGCCTCAGGCACTTTGCTGCTTCCTTGGTCCCGGCACCGGCCCCTGCGGGCCACCAAACAACTGTATGTGGCACAGGGAGCACGGACCAAAATTAAGATTGTGATCACATGCTCTAGAGACACGTGAAACCTGGCACTAGACATGAAGCATCTTGATGGGAAAGAGAGGTCTGTGATTATCAGTCTCAATGTGAATTAACAGCTCTGCAGTCTACGCACTGCTTTCTGATACAGATGGGAGACAAGATACAGGCAGTGCTTGCGGAAGCCTTATTTGCATCGGAAAAAAAACGTGAGTACTGGCATCTGGGAGGTATCTGGGCTGCTTTTTAAAATTTAATTTAATTAAATTAAATTTAAATAAATTAAATTAAATTAAATTAAATTAAATTAAATTAAATTAAATTTTATTTTACTTTATTTTATTTTTAAGGAGAAGGATATTATTACCTGCAAGTGAGTGTACAGTGTTTTTCTCCTGTTACTTTTTAAGGCAACCACAAAATTCGCAAGACCAAGCATTGAAAAGGGTGACAACATTTCTTCTTCCCTTCCTCCCTATCTTCTCTCCTTCTTTCCTCCCTCCCTTCCTACATTCCACCCACCTTCCCCTTTCCTCCGTATCACTGATGCCCTGTGTGAACTTCCATCATTTCTGAAACACCCTAAATGGCTTTCTGGCTGTTGCGTTGTTTGTCTTCTCAAACCAGGACGCTCCTTCCTTATGATCTCCAAATCACTAAGTATCCCTGAAAGCCAAATACTTGTACAACAATGCACAATGCTCAGTCTTCCAACCAAAATGCCCTGTATACATTAACGAAGCTGTCATTGCCCTCTGTAATTTCTTACAGCATCCAGATTGTTAAGTGGAGCCTCGTACTTGGGCATCTAGAGATCAGATACCCAGGGTGAGTGACAAAAGCAGCTCAGCAGGAAAACAAGGGCGCTTTTCAGTGCTTAACCTGATATTGTAATCTGCAAAATTCACAAGGTTTTCAGAGACAGCACCGAGAGCATGACCAAGTATAGAATCTCTCTTATTATCTTAAGGAGATACACATATATATTTAAACAAACACTAGAAAGAAAATTGAAAGAAACTGGTAAGCAGTCTAAAGGGAGGAAAGTCATTCAGTATTGAGGGAACAGGGCTACCTGCTGGGATTGGATGTGGGTCGGCTGTAGCAAAATGGGCTTCAAATAATCTGAAAGTGAAGTGAAGCAGAAAGACAGAGGGAAAGTTATGGTTCTGCTGATGTTTCCAGAGAAACTACTCTCAAGATAAACTCTCAAACCCCGCAGGGTCTCTTAAGTCCAGGAGCTTGGCAGGGCCATCCGTCCACGGGCTGTTGTGCAACACTAACACCTCCATGCCTGGGATAGACAGTCAGCAGTCTGAACCATTCTGGCGACTGGAAAGCAGATTAGCTTGATGTATGATGCATGGTAAATCTTTGCCCTTTTAGAGCTTATCTCATGCTCAGACTCCAGGATTGTCTTTATTTGTCTGGATGCCCTACAGTTGTCATCTCTGAAAAATGGTCGCTTTTCTGGTTTTGAATGCCTCTGCTGCATCCTCTGAGGTAAGGTGGCCTTTTGTGCAGTGAACTCCATTATTACAAATGTGTTCTAATTACCACACGTATTTCTAAGGCAGCTATTATGAATCTGTATATTATTACTTGAAATGTGAATGACACCATTACATTTTTAAAATGGTAGCACACTGGCAGAGGATACGATAACCTAAGACTCTTGGCAACTGTAGTTTACAAGTCATCTTCACCAAATTGACTTTACTGATATGCGTCAGAACCTACAAATGAGTCTGGAGATAAGTTTGTAGGTGTGGGGTAAAGAGATGGGGTCAGTGTGGAAATGCTCCTGCATCGTCCTGCTAACCAGTGAAATCCCAGACCCGGTTAGGGTGATGGGAAGCATCCCGTCCCAAGGAGAGCGGTGTCTTGGAAAGTGAATCTCAGTTGTCATGCCACCCTACCGAAGTTACTCAGAAGGAACAGCTAAGGTGGAGGTGTCGTGTAGGCTCTGTCCCTCAGAAGAAAGCATCTAATTACTCTTCAGCTTCACAGCCGCAAATATTCGGGGGTTGTGTCTCAGTTTGTTTTAGTTGTCTTGTGTACCAAACACAGCAAAGAGGAGGAGAGGCATTTAGCACACAGCTCAGAGGAGCTGTTCCAAGTAACAGAAATCCAGTTCATCCCCTTACAGAAAAACATTTACAAAAATTTGCCAAAGACAGAAAAATTGAATTAATCTAATAAATCAAAGGCTTTTGGGTATGTGATGAGTGTGGCAATGCTGAAACCGTGCTTGTAAGTGGGAGAGGTAGGAGCACAGAAAATGATGACCTTCACCCAAAATTTTTCCACTTAAAATTAGGGTAAATTAGTGTACAAAATAATGAGCAGATGGCTATTCTGAACGATCACAATTTGATTTGGATACTGGTAAGAGATGAAACGAAGACAAACGAGTTTCACTGTTGTGCCTGGGACTCCAGGGCCCGCAGTGTTAATATCACTGTGCCATTGTCGTCCTGACTCCGAGAGATGCCATGGCCACACAGCCCTAGAGGGAGAGAGCGGGTGATGCCAGGATGGCTGTCAGCTCTGACTGTCTGCCAGATGACTTTTGAAAGGTACAAGTGCTATAGCTGTCCACATCCACTGTTTGTTTTTTTTTTTTACCGGCCTTTCCTACCCTGTTTCTTCTCATTCCTCTCTTTCCTTTTGCCCTCTGCTTCAGGAGTCTTTGGTTTAGTGAGCTGAGACTGAGTCTTTTGAACACCTCCAAAATGGTGGCTAAAAGCAGTATATTACACAGATGAGCGCTGTTATGCTTCCTGGTTTTGCTGTGGTTTCTTTCCCTCTGTTGTACCTGCTTCACTTGTTTGTCTTCAAGAAAGCGGGATCAGGTTGAAGTAACATCTCCAAGCCATCTTAATAAGCTTTTCTCTTTTTCAAAAACTTGCCAGCATGTTCTGAAAATGTCACACAATTTATAGAAATTTTAACATACGTATTCATAGGATTCCTCAGTGATGATGCATTTGTTTTGGGTAAGGTTTAATAAAACACTTTGTTTACTTCTCCAAGCTGCATAAGAACATCAGAGTTGGCAGGTCTTACCTCTGCCTTTTAGGAACCAGTTAAAAAAAAAAACAAATGGAAAAAAATAAAGATTTCAGTCACCTGTCATTTCGAAATAGCAAAGACTGGATTGCAGTAGCTGGTAATTGCTGTTGCTGTCACAGTAAGCAAGGAGAGTTTTCTTTACTTGATCTTCCTTTCAACTTGGATATTCAGGTGCTGAACAAGAACAGTGATTAATATAAATATAATTTTGTATGGAAAATGCATGCAATTCTATTTAAATCTTCTAGACCAAAGACTCTGTTTTACATTTTGCTGAAATTTACTCTTTTGGTATGAGCCAGCCAACTTAACTTCATGTTGAACCACTCCATACTTAGTACACATTCGTCAAACTGAGATGTTTATGGAATAACTTTGTACAAGGCAGGGTGAACAGAACGATACCTCAATAAGCGCTTAGACAGATTTCCCTAATGTCAAAGGATGTCACATATAAGATATTATTAGAATAAAAACCTAAGGAAAAAACATGCTGTAGGAACTTCTCTGTGCGAACTATGAAGAAAAACTACAGTGCAGTCGCACCAAGTTCTCTCGGCAAATTCTGTCTTTGCTTCTTGGTTTAGGTCCTGCACATTGTTAGCACCTAAATAACAAAAAATAATAAAGAGAGGTCATAAATACTATAAAGTACTGCAGTGTTTCTATAACATGGACTGAAATTCCGGTGTTGCAACTGCCAGTGTCTGCCATACCTATAAGTTGTCTACGTTCATCAAAGACCTTACAGAGACTGAATGACCTTGCTGCAGACATTGTCCTTTGATGCTGTGAGCTGAACTGCTTCAAAACTCTCCTGCTTCAGAGTCAAAGATGTGTAGGAGCCAGCTGCCGTGAGGTCAGAACACTACCCCTAACAAGTAGTTAGGGATACCATTATCAGCTAGTGAAAAAGTTTAACAGGGCCAACTGAAGGCTTTTCTGTGACGTGAAACATTACCTCTCTTTAGCCCTTAGCAAGGAATCCACTTCATTTCCATAAATTCTGTATAAACAGGCTCTTGCAGGTGGATGCAGAGGGTCCATTGAAAAGAAAACAGCTCTGACCAGAGAACTGGAACATCTTCAGTCTTTGTGCACTAATTGTAAGACATGCTCTGTTCCTTGCACGAATTAAAGGTGGATCCTCGGTTACCTATTGCTTTTAATGCCAGCCTCTAGTAGGCTAATGTCTGCAGCCCTTTAGTATCTATGTGTCACGGCCTTGAAGGCATTAAGATCTAGCATACTGACCAGATCTGACACTAAAAATCTAGGTGGATCTTAAGTTGGTGCTTCTCAGAGTGACAAATATGGTTTTTAGTGACGTTTGGGTGTTACTAGTAACTACTTCTGATAACCTTTTGCTTTATAAAATGAATGTCCATATACGCTACAGCACTTAAGGAAGAATACCAAAACTTCAGAGGAGAAATATCTGTTCAGTACATGCAGACTAATGTGTACACACCCCCATAGATAACAGGGATATGTGTCATCGCTGACTTCAACTGCACAGCGTTGAAAATTCACCCTTTAGGCAAATGAAATGCAGCTCCAGTGGAAGTAATTTAAGTCTTTGATCTTTCAAACCCAGCCTTAACTTTACCTTCTTTCTCCAGACTATGAGCTGGCAATGTTTTAAAGTCCTTTCACATTACTTTTTTGGCTCTAGAGACTGAAATTTTTTGCATGTTTGTACCACAACAGGGAAAACAGATATACTTGGCTTTCTGAATTGAAGTTTCTTTGTTTTCTCTCATCTCTGTAAAATCATCTTCCGTAGCCCTCTGTTCCTCATATCATTCATCTCAGCCCTCTGCTCTTCATATCATTAATCTGAATAGTGTACCTGTTCCAAAGTTAATACAGTCCCCCCAAAAAGGGTACATTCAGATCCGTTGCACGCTCAGCATCTTGGAGGATTGCCCTTATGCTGAAAGGAGAATTTAAACCTTTCCAGGGTGAAGAGAGAGCTATCCATCTGTGAGAAATTCTAAGCTGGAAGCTGGATGTGTTAAATTTTGTTAGTGTTTCTCTTTTCTGGGGCAAGTCAAGGTTTGGAACACGTCATTGATTTATTGCTTTCATTAACATGATGGAACACAACAAGTAGAGTGCTGCTGTTGAGTTTACTGCACCTGTCCTGCAATGCAATACCCAGCCATTACCAGATGTAATTAGCATGTTTGAGGCAATATATTAGTCCACCACAAATGGTTTTTAAAAGGAAGAGGGCAGTTATATTGAATTTTTTTTTGACTTTCCTGAAGAGTCTAAAAGCTTTTTAAAGGAGTAAAAAAAATGTTCACACTAGAAGAGCTGAATCAGGGCTCTTCAGGAAAACAATGTTATGGAAGGAGAATTGCTTTTACAAAAGCAGTGACGCAGGAAACCAAATGACATAAATTTTAAAGTGTTGATACCAACAGTATAAGAAAAATTTCTGGTAGCATCATTCATCCACAGAGCCTCTACGCATTACAGTTTGTACAGGAAGATCAATAGTGTGGCAAAAGTTGACGGAGGGCTGAGCCCTGAACAATCTGGCATTTTGAATCTAATGTATCATTGAATAGTGGAAAAAAGAGACAGTCAGGGTGGACGGAGGACGAACACATATGACATTTTCTCATATATGTATACAATAAAGAAAAAGGGAAAGGTTTCTTTTATTTGGCAAAGATATTGTGGCACAAACCAATGACTGAAGAAAGCTGTGAGAGCTGCTCACAGAGATATCCGACTTAAGAACTTGCAATTATAAAAAGTAGATCTAGGTGCAAGTTTGAAAGTAGCCCAAGATGATCTGCCCCCTGCAATCTTGGGCCTGATGCAGTTCAAGTGATTTTGTGCATGACTTTGGCAGAAAGTTTACTGACTCAGAATAGATTGTTGTACTCAAATGGTAGGGAAAGCGGTCACAAAGCATGTCTTTTCTGTATCATTTCCTGCCTGTGGCACTCTCAGATCCTATTGTACTCATCTTCTGTGGAAAATATGGCTGCTTTTTTCAACCAGTGATGAAACAGGACTTTCTGATGTTTTAAGCACCTTTGTTTGCCCTTCCAGTGCCAAGAGAAGCCACCGTATATGAACACACTGTACAACACATGATTGATAAATAATGAAGGGAGCAAGTCCCTGTTCAGTTTCTCTCATTCTCAGCCACTGTCCTCTCACTGTCCAGCTCAGAAACCTTGTCAGGGTGCTCAGGAACTTCTGCCTGCCCTGCAGGTCTGTTTTGGGCTCCCACCCAACCTTAAATAAGGCAGGATGGAGGAGTAAAAAGGCAGAAAGGGTCTCGAAGTTTACTTGAGTCCCACCTTGACATGGAGGTGAGTAGATGGCCAGGGTGTGCACTCCAGCCAGGTGCTCTTGAAGTGCTCCGGGGGTTCGTCACCTGTGGCACATCCAGACCTTGGGACATGAAAGCAATACAGACAAATCAGCCCAGTCCAGTGAGGTTGCCTGTCTGGGAACAAAGATGAGAAGCTGTAATGACAGCACGGTCTAATCTGCCCTGTGAAGCCGTGCCCCTGAAGGAGATAGGAGGCTCATCACAGATCCTCACCTGGGCCTGAGTTTCACAGACAAGACTGTGGTCAAAGTGCTCATGGGATCATTGGGCATCTGCTAAAGGGAATGTTGAATAACAACAACGTGACTCTATTACCTATTTGATATTAATGTGAACACAATGGAAGACAGTTTTCCTGCTAATGATTCAAGAAAGTTGTTGAAAACCTGCAGTGTTCAGGAAAGACTTATTAAAACACTGAAAGAATCAGAGGAAAAAGCCTAAGGATGGATGGTTTGAGGAGGTGAGTCTGTTGAGCATACCAAAGGAATGGTTGAAGATTTATTTGTCCCTGAACACCTATGTTGGAAAAAGCTATTGTAACAGAGGGTTCTTCAAACCAGCAGGACAGTGGAACACTAACATCCACTAGCTGACAGTTGACAAAATTAAAAGTCAGGAAAATGAGCAGGTTTGGGGTTTTTTTTCCCCATAGTCTGGTCAAAGACGTGCTGAAACAATTTATGAGAGGTTGCAATAACTTCCTTTTCCCTTGGAATGTTTTTGAAACAAGGTAGTTACCTGAATGATGTTTCATAGCTTCTGGGTTTGAACCATCATCCAATGGCCTTTGCTTGCCACTCAGAAGGGAGGAGCACGGTGCAGCCTTGGAATCAGCTAAAGTTTCACAACCGTTTCAGATTTAAAAAAAAAACCTACCAAATCTGGCCACTGACACAGATGCCACAATGTTGATGACCAGTACCAACTAGGTATTGACACCCTGCACTGTGCCCAAAGGGCCCTGTGCTTCCTGCTTGGATCTCTTTTGTCCACACACATATTGTAATGGAAATTTCTCATCCAGCGCTGTCAGTTCCCTCACAGTATTTAGTTGCAATATTGTACTGAGGGGAAATGTTCTAGAGAATATTACTTTTGTTCTTCCTTGTTTTTATAAGACTTTCTCACCCTGATTGATAGCTTATTATTTTGATAGCACCAAGTGGAGCAGCTGGTATAGAGAATTCATCTGAAGACAAAAAACAAAAGGTGTTTTTGTGTGTGTTAAGTACTCTAATACTAGAGTGACAAACGTGGCAAGAAGGCTGGCACTGAAAAGAATCCAGAAGAATTAATTTTGTTATGGAAAACAACTGGCAAAGCTGCAACTATGCTTGGCTGTGCCGTGTAAATAGTTGCCATTTATATACTCTGACTTGAAAACAGGCTGTTGTGCCATTTACGTACAGGCTGATATTGTGCGTTTTCCGTACAAGATTACTTTTTTCCACCACATGCCACCCCCCTGGAATCAATCAAAGGGATTATTCCAAAGTGACCTTGTTGTAATAGTATGTATATTAAATTTATACATAATCTCAAATAAGGCACAGGTTTGCATTATTGAATGTATGAGTAGAGCAAGCAGTAGCAGTATTAATTTCATTTAATGTTATGCCTACTATATTGAGTTAAAAGATAGGAAGATTTACTATCCATTTCAAGGAAAGTTATTGCAGTTTGATACTAACGTTCTCAACAGTTTATTTTTTTCTTTTAATCTGTAGTATAATAATGGAGAAATAACATAACAAAGCAAATTTTACAGGCTATTGTAATACACCCATCAGGGGACTGGCAGCGCTATGGGGGCCGAGGGTGACAGTGGGGCTGGACGGAGTCAGTGATGGGGTCAGCCCAGCCCCTGCGGACCCCAAGCTGGTCCTGCCCTGGTGGGGCCAGGAGGTGCCATCCCTGGGCACGGATCAGGAGCAGCGGGCCCACGGCAGGGGCTGCAGCCACAGCCGCTCCGCAGGCCGAATGGGAGCCCCTCGCCTTCCCTGAGGGATGGGGCTGCCCCGGCTGCGCTGGTGGGGAGCTGGCCCTGAGCCCCTGCAGCCGAACCCTGGGAGGGGGGATGCTCTCAGCACCTTTACAAGAGTGAGGAGAAACGGGCAAAGCACAGATATGCCTATGGAGAGATAACCTAGAGAGCTTTTAGGCATGCGTTTCCCAGTGAATAAGTAAGGCACCGGTTTGCACTATTAAATGCATGAGTAGAGCAAATAGTAGCAATATTAATTGTATTTAATGTGGTCTGTTCCTTACAGTCCATGGCTCTATGAAGTTACATAAATACCTACTGAGTAGTGCCTGTGTTGTACCACGCATCTCCTGATTATTTTAGCACTGATATTTAGATGACAATTTTCTCTTCCACTGCAGTTGTTCACCTTTTCTTTGGTATTTTCTTCATTTAGTCTGAGAGGAACTTTGGGTAATGAGCCTAAGCAATGCATCTAATTCCCACACATGTCTGTCTGAAGCTGAGGGTGATAAGAAATGATGGCTTTTTTCCCCAGTCACCTTCTCAGGGTGCAGGCTGCTCCCAAAACCAGATTCTCCACTTCCCGCAGGGTTTGTAGTTGCACATTCTTGACCAGCGAAAACCACACAAACACAGGGTGGGGATGGAGCAGTGACTGGCCATCCCAGATGCCCACCGGCAGCACAGTGGAGACTAAGCCACAGGAAATCCTTGTCCCAGTGCCACTTGGTTAGTCCCACCCCCAAAGACCTCAGCTCCCTCTCCTCCTGCCTGGGGGACACATTTCTCCTTCTCTCCTCATGGCTCCCTCACTTTCAAGGTGCTCCTCAGCCCCCTGCCTGGGGTGGATGAGTGTCAGGGACACATGGCTTTGAGAAAGGACTTGGGCGTGCCTTTTTGAAATCCCCCATCAGGAACCACAGAGGATAAGACACTCTGTATGTTCGGGTACAGGGCATTTCCCTCTCTAGGCTTTGATTCCCCATGTGAAACAGAATCCTATTTTCCCAGATTTAAACTTGCCATGCCAGTGAAAAAGCAATTACATAGCAAAACACATATAAAAATGATGACAGTCATCTCTCTTTCTGAAGCTTTTTGCAGTTTTATTCAGATTTATCGAAGGCTTTTCCCCCACATGACATCTTTCTGTAAATCTGCTTCGTCTGCCAGAATATCGAGTCATCAGAATGTCCTCAATGATGAATCATTAGAACATCATTAAAACATGGTCCCTAGTATCAGTCATGGTCACAGGAATGCAATAATCTATGCCACGGCAGCACACTTAGAGCCATCTAAACGTTTTTTGAAAGCTAATACACTTTTCACTTAATTACATTTTCAAATTATACAGCCATTTTGCGGTGATTTATTGTAATTATCATCTGTGTTTAATTTAAAGTAAAAAAAATGTACATAATCATCTTTGGCATAAACACACTTTAGTCAGTGGGTTTGTGGCAGGGTGGAATTAACCCTGCAAAAAGACCTTGTCATGGCTGAGCTCTCCTATACAAACCATTTGTTAAAATACTTATACTCCTAATACCAGTATGAAATTGTGAATAATTGTAGCCAAGCGTACAAAATCCCTTCAAATGTGCCAGGAAAAATGCCCAGATGTAGTGATTTTGCGTCAGAAGAAACAATGATGTGACTTAAACTTTCAGTTTATAGGTGTCTGCGTTAGCAAAAGCAAAAGCAAAAGCATTCTCCAGGAGCACCCTGTATCTTTACATTGACACATGCACTAAATGCTTCTGAGCCTGGACCGTTGTGCACATCGATAGTAAAGACAACCCGCATTGAGTGCCTGAGCATACAGGAAAGTAAGCAAAAACCAAAGGCAACACCGGCAAAATCATATGCCAAATTCAACTAAAGTGTAAGATGAAATGCTTCGAGGTGAGGCTGGTCGTGCAATATCCTTTTGGATAAATTCCACTGATTTTCATAGAACTGGATTGACTATATTCAAAGACTGAATTTGATCAGATCTTAAACATGTATTACCTCTTCATCCCTGGTGTTTACTACATCAGTTTCTAAAGCCCAACTAAAAAAAAACCAAAAACCCCACCCCACACAAACATGCCTGAGGGGAGGATCAGTGACCCTTCTCAGATATGTCCTCTATTTACTTTTCATGAAGGAGTTCTGCTGAGCATCTTCTGTTTGGGTTATCTCAAAAAGTACCACATAATCAAAAACCTGTGGCTGGTTTCCAAACAACAGCTAGCCTAACAACGATTCAAAGTGTATCACTCTGTCTGCGCCGATATAAATAAGAATGGTTTTAGTCCTGTATATTCTGATAGTGAATCTGCTGCTGTTGTGGCAGCTTTTTGTCTAGTGGTTTTATCTGCTAACACTTGAAAGGAATTGTTATCCCAGATTATCTGCAGCTGAATGCTTTTAAATCAATGGAGTTACAGAAGCAAGAAATTTGGCTTGTTATTATTATAGTTATTTGTACTATTGTAGCACCTGAGAGAGGACTGTAGCTTCGTTACAATGGGTAATATCTGAACTTAGAGGAAGAAATTCCCTTGTGAGGCTTTTACAGTTACATGTAAAACAAGATATAAAAACTTGTTAAAAGCAACAGAAAAAAAAAAAGGCGGACATTCTAAGAAGTTGATATGATTCTAGGGTTGGTTGGATATGTAACCTAATGGCCCTGAATGAACTGACTTTATTAAAAAAGAAATATAAATAAATAAATACCCGCAGTCCCCTATTGAGCCTCATTTTTTTTATTGCAGTAAAGGGACCATTTAGAGAGAACTGAATGGCTCATGGCTCTCTGCATTTAGCATCCTGCTATTGCCAGGACATTTGCAATTGAATCAGACTGGCTGAGCAGTTGCTCAGTGACTGAAGTTCCTTTGATTGTGTCAAAACTCAACGCTTTGCTGAACGCTTGCTGTTCTTTGAGCACAATATCGTCCTCAGTCATACGTTGACAAAATTTTCTTACGCTTTACCATCTCAAGACTGAAGAGCGTAACCTCCTGAATCCTGGCTTTCTAAAAGCTATTTTGGAAGTGAGTTAAGCTAGAACCACTTCACAGCATCCTGAGCGTGAAGTAAAACTTGCATGTGAGAAGCTGGTGCAGAGGAGCCACTGCAGTTCAGTGTCCTCCTAAATGGCTTTCTCTGCTGCTCGCTGGGGAAAACCTTTGCACAGGCACTGCTGAAAATGCTGCCCACCCTCCTTACTGTGCTTGGTGCACTTCGCCTTCATCGGGAGAGTTGTCTTGTACTTCACATCCCCACGGAGAATGATGGCTCTGTTCCTGAATTGTATGATAAAACCTCTATTCAGGTATTTCCATTGCAGTGCCTGTCCTCCTAGAAAATCAGGAGCCCGGGCCTGTGTCAGGTTCCTTTCAGGAGAAGGGCTTAAGACAGCAAATAAAATGATGAAAACCTTCTCCACTCCTGGGATAGATACTGCTCACTGGGACGACAGTTGTCAAGACAAAGCACACATGGAATATGGCATTTAGCTTAACAGATGAGTAGCTGTGAAATACAACAGTGAACAGCTAGGGAAGGGGGGGGTGGGCAGAAGTTCAGGTTTGGCTCATGTGTTTTGGACGTAGGAGAGACTTCCTTCTGTCCGTCTGTGTGCCGTCTCTCCCCGGCACTGCTGGAAGGTGCACGTGAAGCACGGCAGCAGGGCACCAAGCCCATCCCCACTCCTGGATGTTTGTGTGCCAGGTCAGAGGTAGGGGCAGCCAAGGGCAGCCCCTTCCTTTGGTGGCCTTGGAGCCACAACATTTTCCATAAGCTGCAAGGGAAAAACTGCACCCAGCCAACTTTCATATAGTGCCACGCTGGTATGCTTCAGCTTGCAGAAACGATGCTCTATTGGACAGCACTATTTATAATATCACCTGATGCTTTCCCGTCAGCCAGTTTTACAGAAAGAAGGAAAGTTTTTCAGAACAAACGCAGGAATTAAAGTCCTTTGCATTTTTTTAGACTCCTTACTCAGACAAATTCACATAAAACTGCAATGCTCTTTGTCTTGCTCTGCTGCTGCTGACACTTAATGTCAGGAGCAGAGCTTGTCAGAGATGCCAAAGTAGCTTCTCATAACTTGCTCTTTTGCAGTCTCTCAGTATGTTGAATGCCCTCAGTTGCTCAGAAAGCAGAGCATTTGGCATTTCTGGACTGAGGAAGGGGCATGCTTAGATTCAGGAGCCTTGATTTTGCTTCATGG
This sequence comes from Chroicocephalus ridibundus, assembly GCF_963924245.1. Classification (NCBI taxonomy): domain Eukaryota; kingdom Metazoa; phylum Chordata; class Aves; order Charadriiformes; family Laridae; genus Chroicocephalus; species Chroicocephalus ridibundus. The sequence continues at coordinate 93,167,322 of NC_086286.1, forward strand.
TGTGCACATCATTTTGGTGGCTGACAAACTGGCAAGGAACTAGTTTGGTGGAGTTAATGGGTTTGGGTAGCAACTAGATGCATACAAAATGACCACCTATTCACTCTGTTTAGACAGTTCAGATGCCAGCACCTCATTCAAGTCTATGCAGAGCAAGTAGGCTCCAAAAAGTATGCTTTACTGCTTTTATTGAACAGAAAAACTTGATAGGTCACACTTAATGCACAACTCATGTTTCAGGTCTCCGAGCAGCTAAAAATCACTGAAGAAAAGAAGGTGAATTATAACAATTCTATTCTCTGAGGGTTAAAGACCCTTAAACCAGAAAGGTCTAGTCATACTTCTGCCAGCCCTGGAATATCCTTTTTGAGAAGAAAAGAGGTAAATTTATATCAGCCCAAATTTCAGTAAATAAGCAAGGACACCAAGTAACCTTCTAAAGCTGCTCAAGCTGTTCCAAGGCTTGCTTTTTTTTTTTTTTTTTTTTTTTCCAGTGGGAAAGGTTTACTGTTGTTGAGACGAATTTTCTTCCTGGCTAGTATTGATCAGTGCAGAAAGTTAGGTTTACCCCATGCCTGTGTTTAGATACAGCTTTGTTGCATTTCACCTCGCGTTCTTAGGATGTAGTTTAAAGATGCTTGTGCTCTGTGTTCTTGGGGTATTTTTTATTTCATTTGGTAGCCCTTGTAGAACTTGAGCCACGTCAGTTCCCAGAGAAAGGACAACATTATTTCCACCTAGGGCTAGCTGTTCATTTGGGGAATACTCAAGTGTTGCACTGGAGCAGAAGGGTGCTGGGGATGTGTAATCACTTGGAGATATGCAAGGGCCGCAGTCTGCTCTCTGCCTATAAAGTTGAGGGGAAAAAGACTAAAGTATAAATGAGGCATTTATATAAAGACTGGACTGAAATAACAAGAACAACAAAAGAATTAAGGAAATATTAAGTTTCTAATTTGGAGTAGCCACTTGCTATATTGGAGGGACTAAGGAAATAATATTTCAGTAGTCATGTGCTTTAGCTACAGATTAAATTGTAGACATTTTTCAAGAGGGAATTCCTGGGAATCTTTTGAATATAGATACTGGACCTGGCTGGGATGGAGTGAACCTTTCCCACAGCAGCCCTCATAGTGTTGTGCTTTGTGTTTGTACCTACAACGGAGTTGATAAGACGCCAATGTTTTGTCCTCTGCTGAGCAGTGCTCCCTGTAGGACCATAGCGGCTGCTTCTCCAACCCGCCCCAAAGGCCAGTGGGCTGGAGGTGGGCAAGAGGCTGGGAGGGGACACAGCCAGGACAGCTGACCCAAACAGACTAAGGAGATACTGCATACTGTATGATGTTGTGCTCAGCAATGAAAACTAAGAGAAAGGAAGAGGAGGAGAAGGAGGAGGAGGGGGCGGGGGGGGGGACATTCGCTATTAAGAAGTTTGTCTCCCGACGCAACCGCTATGTGTACTGGGACCCTACTTCCCAGGAAGTGTCTGGACATCTCCTGCTGATGGGAAGTAGAGAATAAATCTTTTTGTTTTCCTTTGCTTCTGCACAGACCTTTGCTTTCTTTTATAAAACTGTCTTTATCTTGACCCACAACTTTTTAATCTTATTTTCTCCCCCTGTCCTGCTGACAAGGGGGAGTGATAGAGCAGCTTGATGGGTACCTGGTGGCTAGTCAAGGTCAACCCACCACAATATGTTGCAAAATATTTTTAGTTTCAGCTTAAAGTGCTGCAAAGCATAACTAGGTAGGTGAAATGTCTTCAAGTAGCTCTAGATAGGAAGAGAATCCAAATTCCTTGTTGTTCCAGAGAATCACTCAAAACCTATATTTATGAGAACACCTTCCCTTCTTTGCATGCTTGAAGTGTCTTTCTAAATTGCTGGAATATTTGGCAGAGCAAGAGATCCAGCCTAGAAACTTAAATACTTCTTGTTACAAGGAAAGGTCTTTCATGAAGTTATTTTAAAATTCCCAAGGGTTCTTATTCTGAAGCTGTTCACCTGCATCTATAAAAGGAATTTATAAAAGTGCGTGATCAAAGCAGTATCAAGCAAATGGTTATTTTCCTAAGATTAAAGTGCATTTTTGGTTACTCAACTAGAAATGAAAATTGGCTCTATTAAACATCTTCATCAATACACTAAGCTTCATATAGTAAGTTTTTGTACGTCACAAATTTCTAGACACCGTGTTATGTTATAGAATCATACAATGGTTCAGGTTGGAAGGGACCTTAAAGATCACCTAGTTCCAACGCCCCTGCCATGGGCAGGGACACCTCCCACTAGACCAGGCTGCTCAAAGCCCCATCCAGCCTGGCCTTGAACACTTCCAGGGATGGGGCATCCCATTCTCTCTGGGCAACCTGTGCCAGTGTCATCACCCTCACAGTAAAGAATTTTTTCCTAATATCTAATCTATGTCATGTTATGTTATGTTATGTCATATTACGTTTAGAACTATCTAAGTTTTCTATCAATTTTAATTGCAAACATATCTCTTGAAGTTAGAAAACATTTACACATCTAAAATTATTTGAGTGTGGTAAACAGATGCTATGGGCTCTAAGAATATAGATAAAATTGACAAAGATAGTCTAAGATCCAGGTTGGTGTTTAGTGAGATTCAGAAGAGCACTGAAACTATTTTGTGATATATAAAATCCACTGGCTATAAGGTATTTTTGGAAACTGTATTTCTAAAGAGATGTATCAGAAATACTTTTTGCTGTGTGCAGTATTGTTAGCTAACACATGGTAACCAAAATAAGTTCTAATCTGATGTGGAAATTTTATTTCTAATTTTAGGAAAATTATATGTCCCTTCATCTTGGAGATGGTTCTTGAAAAGAAGTAGGCTGTCAGTGTCTCAACTCTTGTCATCATGATTTACTAACACTAGGATAACAAGACGTGCCATCTTTAGATTAATAGATAACATAAATAAGGAAGACTAATTATAAACAATTTAAAAAAGGAAAGCAATCATTTAGTGCATCAGTAGCTGGCAAGGAAAATTGATTTTTACCTCTTTTCATAATTCATTAAGTATATGTTAGTTTTGTGCGGGAGGGAGAGGATTATTTCAGATTCCAGCAGCTAAATCTATCTGAGCAACATTTGTCAACCCCACTTGAAGGACAGCAGAGCCCTTCAGGGTGGTTTACAGACAGGGGACGCCTTCACTTGTGCTTCTCCTGCCCCTCCTGGCTGGGATGTGGGAACTGCCCCAGCACTGCTGCGAGGAGGAGGAAGCGGGCAATACTTTACTGCATCGTATTTGACCCTGGAGCAGGGCCAGGCTGGGTTCTGCCTGCCGGGGATGTCTCCCCAGTTGTCCTCTGGCATTTCTCAAGAGGTAATATTGTGTCTGAACCAGTTCTGACAGAAATTTGCCCAAACGCTTCTCAAAAACCATCAGTCAAAAAGAGCTCGTCATCTTCCCACATGACCGACTCCATTGCTGGGCCACTTGTGTTCTTAGGAAATTATTCTTGCCCCGTCTCCTGAATTTCCAGTGTAAACCTGTTACATTTAAACCTTTCTCCAGCTGACCTGCAGAATAATTTATTCCCTTCCTTTTATTAGGAAGCTTTGAAGTGTTTTGAAGATTGTTATGGTGTTTCCCTTTGGTTTCCTCTAATTGAGACTAAAGCACTCCACTTATTTCAGGGTAGCAGATAACTCATACTTGGCACATCACAATGTACACTGATGGATGTCCTCATAGTTGTGTTGTGTATCCCTCACGCTTAGAACCCTCAGCACTGAGTAATGTATTAGTATCTAACTATCCCCATACACAAAGCAAACAAAGGTCTTTTTATTATCTGTTTATGCAATTTATTTATGCTAAATTATTTATTTGCAAAACATAACTCCAGTCTCTTATACTAACTTCTGATCACATCCGAAATTCTCCTTGTGTTAGGTGTGAACACAAATTGAAAGGACAAGGCAAAACAGCTGGCCCCATTGCTATCCACAAATGTTTTTATTTTATAATGATCTTTTGCCTTGTTAAACCCCAGAAACTGCTGAAACTGAACGGTGGTGTCATATAGACATATATAAATGTCCGGCTGCACAGACAGGTCGTGAGAACCTAAAGCCCAAAAGGCAAGCTCAAAGGAAATGAATGGCCAGGCACCCTCCTCTCTCCACAAATACAGGAACTTCCCCATCAGAGAAAACCACCACAGAATTCGGCCTTGTCCAAGTCCTGCAAAGCAGCTGCTAAATGTATTTTCAAAAAACCAGTGTCTTGGAATTAGTCTTCTTGTCTACTTTCTGTGATTCTTGTATCTCTAGCTTTAACTGGATGTATTAAAGTGCAAGAAGAGCAGACAAGGTAGCTGGTGACAACCAAAGAAGATTGAGCAATGGCAATTAATTACCCAGCTTTTCAGTCCCTGAAATACTATTTCCTTCCCCATCCACCCTCATCCCATTGCCAAAAAAGTCCTGGTGTGTCTAATAGAATATTGTGCTTGGAAAGAGATTAGTTAAAACAGATCCAAATCTAATTGTCTTTGTAAGTCACTTAGTCATTTGCCTCAAACAATGGAAGACACAAGATCATAATTAAGTCTTCCAGCTCATGGCAAGATAAAATGCATACCATGATAGCAAAGCAAGTGGTTGGACGGGTGCAGCATGTCATAAAGTTATCGCCTCAGATAGAGTCTATTGTTCCCTTCTGAGCCTCTGAGCTGTTCTCTAATTGACGAGGAAATTAGGAACAGATGATGATTTTGGAGACAAATCTGCTTTTCTTCTGGAACTGTCAAAATTATCTCATGCAACAGCATCATCTTAGCAGAGGAGGCCACTTGTGAACAAAGGGTTGCAGCTTGAGGTGTGACCATATCACCACCAGTGACCCCCTGGGTCCCACCAAGGGCAAGCAAACCCAAAAGCTGTGACCCTCGTGGCTCTAACCCATTTAGTTCTTGGCACAGTCTCATCACTTCTTGTGATGAAGTCTGGGCAAGCAGGCGTGGAGTTACTGGGTAGGAAACATGTAATATATATTTATATTTTTAATTCCATTAATACTGCCTGGAGGTGTTCTCCAGATGGAGAAAGCAGGGCTTGGCCATGTGGCTGGGTAATTAGGTGACTGGCAGCCTGGTCCCAGCTGCTGTCACTGTGCGTGAAGAGACCAGCGACACAGCCTGGGTGCGTCATTGTTCTGCACAGATCCAGGAGAGACACAGGACAGGGTGCCCCTCTCCATCACCTAGCACCGTCACGTTTGCACCAGAGCTGAATTGGTCTTTGGCAAGGCACGTGGCCAAGCTGACACACTGTGAGGTGTGGGTTTGCCCAGACTGGCCTTCCCCCAGGATTTTAAAATCACTCTGTACCCAAGCTGTGCACATTTGGGCTTTTTATCTCCTGTAGAAAAGCAGGGCTATTGACTGCCTTAGCAGAGGAGCTTGGTAACTCCAGCAATCCTTGAGATGCCTCAGAGCCAGAAATCTCTGCAAACACAATACCTTCCCCCCCTAATTTCACTCCATTAAAGGGTTTATCTGACAGGGCAGAACCTTTCCTGATGGAAATCGCAGAGTGGAGTTCAGCGAGAGTATCTTAGCTGTCAGGTACATGTACCAACCACCAGGCTACAGCCTGTTTAGAAATGAGGTTACTTCAGACTGCAGTTTCGCACGACAAAGCCATGCATTGCAACACTCTTTTGAAATATTCTTGCCCTCTTCTTCCATTTCTCATCCTCCCTCCAGATCCTCTTCCTGGCCTCATTCTTATGCATCCCCTTTCCAGCTCTGCTTCCTGTGGCTATACTGCAAACTGCATCAGGGGATTGATTTGGCTTTAAAATACCCAACTCTTTTCTTTAGTGGCTGGCTTTTTTTTTTGAGCTGGGTAGTTCCCTGACTCATTTCACAGTGCAGCCACACAAGCAGTTATGCTGGCCCTGCAGAAGAGCAATGACACATAGCACAAGGTAGGAGTGAGCTGTAGGGCATGAATATCTTAAAATGCCTGGATGCTTCATCTTGTGAAACACCAGCTTAAGTCTTTCCTATTAAACCAGCTCTTCTGGGCATGAACTACTTATACAGCCACAAACAGCATAAAAGCACATGAAAATGACACTCTTGTCTACTGATTTGGACAATCCCTGGATGATGATGATGATGGATTTCCAGGGCTGATTTACAACTGCTGTAACTGTTGGCTGAAAAGAGGGAGAGTACATCCCAACACATCACATCTGTAGGTGGGAAATACACATTCCAGTCCTCAAAAGCACCAGAAGAAAACCAATCTGTAATGCCGTAAGTCCAAAAACAATGTCAAAAAGACAGTCTTTTCTTTCTCTGGCATAGGTGGGAATAAAACCTTTCCTTTTTCCTCAACTCCCTTGAAATGAAATATTTTGTGTCAGAACAAAGGGAAGCTTGTGGCTGGGGTTCAGTTAGAAAAGAAAATATCCAAATTAAGGTTTCTACAAGTAGCCATTTGCCAGGATTTTAAGCTCCTGTCAGAGTCAATGCAGTCACTCATGCTTGGAGAGCAGTTCATCTCACCCCAGAGCGGTTGCTCAGGGTGGGACTCAGTTGCCTGAACACAGGCTGCTCGTGGTGCTTGAGATGTCCAGGACAGGCATAGTAGAGCTCCACCCTTTTGTGGTAGCAATGGAAGACAAGAAAGATAATTCACAGAACCTAAAATAACACTAGATGCCTATATTTAGGCTACCAAATCTTACCACAGCAGCTAGTCAGTTAAATAACCTTACAATCTCAACGCATGTTTGGTGGCACTGAGTTGGTGTCCGCGGACTTTAGTAGGAGCTTAGATGTGCGCAGTTGGATCCCTACATGTAAACATATAGATTTAGATGTCTTAACTCTCAGTTTGGATGCCATTCTATTTGACAAACAAACAAACAAACAAACAACTAGTTTTTTTGAGGGTTTTTTTGAAGAAAAATAAAATGTGGTTCTTATAATCCTTTTTATATATAAATGAAAGCTCTGCTGATAAACTGAGAAATCAGCCCATTGTGGCAGTTCTGGGAAGGCACAGATTTGGCAGTGGCTCTGTGCGTCTGTGGTCTTAAATATTAACATCTCTTTTAGACTTTGGCACTTACACAGGATGCTATGTGAGACTCAGCTCTTATTTTGTGCATCTAGCTGAAATGAGTAATAAATGATACCAAATCAGCAAACATTCATTCAAAACCAGCAAATATTCATGTTCACATGAATGCCTATGGTCTTACAATGATATTCCTCCAAGATCTTTCTGAAGAAAACAACCTCTTTGCTTCTACGAATAATGATGAGGAGAAAAGTTCAAGGGAAAAGCTCCCCTGGTCCATTCAGACAGCACGTAGCAACTCCAGATTGTTATATTTAATTGTGCATTTTCATGTTTCAGCTTTTCACCCAGGCATAGCAAAATCATCCAAAGTTTGAATATCCAGTTTCTGGTATGAAAACCGTTTTCCCGTGTAAGAGTAGCTAAAACCTTCCTGAGTTTCTAGCACAGGGCAGATTACCTGTCCGACAGCTAACCGGGCAAAAAATGAAACAATAATGAGCGTTATGAGGAAATTTTCTCAGAATGGTAAGAATAGCATTCCACTATCATTTATTTCACTTTCTTTGTTTGCCGTTACTTACAGTCGGAATAATTCAAGAATTTTTTTACAGGTGTAGCCCGAGGAAAGTATTTATGTCAAAGCACTGTGACTTATTCCTGTAAATGACTTGAGACTGAACAGAGGAAATGTGTTTAAAACATGACAAAACACCAGATGTCTAGTCATAAATAGAATAAATGATGGCGACATTTTTATGCTGGGCATTAGCAAACTAGTGCAGAATTCCTTCTGTTTAAATTTGGTAATTTTTTAAGTAGATAAGGATGTTATTTGGTTGTTTGGACACATGTTTTTTTAACTAGAAATTAGTTATACTGTTGCTTATATTTTGTTTGCACAGTGACAGGTTTTGGCATCTTAAGTGAATATTTTCTTGAGGTTTGGATTTACATCAGATATACTACCTTGTCGGGAAGAAAAGAGCTACTGGGCTACTCATGAAAAACTATTGGCAAAAGCAAGGAATGCTGATTTCTTTTCCCTTCTGATATTGACCAAGATCGCCAATAAAGAGGCACTTCATTTTATTGCTCTTAGAATTTCACATTCTCCCCATCCTCCTCTACTCCTCAGATTTCCTTTAATCTATCTATAGCCACAGAGAACGTTTCTGGTTCGGAGAAGAAAAACCCTTTCAGTGTTGCGCTGCTAATAGGTTTTGGGGAAACTCAAGCCCTCAGATGCCCTAATGTTTCAGGGCAGGCCAGAAGTGGAAAAAGAGGAAAGAAATAAATCACTCCAGAGCAGGGGAAATTACCAGCTCAATACAGAAGCACTTGAAGCAAGAGGAATACATGTTCTTTTGATCTATTATTGTTAGTATGCAGGCCTGAATAAAATGGATAGATTAATTGGGAAATAGCCCATAGCCCATTCATAGATAATGAATTACTTATGAAATCTTTAAACAAGATGCCCTTGCAGATCAGATGACTACAGTGCTTACTGAAGCGCTGCTGCCTCTGATTTGGAGATAAATAAATCTCGTTCGCAGTAAACTGACAGACCTCTCAAGCCACCACATGGCTTTCGAGTAGCCTGTAGATTTTAAAACAAGTTAAATGTCTGCTATGAAGAAAAAAAAGGTGCATTCTGTGGTAATGCTTCCCGTGGCTTAAGCAGAAATGGGAAAGAGAAGTAGGTGTGTTTGTGTAGCCAAATACCCTGCAGAGCCAGCATGCTTCTGCCATCTCTGAAGGGGGTGTTGAGGGACCCATTTGCCCCTATCATTCATTTTCACTGGTCCCAAGCCACAGTCAGTCCACAAGGCATTTTTTACAAGCTGCTTTGGAGAGAAGTAGAGTACCATGGTTGGGCGTCCAAGGACATGGTACCAATCTGCACCGGGTCGTCTGATCCAGCTGTGCCTGCTGTTCACAGGGAAGGAAAAGGAATAAACTCTGTCGTAGACAGTGACCAAGTGATAGCAGCATTTGTAAGGCTGGAACAGGCTATTAGCTGAGCATATATTACCAAATTTTAAGCAGTTATTCTTATATTGAAAGTGGTGACTTGCACCTGACTAAAATACAGCTGCAATGCTTCCTTAACTTCTTCACGCTAACAGGAGTGCTTCAATTCCCTATTAAATTTTTAGAGCTCTTTAAACCTGATTTCTGGTGTAAGTATTTTATGGAAAGTGAATCTTGATCTTAGACTCCAACACTCATTTAAAAATTGCTGATTCTTTAGCTCTGCCAGCTGTGAAACCCATGCATTGGGCTATTGCTGGACACAGATGAAGAGAGTTTATTAAAAAATATTGAACCAATAATTCACTGACATTTCTTGCTTTATTTGCCTAGCTTTATTAGTTCCTAAATCTCTAAGACCTTTTTAAACATGTGGAGTGAGACTGAGAAAATAAAATGAATCTGTTCTAATGGAGACATTTGTCACTGAGGCAGATCAGCAAGCCTGAAGTTAAAGAACAGGCACTGGGAAATTGAGGACATTGCTGAAATAAGGTCAAAGCCTACGATCACGAGAATTCATACGCTGAACCAGTCAAGAGCAGCTGATGCCCCGGATCTCATCCAACTCTGTCTGTCTGATCAGCGAACTGGAGCAATGATGATAGCTGAAGTGCTGGTGGCCTGAAATACAGAAATGCTGAACATCAGGAGTAATTCTTTCCTGAATAAATGCCACGGGGATGACTTAAAAACTGTGTGGCTACTTAAAATACTCATCAGTTACCTAAAGGTCATAAGACAGTATACTGAGGTAACTACATTAGTCAAGCATTCTCTGACCTTCAAACTTCAATAGGTACCTGGAAAAACAGAAAAGAAATGGTGTAAGCAGAAATGGTGAACTTGAATGATGAAGGACAAATTTTCTGTGGGTGTAAATGAGCCAGTGTTACCGACTTTTTTATGTGATACATACATTTTAGATTTCTGTTAATTACAGTCTAAGTTGCATCTAGACAAGTATTTTCTTACTCCAAAATCTACTATAGTAACTTTCATTGAAAGAATACGGAATATATGTTAAATGCAAATCAGTACTGAATACTTATGCATACTTGAAAATATGGATGAAATACCTTTCTCCTCTGCTTCATATCTCTACTTCTATTTCAAGTTACTACTTTTGGTGTTTTCAAACGTATATGAAATTAGATCCCAGCAGAGGTTGAGGAATCTGTACTAACACCTGCTTTTCAGGCAAAGGGTCTCCTATTTAATAGATTGACAATTTCTTTATCATGAAATTTTTTTTTTTACCTTAAGAAATGTAGACAATAATTTCTAGTAATGTGCAAATGGTTCTTTGTCAACTTCAGAGCTATAACAAAGTGATATGTTTTCTTTCTAAGGAAAAAACATAGATATGCAAATCACAATAGTATTACTGCGCGTACAGAGTAGAGCACTGTTCCGGAAATATTCATTCCGCAGGGCTCAGAGCTCCGGCTTTTGCTAAGAGAGGACAGCAGCAATATATATTCATAACTGTACTCAGAATTGCTGGCATTGGGCTGCTGCCATCCGCATTGGGAGATAAGCATTTTTTTTAAGTTCATAATTTTTACATTTGAACGAGTAGAAGCAACAGAAATCAGGCCTGCATTTAAAGGATGGAAAAAAAACCCTCAAATATGGCCTCTAGTAGTGTGCAAACACTTCCATGTTGCTCTGGCGATATCAGGATAAAATGAATGTACACATTTGAGTTTTAAATTAGAGCAAAGAGGCAATCAGGTAAAGCTTTCAGTAGGTAAGGTAGTGGGTGATAAAAAATTTGAGCGGGAGGTAAAATGGGTAAAAAAAGACCAAATAATTGATTTTGCAATAAAAAAGGTACATGGATGTTGTGATTGGAAATGGCAAGAGAAAAGATGTCAAGTCCATTTTGTTAAGTGGGACTTGAGAAATAATGGTAGCAAGGTATTAGGCTGCAAGGAACCATAATTTCTAATTGTGGATTGTGCAAGTAGTTGTGGGATTCACTGCTTAAGACTAATAGTATTTCTGAAATTAACACTTATTTGTGTATAAATGCACCCATAAAATGGTGCTTCTCCAGAACTGTAGATGATCTTGTCCCTTTTCTGTATGGTTTTATGACTGAAAATGATGACACTCAACAGCCACTTGAATATAGGGACAGACGCTCAGGATCCTGATGACAATCCTTTATTTCAGGAACTCCATCCACGGACTTTCCTCACCTGACTTGACAAGAGATGCATTTCACTGTAGTGCCTAAAATGTTACAGTCGGGTCTGTGCAGAAGATACAGAAACCCAGAGCTGCCCCTGCCTCTCTTCCTTCTCCACACCCTTTCCAGGAATACCTTGCTAGCCCAGTCCTTGAAGCTCTTTATTCTTTAGAAAAGGGCCCCAGATTTTCTTCCACCTATTACAATCTTCATCATGCTTTTAAATGTTTGAGGGAGCATAAAAATGACACAGATACTGCCTTCTTTTCGGAGCCAGTAGAAAATGAATCTATCCCAGCTCTGTCAAATGAACATAAAAAAATAGGAAGAAGAAATGGCAATGGTGAGAGTTGAAAATGTGACAGTCTGGGAGACAGGACACAGCAGCCATCCCTGCTGTCTGCTGCTCATGGGCACTTGCCGCTGCAGCTGCCTGGACAGTTGGGTAAGTAGAAGAGCTGGGAAATGTCATGTAAGATTTTTCCTTGATGAGCATAAAAGATGTCTTTACCTTTCTCTCAAAGGTTACATTTGATGAGCTAAAACACCCTTCAAACACAGAGCAGTGGATATTTCTCAGCTCTAATTTCTTTTCAACTTTCATATCTGTCTTGAGGATAAAATGCTATGTTTTTGCAAGAACGTAAGAAACTGTGCAATTGAGAAATGCTCTTTAGACAACTGTATCTTTATGTCCAGAATGTAGTGTTTGTCCTTTCTTTCAACTATCTATTAATTCATGCAGGAGCTCATCCCACAGTCTTTTCAAAGAAGTAAATCCCTCTATTTCAGTGAGTCACTTTCAGTTTATTCCATGTTTACTCTGATGTGTATGAAAAATTGATTAGGCTACTTTAGACTGTGCGTTAGATGAATAGTTGCAAGTTCTTACTTGGAATTTCATGTTGCAAAGCTCAGTTTTCTCTGTATAATACATTCCCCTGTAACAAGTCTGATCAGCTTCTAGGGTAGAGTTTGGAGACGGTGTACATACACTTAGAGCTATTTAGCCTTCACAGTGGTGGGAAGAAAAGGACACACAGAGGACATGTTTCAAATTACCTAATTTATACAAATATTTTAGCCTCTGAAATGGGTTGTTCTCTAGAAGGTCCTGTTTTTCTTCATTGGCTATGAATAAATAACAATGTCTATGTAGAGATGTCTGTGTGGTAGACATCTACACTAGGCAAACAAATCCTGTCTTGGTACCTAAATATGAGAGAACAATTCTGTTCCTGTTCTGGTAATCTCAGACGCACTTAAAATAACTTGTGGCCTTTCAGTATATAAAAGTAAGGGGAAATTTGGTGACACAGTACCTCCAGAAGCAGACATACCCCTTCCTCCAGCTGCACATCTTGGAGGGTCACCCTGTCAACACCACCCTCTGCTAGGGAAGACCTTCCAGGATGAGGTGACTCTGCTCTTCTGCTGAAGCCAGGCCATATGCAAGATTCACAGTGTTTGTGAGAGGGAGGCCAAAAGGAAACCAGAGCCTACCTATAGACCAGTGGGGAGGAGAAACACGTTTTGGGGAAAGGTACCTGACCCTAAGACTACCTGCTTCCAACTGAGCCGCCTTTCTGATCTCCATAAACCATAATCCCTCTTGCTCCACTGGTGAGAGAGTCAGTGATCCCAGCTGTGCGAATGTGACATTTCCTAGTTAGCTCCAGCACCTCAGCCTAGACAGGACGTCCATCTGTGTGGGTACCAAAGTGGTCTACAGAGGTCTTGTGGGTGGTCGTGCTGGAATGCAGATGCCTACATTACCTGTAGGTGCCTATGTGCTCTTCTGGCCTCAAGTACGTTGTTGTCCCTGGAGGCAGCAATGCCAAGGCAGGTAAGCATTGCCATTCAAGAAGGAAAGGCTGGGTGTTTCAGGAGAGAGTCTTATTGGCTTCAGAGATGTTGGCTGGGATCTAAGAAAAGAAACAACTGGAAAATAAAAATATATCAGTAGTCCCCGTATAGAACATGAATGCAATTAAGAAACATCTTGAAACACAGTACGTGGTTAAATAAATCAGATGTACTGTCATTGTGAAAACCTTTCTATGTTTTAAGTAGTTGGTAGTGCAATTTGTGTATGAGGAATAGGAATGCTGATACTGCCTATCCATCCAGGCCCTTTTCAATTTGTGGCAGGTTGTTTTAGTTATAAACACAAAACACTAATAAATCTATTTCAGAAGCTAACTTTTTCATATGTGTTCATTTGTGAGCTTTTAATGGTTCAGCAAATGAAATCTGCAACACCTGGATGAGGTATATTTAATTAGCGTATGAGCTTTGGAATAAATTTAATATAATCACCAAATACTGAATAAAGTTGTAAAATGATTTATTTGAGCAACAGGGAGTTATACGGTAGATCTTATGCAGAAAACAAAATTATAAAATGTTAATGAAATAGGCATTTAAAAATGGAGTTGTAGTGTATAATTTATTCCATTGTTAAAGTATTAAATTACTTTTGTGCAATAAACCAGGATAAATGTAAGGCAAATGATTATGAGGATGACAAGTGGGAAAAGTGAATCGGCATGCATTGCCATGGTGTAGAAGAAAAGGGATACAAATGCAGCTATATAGTTACAAAACCAAATTTTTCCCTGTAATGCATCATATACCAAACTCATCAAAAGAGCAGAAGTTGCATCTGCCACTGTGGGCATTTTCGAGATTTTGTAAAACTTTCCTGCCACAAGCCACAATAAAAATAATGTCTGAACACTTTAATGAAAATAATCTAGATTTTTTTTTCCCCAAATAATTTCAAAAGGAATAGTATTTCAATATTTTATTTTTAATTTCTATTTCTTTAAATTAATGCCCGAAGGAAGTGATTTTGAATCAAGAAAGACTTCTCACATAAACTGAATTGAATTAGCATGCTTTAAAGACACAGAAAGATACAGAACCCTTTTTTTTAACCACAAATTTATTTAAACGGTATGTCCTCCAGTGGAAAAAAGTTATCTGAAAAAATCCTGAACAGAACTGCTTAAAACTTGGCTACGAGTGAAGAGATATGGGCTTAAGAGTACTGAGAGCCAGCTGCAATTGCAGCCTTTCCTGCTGGTTCAGCTTACCAGCCTGCTGAATTAGGCTCCTGTTCTCTCTTTGCAAAAAGATAGAGCTGAGAAAATACAAGTGTCATGGGCATGATACTTTTTTTTACTCATCAATGATAATTTTTTCCTGTTCAAAATGCTAAATTGGTTAGATTGAAGAGTAATGCAGTATTTTATGGGAGTTAAGAAGTGGAACAGTAAATAATTCCTTGCCTGTACTATAGAAAATTGACTGTTTTTCACAATGAGAACAATCAGCCATTGGAATAATTTCCCCAGGGAAATGGTGGATTCCCCATCATTGGACACTTATAAGATTTGGCTGGACAGGGTGCTGGACCGTTTTGTCTAGACCATGCTTTTGCCAAGAAAGGTTGGACCAGATGATCCTTGAGGTCCCTTCCAACCTGGTGTTCTATGACTATAGCAGTTTTGGGACCAGGGAGGGGGATGAGAAGGAGGGTGGTGCTGGGGCAGCGTTGATGGTATGTGCCTTTAGCCTCCCAAAGCCTGGTCAGGTGTGCCTTGACAACAACCGCATCATTCACACTGATTCTTCTGAGTGGGTTCAAATGAATGAAGTTTCAAGACTTCCTAAACTAGCTTCCAGCCAAGGAAGCATTCCATCCCAGAGGATTTCAGAGCCAAACACCTGAGGCCACAGTTCAAGTCTTGCCAGTCCAGCTGAGAAAACACAACCTTGAGGCAAAAAAAAGCCTCACAAAAACAAACCCAGAAAAGGGAGAGTAAATTAAAAGACATAACAGGAAAGAAGAATTGATAACTAATAATAATAAAAGTAAAGACTTATTCAGGGAAAGAAACGGGCAGGAGACGTGATTATAACCAGAAGAGGCAGAAAGAATGTGTTAAAGGGGAGGAGAGACGGGAGTGACGAGGGGTGAAACAAAACAAAATATGTTAAAACTTAATTAGGCAAAGTTCTTAGTCATGTCTGAAATCTTTCTGGAGACAAAAAGCACCTAAATGGTGAAAAAACAAAAGTAATAATAAATTAGCCTCTAAACTGCCTTTCATTTGCTGGAACCACAGGTTTTTGTGCAAAGAAACAACAAAAAAGACTTCAGAAAAGTGTAAGATGACAGAAGACAAAGGAACTAAAAGAAGAAAGGGAAGCTTATGGTAGAAAGGCAAACTGTACCCAGCTTTAGGACAGAAGCATTCAATATAATTTATTCATATTCATTTCAGCCTGTGATTTACGGGTTGTCAGGAGGTGACTTATTACAAGCAAGGCCTCTCACAGCCAGGGGATTTGCTGTCAAATTCACATCCTCACGCAAAACAAAACTGTGCTGTCAAATCTATATTTTCATTTCCAGAAAAAATTACATTACACTTCTTTCGCAGAGCATTACAGAACTAACATGGACTCAAGAGATTGCCAAAGTAGAGTTGCCTTGTTATGTTTGCAAAATAGCCTGATATAAATGCTCTAAAACTTAAGTTGCCCCACTTAGCATTGGCATGGGAAGTCAATTCCAGAATTCGGCCCTCTAGCTGTCCATATTTGTAACTGTATTAGCATGCAATATATTTATTAAGTTTTTGGTGCAAACATCTAATCATCCTTCAACTAATGCCAGCTAAAACTACCTTCTGATACAATGTTTCTGAAGACACCTGAAATGGAAATAAGTAAGCGTGAAATATATAGAATTTCACAGGAAAATAAGTGGCACAGGAAAATATGTATCAACATAATTTATTTACATATTTTATTCAATTTAGAATGCCCACAATACAAAATGAAGCAACTTGATTAATCAACTTTATTAAATTACCCGAACCAGACACATAATTTCTGGTGTTCTTTGATGTGGTGCCGCAGAATTCAGGGGTCTTTCTGCGCATTTTAACAGTCAGAGAGGTGGGGATCATTTCACAGACATCTACTTTTGACGTTAGACATCTTATCTAACCACTCAGAGCTCTCTTAATGGTCAAGAGAGAGAAACAGACTCTTCAGCAGACCATTTTAGTTTCACGCTGGGATTTTTCTGTGGATAGATGAGTGCACTGATGAGAGGTACTGAGGATATTAGCCTTGTAGGACTGGACATCATCTGGAAAAGAGCCACAAGTGCAATCCATACCTCGAGGAAGAGCTTTTCCGTATTCTTTTTCTGTTACTGAAAAAGCGATTAAGGAGCAACATCACTAAAGAAGATCAGCGGGATGTTAATGGCCTCCTCAGCTGACTGGTGAAAGGAGTAGTGGCAAGCAGTGGCTGGAAGTGGAAATCAGACAGAATTGAATTAGGAATAAGGAAAAGCTGTAACAAGAGCTGACAGTCAGATTAAACTCCCCAGAATAAAAGCACTGAGTTGTTTGGGTACCTGTAGGTCTCCAAAGCCTCAAATAAATTGGAGTGTAAATAGCTAAATGTTGTGGGGTTTGGTTTGCAGGTATCTGGGTGAAATGTAATGTCTTTTGAGACACAGAAGGTCAGACTTTATGATCCAATAATTTCTGACCTTAATCATCAGAAACACTGAAATTATATAATATGTTTGATTATCACGGTATACAGAGAGAACTGAAAAAACCCCTGCTGCTCAGCTTTTTTGAAAAATAGTCATTTAAGTGTTTATATTGGTTTGAAATGTGCATGTGACCGTTAAGGACACTGTAGAGAATAATAATCTCAGATTCCAAGAACTCTGTTACATTTCTGTACTTAAGAGTCGGAAGCACATTAGTCAGTTTTAATTTCCTCAGGAAAATTCTCAGATATTGGAGAATTTTCTGAGTGTGAGCACTGTTTGCAAGAATGATAGTACGACACAGGGAGCTTTGAGCTCCTGTGCATACTTTATACCTAGCAGGTTTTAAATATGAAAACTTTGCTAACAGTAGATTCTGCAAGAAGGTTAAGATGGCTGAAAAACGGAATCTGAAAATTATCTCAAAACACACGATGTGAAAGTGAGGCTTTCCTTTTTTACTTCCTCTGTTAGTGTTTGACATATCTCAATAAAATAGTTGCCTTATGAGTGACCATTGGCTGCTATTTTTGAAAGAGCAAATTATATTACAGTAATGCAATTACCCTGGAGAATGCTATTATTTGGAAGTGTAATTCACATTCACTCAAATGAAATGTATTTTTATTGTATAAAGCCCATATTCAAGATCCATGCAATTTGAGCCTTGTTAGTTTTTTCCTAACAGCACCACCCACCTTTCTTCATGTTGGCCAGAACACTTTTAGCAACAAAATGATGTACTGTGGTTCTAAAACTGTACAAATTTGTACAGCCATCTCTGGTTTAGTGTAATAAATTGGAATGCATCCTTTAAAAGTGAAAGAAAAACACATATCACTTTGTACTTTAAATTAAAATATGAAACATAAACATCTGAATTGCATTGCATACTTTTATTAAATTCAGGTGGAAACTTTCCTTAGTGGGCAGGCAGGTTCGTAATGAGCTTGTTTATCAAGGTTTTGTTGGTATGCTGAAAATTAGAGTAGGGCCAAAATGATCCCTTTCTTCTGTGCTTGACAGATGCTTTATCATAGGAATGATAGGTTCGGGTGACTGACCAAGCAGATGACAGTAACAGCACTGAACTGGTATTTAATTGTGTCTATAAATGACAAATAAAAAAGCAACACTGAAGTTTGGTGCAACTCACTGATAAGAAATTTATCAAGCAACCTGGACTTCATTCAGCTTCTTAGTGCAAGGCAGCTGACAGCATTGATTATCGACATACACTTCGCTACACCAGTTGCTAGCATGAAAGCAGTCAAGTAGTCTTCACAGACTATACAGCACTATGCACAGCCTTCACTTATGCTGAGCATAGAATCATAGAATGGTTTAGGTTGGAAGGGACCTTGAAGATCACCTAGTTCCAACCCCCTGCCATGGGCAGGGACACCTCCCACTAGACCAGGCTGCTCAAAGCCCCATCCAGCCTGGCCTTGAACAGTTCAGGGATGGAGCATACACAGCTTCCCTGGGCAACCTGTGCCAGTGTCTCACCACCCTCACAGTAAAGAATTTCTTCCTGATATCTAATCTAAATCTAACATCTTCCAGTTTGAAGCCATTACCTCTTGTCCTATCACTATATGCACTTGTAAAAAGTCCCTCTCCAGCTTTCCTGTAGGCCCCCTTCAGATACTGGAAGGCCACTATAAGACCCGGACTCTTCTTTTCTCCGGGCTGAACAAGCCCAACTCTCTCAGCCTGTCCTCATAGCAGAGGTGTTCCACCCCTCTGATCATCTTCGTGGCCCTCCTCTGGACCCTTTCCAACAGGTCCACATCCTTCTTGTGCTGAGGACTCCAAAGCTGGACACAGCACCCCAGGTGGGGTCTCACCACGGTGGAGTAGAGGGTGATAATCACCTCTGCTGGCCATGCTTCTTTTGATGTAGCTCAGGATACAGTTGGCCTTCTGGGCTGCAAGCGTGCATTGCCACATCTGCTTGATTTTATTATCATTTCCCTTCTTCTTCCTCTTGTCTCTCTCTTGTCCCTTTTTAGATGTTCTTAGAGATGACCTTTTCACTCGCAAACTTCTAATGGAAGAACCTTTGGGGTTTTTTTCTTCTTACCACTTGCACCTTATTTCTGGGAGGTTTGGGGGGAAACTTCATTTTCAGCCACCATTCCAATTTCACCATAGAGTGTTCCCTTATGTAACCCAACCATGATATCCATGGTCTTTACCTGGAATGAAATTAGGCACAAACAGCCCCCATCAGAGAGCAGGCAAATTGCCTTTTGCTGGCCTTTTGTGTGCTCTGGGACTTGCAGGACGATCTTTAGCGTAACATATTGGCTTGAGGTAATTGATTCCTTGAAAATAGCCATTGAACTACCTACAACATTAGTACAATACTTTAAATGGGATGTTTTGCAATAATTCACCTTAGGAGCAACTATGCTTTCTAACTGAGGGGCTGCCTGCTCTCCAGTGGACTCTACGGTGTCTCCTCCAATGCATTACATCTTTCTTTGAATGTATAAAATACGGTGCCCTGTGGCATCAGCTCTTTCATAAAGGCTTCAGAGAAGAATTATTCTGTAATATGCACTCGAACTGCTTGTGGGTTAGAGGAGAGGGTTAATGTATTCTCTTCTGAGCTTATTTTCACATGGTTTTGAGAAGGTCAGTGTCCTACCTTACCTAATGGCAAAGCCATCGGTATGCTTGTCAAAGCAAATCATGCAGTCCCTACAATCTAAAATACATGTGAAACGGCGACTTTAGGTAAAAGGCCACACATTGGTTTGAATGGAATGTCAGTGGAGGGTAGGTGACGTGACTTAAAAAATTATGCCTGCCTGCTATGAAAATCTGGTTTGCTAAAAGAGGGTTTCTAAGTCTGCTGCCCTTTGTGAGCAGAATTCATACAGAGCTTTGCAGCATGGTTAATCTTGAGTTACGGCATCATTATCACACATCAGTTATTTGCTCAAAGGTCCATTTTTCACTTGAGAAGCTTAGTTTGAAATGTGTGGCCACCTTTTCACTCTGTTAGATTTTATGGCTTATGAGGTAGCTGCTTGAAGACAGTGGCTGAGGTCTAAGGAAAAGTTTCCTTATGGTAGGAGAAAAGCTGGTTGTAAACTCTCAACCATCTGCGTAGGAGATACAGGACAAGTCTTTTCAATGCCATTTATGATCTGGGGTTTTGCAAGTGTCTGGTCAAGAGAACTGATGGGTTGTATTTGGCCTCTGGACCACAGATGGCTTCCCTGACCTTGAGGGTAAGGAAATGTTAAATCTCAGCCTTCAGGCCTAGTGAGTAAGATCTGTTGCCTTTCCTTAGCTTTCTGATGTTTTTCCATGGGACTTTGTATTTACCTATTATTTCCCACCAGCAATAAAAGATCAGTGGCTGAGACAAAGGGTAGAGCTAGTTATATTTTTTAAAAAAGTAAATTAATTTTTGGATTTTTTTTAAAGTTTTTTTTGGTCAGGAATGTAATATTTGGGAATTATTTTCCTTTGAAAAAATTTGCATGTCCAGGGAAGGGCTTTGAGCAAATGGAGAATCCAGGAGTGAGAAACCTGAGTTTCCCACGTTGCCCTTATAAAACAGTGAGTGCCATGGGGCAGAACATCTCTGGTGTCTCACTCCCTGAGAGCAATTAGGGCACTCCTGTGCGATAAGAGAATGCCATGGTTTTCCTACAGGAGGAAATCTGTTCCCTTCCGACTCCAAAGAAGGAAACACCCTTCTATGTTATATTCCTGTGCTGTTTGGCTTTAATGCATGATAAAGTATTTACAAACCATTTACTGGGCCAGGCAATATACATTTCTCCCTTTAGAGTATTTAAGGCATTTCTTAAAAAAGTAATATCCAGTTTCCAGTGCTTACATATATATATATATAATATATATATATTTGTAACTTGAGGTTTGCTGCTGCAGATAAAAATTACAGTACTTTCACCTACCTGAAATTAAAAAGAAAAAAACCCAGAACTTTTGCATCATATTATCATTCTTTTCATTGCTTGGCATTTTCTTGACTTTCATGTTATCTTATTATTCTTCTTGCTAATTCACTCATTCACTGCTACCTTGTTTGGAAGCATTTGCTCCCACTTTTCCTCATGCTCTATCCACATCCTTGCAGCCATACGGCTGTTATAGGAGTTATCTTCATTTGAAAGAATTCTCTAAATAATGTAAGGACTGGGACTTCTCGCTGCACAAACAAATAAAACTTGCTCTCCAAACCCGTTATTTAACTTGGGATATGACAACCATAGCTACGTTTTCAAGCCTGATTTTGAAAGGTTGCTTTCTCAAGAGACACTACCATAAAAACACATCTGGAATTTAAAACAAGTTCCATGCTCGCTATGAGAAAATGTTTGCAACTGTTTCCTCATGACTCTAAAACTGATTTCTATGTTTATTAAATTTCAAAAAATCCTTATGCTTCCCAGCACTACCACTAATACAGCATCACAAAAGTCATGCCAAATATATGCATACAAGCAGTTGCAGGAACACACATTTCAAGGCATGTGTTTTAGCTCACACCCAGCAGTTGCCAGTTTCTGCTATTGTCTGAGGGATTTCTACAATAAACCATTTCAAAGGTAAAAAAGAAGTGCATTTAAGCCGCTAAGATAAATTTTTAAAAACTGAAAAAAGAAAAAAGGTGTTTATTTTTATGTTTTCTAGCCCCATATTACCATCGTCTATTTGAAAAACAACAAATTCTTAATTTCTCAGAAATAAATATAGGCTTTTAAAACATTACAATTCAGCGTACAGTGAGATATTCCTGGCTGTTTTAAATTTTCTTTTAATTTAATTCAGTTTAAGCCTCCCCTTTTAACAGAAAAAATTAAAGCTGAAATACACAGATTAACTAACAGGAGACTTTCTTATTTACAGAGTTTGGAGCAGAATATAAAAGTTTCTTCTTTTTAAAGGTATGCAGTTCTAGTGATAGGAATAGCTTATTTTCCCACAAGACAGTAGCCACAGGTTTATATATAATGAAAATTGGATTAAAGTTCTGGATAAAATAAGTATGAAATATTGCTATAGGGAGAACGATTAATTTAGTTAACCCATGGAAAGAGTCAGTGAATCGACTACAGCGTAGTCATTTTAAATGGCGAAGAATTTGTCTTTTTCAAGGACTGTTCTTCATGGAAATAATTAATCATGAAAATTAATATTAAAAATGCTTTTTTGTATCATTTGAAAAGATACCTTCTAATGGTGATAGGTTATAATCTTGTTATGAATACTAAGGAGCACATGAATAGAGCATTCTCTCCATTTAATGAGCCAGTGCTATTAGTACAAGAGACACAAAAAATGTACTTCAGAAATATATTTCAGAATATTTATATGCAAAAGTTTGCTTCTATTAGTTGGTACTGCGGATTTTCAGGCGAACAAATATTTGAATTAGAATTCATAACGGAACTTGCCCTGTGGTTATTTGCAAGCTTTTCTAAGGTCCTGGGATACGAAGGCAAATAACTCGAGCAGCACAAAGAAATGATGTTGGAAATACTGAAGTTGATAGTAGAGCGAAAATCTATTATGAACAAGGTGACATATTTTCGTATCTATGTCAACTGCAATATTGGCCTCAGTACCCATGAACTGACACTAAAGTTATCAAGTTCTCTGGCATTTTCTGAAGACCTGGGTGATGAGATCTGCAATCCCAGAAGACTTGATGTGCAGAAAGATCTGCCAAACCTGCAGCCCAGTGTGCTTAATTTGCACGCGGCATCTTTTCCCACATGGTTTTCAGAGCCTTCCGCGTTATGCTGAAGACATAGGCACAGCTCCATTCACATGGCTGTTTCAGCAGGAAAGCACCAGACAAGGTCCAGTTATACCTTCTGCAAACAGGTTGGTGCACAAGGGTGCGTCCACTTAAGCAGCGTCAGCTTGACAGAAGAAAACTGAGTTCAACATCTGTTGAATGCCTGATAAACCTGGCTTCAGTCACATGCATTCCGTGGTTAGGAAGAAAACCAGCTATTCTAAAATAAGAAAGAAAGACCATTTGCATAAGGAAATTACTTTTGATTTCTGATGTAAACCTGAAAAAAAATTAGAAAGTCTGAGAACCTGAGAGAGCTTCTTATTCCCTGACTACTTTCTGCTTGCCTTCTAGAAAAAGTTTTTATTCCTATTCTTTTTTTTTTTTTTTTCCCCAGTGAAAGTGAAAATTGCCCCAAACACTTTTCCAGTTTCCTTAAAAAGAAGGGAAACACAGTACCTCGGGATGCAGGGCAACCCATCACATATATAGAGTCCTATTTGGCAAACAATCATATGATGTCTTACATAGGCTAGAAATAGCTCACATAAATAATTCAGGGGAGGGAGAGGATAATTCATCTCACCTAACTTTAACTATTTGAAAAGGAAACTGACAGTCTAGGGTTGCCATTTGGTCGTAAAGAATGCTCAGACAGCTAATAGGACCTAAAAATTTACTTTTGATGGTTAGAGTTAGATGCAATGAATTGTAACCTAAATTATTATATATTGCAAGTTCTTGCAGATATTTTGTGAACAGAAAAAATAGATGCAGTAAGCCATTAGGGATAAATTGATTGACTCTGGTTATTGCACAGCAGTAGGTATTAGGGACTGTTTTAATGATCTAAAAGTGCAGGCAATTAGGAGTCAAAATGCCTGGTCTATACCTTGGTACTGCTTAATTTAGTTTTAGGGTTACCCCAGTGAGAAAAATATCACGTTAGCAAATATTGCTGCCTGACCAGACAAATGGATGAACAACGTTACTGTACCACCAAGACACACACAAGGCAGATGCTGAAAAAGACAAAGAGTGCCTTATTCTGGGATACAAGTTACAAGTATGTCGGCATTACCCAGAGCAGACACTGCTTACCAGAGAAGAGCCCTGATCCATAGTTGCGCACTCCTCGGCACGCAAGTGAACCTGTAGATTGGCTGAGTTCAGGTATTTGCGTTTCTTCCCTACAAGAACCTGTGGCTAGAGCCCCACACTGATCAAAAAAGACTTCTTAAGATACGCTCATCTAGCAGCTGAAGCAAAGTATTCTGTAGAAACAGATTTAACATACTGTAGATAAAAAACTTGCCCACCTTACTCATGCTCTCACCTTATCCTGCTAGGAACCCCGGTAGATCTGGCCTCTTCAGAATCCACAGGGGAGTGTCATCCTCATCTGGGTGGAACAAAACTCTCACCAAACGAAGCTGTGTTACCCAGCTTTTCATACAAGGTTGTAAAGACAAAAGTCGTGAATTTGTTATGCAAAAGCCAACACATATGGTACTGTCTCCACAACTTCCTAGTGTCTGCTGAGCAGTACTTTGTTTCTGAGGCATTCTTCCTCCTTTGTCCCCATTCCTCCAGGCTCTTGCCAAGCTACCAAATACATTAATGTGAATTACATCTAAGTTTTAAAAAATATGTATTTTTTAAACTAAATAGAGCAGGGGACATGAGCATGTGCAATCATCCCTACAGTTGGTTTCTTAATATAGCTCTCCGTGCAAATTTGGTGGGGGATGGCTGCTGCTCACATGGATAGTGCCTGGGCAGAATATTTGAGTCTGTGTGCACTGGGAAGCATTATGCTGCTCTGAGAGATGCAGCGTCTCGGCTTTGGAGGGTAAGAGAGTTTGGTTGTATGGATATGAGCCCTGATACGCCAGCTGGCCTCAGGGCTAGAGAGCTGCCCTGCTTAGCACAAAGCACAGGGAGCACCCACTTAGCTGGGCTGCCTGACACCCAAGCAAGGTCTGCTTGCACTGGACCCTTTCTTCTAGGTGCCAGGGGTTTAGCACTGTTAGGACGGGCTTTATTGCAAAAAAACCAAAATGGATCCCATCACTTGAACGTCCCTGTCTTTACTCAACCTTGAGACAACAGGTTGCCTTCACACTGAGAAGTCACACTGGTGTACTAGGTGGACAGGACTATGAATGGCTCACTGCCAGACACAAGCCTATGATGCTACGCCTGAAAATGTACTGGGTAGAAGACCATCTCTTGTGATTTACACTTCTAACCGTTTTTGCTTAGGAACAAAACATGTCTTGTTTTCTTGTTTTGTTTGTTTGAACAACACAACACGGAAACATGGCTGTGGTTTCAGTGCAGCTCTGATACCAGGAGTACATTGTGCCTTATTAACAAGTAACAGTTAAACTCTAGGTTATACAAACCACTTACCACATTTAGGAACATTATTAAAATACCTAATTAGAGCTAGTACGCGGACTATAACGGGTGCCCTTTAAATTAGGGGGCATTTGTGAAAGCTCTAGTTATCTTCATGATTACTAGACACAGCAACATTTTAATGGCTTGTTTAACAGATACTGTATAGTTTAAGGCCAGAAGGGACCACTAGATCATCTAAACTGACCTCCTGTATTTCACAGGCAATTAAATTTCACCCAGATACTCTATACCAGCTTCATCATCTTGAGTTAAAGTAAAGCATTTCAGTCTTCATCAGACTATAGTGTGTGCTAGAGACCAAGAAAAAGAGAGAAGAGAGCCTCAAGACTCTTAAATGGCAGGAGCTAATATGTTCGGATGATCTTAGAAGGCATGCTCCATCCTGCAAGGGAAATGCTCGGTCAGACTGAACTTCAGGAAAGGATACAAATCCGGCAATCAGTTTGAACTTGAACTAGAGCATACAATGTAAAGCATACTGGCTGTCATAAATCAATGGAGGATGTCCTTAAGTGTATTTTAGATTTATTTTTTATTCTTTTATTCTACACTAAGTAATAAGTAAAAAAGTATAAAAAAATATGATTTTTTCCTTTCTCCTCTTCTTTGCTTTCTGCCTTCCTTCTTCATTTCCTGCTTTCCCAAATGTGAAAAGCAGAAACTTATGTAAAAACACTGAAACATCCCCAACCATGGCAACTCTGTGCTATGACTTTGGAGCAGGTTCACAGGGCTTCTGCAGTTCTGCTTTGGTGGCACAGGGAACACGTCAAACACACTATGAGCACACTGCATGGATAGCCATTATGCGTTGGGTTTCTGGATGGACCTGGGCACTTGGGCCGTGGCCATTTGTTCAGGACTTCTGGGTGTCCTGAAGGCAGTAGGAGGTACTGCTGTGATTAGGTCACTTGGCATCCAGCTGTCCTGGACAGATGTGCAGCCTTGCTGTTGTAAGTGAGACACTTTCTGCATAATCTGTCTCCTGAGACGTGAATGTCAGCAGTAGACAGAGACTACTTTGTGCAATGTAAAGCACTAGGACCTGATAATGCAAACCTTGCCTCCACTTACAGAACAGGGCAGGTGAAGTCCTGTGTTGTAGAACTGTATAACGCCATTAGTAATGGTTTAAAACAGTGGAATTATATTTGGGCTAAAGGACCTAACCAGGAGCACGTGAAAAATCAGAATGGCCTCTGAGAGGGCTACAAAACACCAATAAGAAATTTAGAAACTGTTTAGAAAGTCAAGTGAGAGCAATCTGTTCTCCTGGAAAAATGAATCATGGGAGTAAGTTTTTTAATGCTAAGATAGTGCCAGAAAGCAACAGGGATGATCAGGCAGGCTAACAGAAATTTGGTGGGTTAAATTCATATCAGCTTCAAGCCTGCTGAAGTCTTGAAGCTGCAGATTTGATGTAACAGGTTCAGGAGATACAATCCATTCATTAATAAGCCCCTGCAGTTGTCCACTATAGATAAGAACTGTCCTCAAATGCTGGAGGGGCCCCTAGTGCACTTTAGGTGAAAAAACAGTAGCTATAAAGATAACTCATCAAATGCAATGATCTGGTTTTGATCAGCCATACACTGTCAAACAAAAGATATTTGACCATTTTCTTACAGCTGTAATATTATCAACTCCATATTTTTCAGTTCAGGCTTTCAAATTCTTGGTGCTTGTTATGATGCATACTCAAAAGAGATTACAATTTATCCATTGGCTTCTTGATGGAAAATGCAATTTACAATGTGTAGATTATGTTTTATACGGGAACTGAACATTTTTCCTTTTTTTTTCCCCCAAGTAAAAACAAATCAGAGTTAGAAGTAGCTTGATAATATCTCTTGTGAAGGACACAGAAACATGATGTTTAGGAAACCAAGATCTTCCTCCACAAGCTGCCCTACAACTCCTTTGTAATGCCTAATCCAGTCTTCACACTTGATGAAGGTAAGCACTGTAAAAACGCCCCTACCATTTCGGACATTTAAGCCTAACAGTTGTCACGTAATCAGGCCATTTCTTCAATAATTTTGCAATGTCCTATATTTAACATGGCAATTTTGGCTGCGGCTGACTTTGTTGAAACTCTTGCTTCTGCTGTTTTTGCTGCAAAGGTTTTCTGTATAGTATGGTTATTTTATAGATTTAAAAATTCTTTATATAAACAGAGGACAAAAATGATCTTTTTACTATCTTCTTTAAGCTGAGGGATGGGAAACACCCCATTTTCTAAGTTACCCTGTTTTCTAAGCTGCCTTGTTTTGTAAACTGTCACATTTGACTCTCTGGAGACTTTCCTTTTTTAAACAAAGAAATTAACCCATCACAAATCTAGCTCAGAGACTTACTTCTGCATTAAATGAGTTCCCTGCTTTCAACTCTTCTCTGTTTCTTCTCTTAACTAGGCAATTTATTTCAGACATTGTATTGTCAAGCTGATCAAATAAGACAAGGATTATTTTCCAAAGTCTTGCATCATTTGAGTTCTCTTAGAGTCAAATCGACTTCAGTTTCTCTCCCTGACTGCTATCTGCTTTTTTAAGATGAGTTTTGGAGCAGGATAAGTTTTGTACTTCTCTGCCACTCTTAAACTGTCCGCATGACAGTATCGTCTGCTGTCTTATACTGTTCATTTGCTGAGACAGCGGAGATTTCACTCAAGAGAGCTGAGAGCTGTGGTTTTCTTCCCTCTGTGGTGGTATTGCTTTTACAACTCTCAGGCAAAAATTTCCTCTCAGAAGCAGGAGATGTATCACTCATTAAAACCTCATTTGCTGCTTCCTGTTCACCTTACCAACTCACTTCAGCGGGCTGCAAGTAAAAATGCTGTGAAGTATTTATGCTTCATTCTTGGACAATGTTTCGTGGTAGCGACTGCATTTATGCAAAGCAGCCTACTTTACAGAGATGCATTCTTGAGGTAAGAGATGAAAAGCCTCATTTATAGCACACAGTAAAATGGTGCAGGTCTTCATCTTAGCTCCTCCCGTCCATAGTTGCCATACTAAAGCTTACTTGCAAGGGTAAGAGTTCAGTCAGTGTAGGAGTTCACCCTCACTACACAGACATAAATATAGCTAGGACTGGTGCTGCATTCACTCTGACAGCATGTCCACCTTTCAGCACCCAGTAGCCAGCCTGTATCTGCTCTGGTCCCCCGGGAGAGAATACCTTGTGGACCCAGCGAGAATGACTGGTGTCTCAGTCCTTGTTCATCTTTAACCATAGCATTGACTAAACTCATTAACAGAAGGGACAAAGAGAGTAGATAAGACTATTTTCTTCTTTCCTTTTCCTTCTTTCTTCCTTATTTAAAATTACGTCATCCAGGTAAATGGTTGGTTTTTATTTGTATTGAGGTATTACGGGTGGACTCTGAATCATGGATCTTGATGGATTTTTATAGATGGACTTTCACAGGCTACACCACTTGAGGCAGCTCAGATTGGTCATCCCTTTCCTCTGTGCGATGTCTAGAAGACATATCTTGATACTCAGGATTGTGTGTGTAAGAACTGGACAGTACACAGAGCCTGGTGATCTGTGCAAATAAATAAACCTACTTTGTAGGCAGTGGGGGTGTTGCTGTCCGTCTCTCAAGAAGTATGAACCTCTTGATTATCTCCTGTGTGACATGTAAAGGATGAAACTTGGGAATTTTTGCATTTGGTTGTAGTGTTGGTTGAAGAAATGAAAAATACTTCAGGTAGGGCTTTAGGGATAAATGAGCAGTACCTTAGCTTTGTGAAACACGATGAAAAGTCTCCTGTGCCAGCAGAAGTCACCCATGTACGCAGCCAAAGCTTTGGTTCCCAGGAAGGCAGTTTTAGTAGATGTGTAAACCCACATCAAATTCTGAGTGAACTGAGATCCCTGGTAGAAACAGATGTTTTACTGGTGGCTATACCTTGAAAACCCCTTCAACAGTTTCTTGATTGTTTCAAGTTTGAAGAGAGTTTTAATATCACTGGTGCTCAGAAGGAGTTGCCAGATGGACTTTAACAATGTAGGTAGACTCTGAATATTTCATTTGAGGTCAGTCACCCGGCATGAACTGAAAAGGTGCTAACAGTGGTAGTGTCACTTCATCATGCATCAACTTAAGAAATCTGGTTCACTTGACATCACAGTACTCTGTATTTGACTGTTCTATTGAATTATTCTTTTATTGCATTGGGTAATACTGGTTGCATTTCCAGAGCACAAGAACTCTGCATGGCCTATTGGACTCTTACAGCTCACGTAGTGAGGTCCAGCAAGAGCAGCTGGATGGTAAATCTCATCCTCTGTTTGGTACAGTAAATTGGGCACAACTTCATCTGTAAAGCTGAATGAAGGGAAAGGGGAAGGGGAAAAGGGAAAAGTTAAGAATATGTCCTCGCCTGAAAGAAGCAAATTTCACTACCACAGATACATCTCCCATGACCCTGGAATAAAGTCTGACATTATATGCTGTTATCTGATCAGAGATGTCTTGGCAAACTCAAGCCGGAGAAAGAGCAAGCTGAGGCCATCACCATCCATCCTGTCTTCAATGAAGTCCTAGTTGTGAGACTGGGAGTCCTGTTATCACTTCCGCTCTTCTGTGTCTCTTCGCTTCCCTGTACGATTTCTCCTTTCCCTATCTCTCCTTCTGTGTAACAATTTGGTTGAGATAGTCAAAGCTGCAACTTTCCCAACACAGCCATAAGCCTAGGACCGGGGATGCTGATAAAACTCTGGTCTAACTTGACTTGGGTACAAATATGTCAGGTTCTGAGGCTGCTGATAAGACGATGCTGCGACTGGCCTTCTCTGCAGCAATGAGACAGCCTGCACCATGGCAGAGCTTCAGGTTTTGTTGTGCTGTTATTTCTTTCCTTCTCTCCCTCCTCCCCTCCCTCCCTTCCCTGTTCTCTCCATTCCTTCTCCTTTCTCACTTTTTGTCCGTTCGCTTCACCTTATGGGAAGCAGACTGCATTTTGAAAGTAGCAGCAATTTCCACAGCACATTCAGATTAATAAAGTTTTCCTGGACTCAGCGTAGCTAAAGATCATTTCAGCCTACAAGAGATTGTCACTCAAAGGGTTTCTGTCCTTATATAGAAAGCGAAAAGGTGTTAAAAACATGGTTAAAATAAACTATTTTATACCTTACATTTTAAATGCTTTAACTCTGCTAGTTTTTCTTTGTGTTTTAAAGAGTTGTCTGTAAAGACTTTTAATGGTTGTTGTCACCATTAGACAAGGCATGCTGAAATCTCAGAACTTGCAACCTTATGTCCCTCTAACTGTTTCCTGTTGCACAGTGGCAGAATAATACACATATCTATCTCTTTACTGTCATGTAGTCCATCAAAACCTGTGTCACACTTCACGCTTTCTTGCTCTGCCAGGAAGAATAAGGGCCTTCCTGCCCTCTCACTCTTCCTCTACTTCTGACGTACCACTGCACCAATAAAATGTGACTGCTTCAAACTCAACGAGTTTGTGGCTGGGAGACAGGAAACACTCAGGAGCCAGGAGGAAGACTGAACTCTGGAGTATTTCTCTTTTCCTCCAGTGACCTTGAACTGGGATGCTGCTGAGATGTGTCCCCTGCTCTTATATGGAAACAGTGGCCGCTGCCACTTCCATTTCACAGGAACTGAGATCTGAGAAAGGTAATTTGCAGGAGCTTTTTTTTTGTCCTCCTCCTCGTTAGCTGGAGAGTCTTGTGATTCTGTCGCAGAACCTGGCTGTGGGCCCGCATCTAACGACGCTGCAAAACTGCCACATCTAGAGCAGTTCCTGGAACACCACTTCTCTTTAAGTGAGACACGGGACACTGGCATTATTTGAATTGTTTGAATCCTGTCCACCCACTATACATCATGTACAATTACTATGCATTATATGAAACAATTTAGAACACAATAGGGAAAATAAATGCAACTACTAGGCTAAAATTCCTGAAGGAAGGTCCAGTTGTTTGTCCTACACCCTGATGGCTCCCCAGAAGTGTGTGACCACGATTCCCATTCTGATAAGTGCATTGGTACTCCCGTTTGGCCTCATGCCCCTCCTTAAGTCATCTGGTCATCTTCCAAGAGGAGGGTTTGGCCAACATTGAGGGCTCTTTGGAAATCCCACTGTCCCTCGTTTTGGACACTATGAATTTGTAAAAAAAGATTTTACACTAAGCAAAAGCATTTAGTCAGTGTAGAGTCACTGTTGTGAGCAGAGAAAAATGAAGCAGAGAAGCCATTACATGGCTGTCAGAGCAGAGTGTTTCCATGGGTCAGTCTAATAACCTGCCTTTACATCTGTAGGGCTTTCAGATTTATTTGTATTACTCTTGTGGGCTCATCAAACAATTCATTTTAAAATGAATTTCTAGTATACAAATACCAACGGTCCCTTTATCACTGATGAAGAAGAGAAAAGGTAAAAATGAGATTTGTTGTCTTGTTTTTCAGAGGTAAAAGTTCTCCCCTTCCACTGCAATATAAAAGATATAATGGTATAAAAATCTGGTATTTTATTGGGGCACATAGGATAATAAAATTTGTCTAATAAGACAGCATCAGTTAAAGAGGAAAATGTGTTGTAGATATTTTTGTAAAGGTCCAGAAGAAACTGAAGCATTTGTATCCTTTCCCCTCTAACACAGACCCCATGTGCTGAGCTTTAGCATTGTTTCCCTTACTTGTGATAATACTCCTGTGATTCTGGCGGGCCTCCTGCTCAGGCAAAACCAACTCTGGAGGGCTGCTTTGATGTATCTTCCAGTGAAAGCTGCAGGACAACAATGGCAACTCCTTATGATTATTTGGATAAAGCTCTAGGCTAAATTTATGGTCAGACACTGGAGAGCATCAGAACCATGGCAGTCCAGTCTTCGTCCGCGTGATATATTTTACATAGGTAAAATGATTGTTAGTTTGAACAACCTAGGGAGTCTGGCAGACACTTGTCATAGGAAAGGCTAATGAGAGGGAGACGCATGAAACTTGATTTATTACTAGATGACCAAACAGGATATCAGGCTCCTCAATCTAAGCACCCCCTTATTAGATTATAAAAATAGCTTCTCAGAAGTTAATCTCTCATACAACTTTAAGTGCTGTGAGTGGCTGTGTACTTTAGGATCCTTTGGTGTTCAATGCATGTACCCCACCTGCATCACTCACTTTTACGTTGCCATGAAATACCAAGTGGTTTCTTGACAGTCCTTTAGTATTCCTAATACAAGCAAAACAACTTTAGTAGCAGATGTTACTCCACCAAATAAAATCCTTGTTCAGAGATGATAACGCTCCTAATTAGCATTAAGAATTCTCGTATTGTTACATAAATAGTTAAACTACCAGTGGCCTTTGAAAATAATATGAGACCTGAGGGTATTCACCCAAGAGTTCTGAGGCATCCTGTGTATGCAACAGCCAATTAACCATGACTTGCTAATAGTTTAAGTCATCCAAGGTACCAGCGAAATGTCAATTGGCAAATATGAAATACGTTAAAAGAATCCCAAACTGTGGTGATATCTAGGAGACAACAGTAAGTTTGACTACTACATCAAGCAAACTGACGCAAGCTATAATGAAGAACAGAATTAGGAAGCATATGGGTGAAAATAATACAACAGGGAAAATAAGCATTTTCTTGCAGCAGTCGGTCATGCCTCACGTGTCTGCATTGCTCTTCAAGAAAGTCAGTGAACGTGCTGATAATAGTGAACTGTTTGATACATTCTACACAGAAATTCCAAAAGAGTTTGAATAGACCTCTTACAAAAGACTTTTATAGAAAATAAGCTCTCATAGTGTAAGAACAAGGTGCCATGCATGGATTAACATCGATGAAAAGGCAGAGAAGAAAAGATAGGAATAATAAGACATTTTACAATGGAGGTAGGACGACTTTGCTGTTCAGCACATTCATTAGTGGTCTGGAGAGGGAGTGGACAGGCATGTTTTCTGATCTTACAGAACTGGAACAGTCGAAATCTGAGTTACCAAAAAGTGCTGCAGGCATTTCTCTTGGCACAGGCTGCTGAGGTGTTTCAGTGTTGATAAACGCCAAGTAGTGACAATGACAAAAACAACTCCTGCTATACCAACACACAGCAGTGAGCTCAAGGGAAATTATTACCACTCAGGAAGTCACCACTATGGACAGTACTGTGAGAACTGTATGGATGAGCTTGTTACTCAATGGCAGGCAAAAGACAAACACAATTATAGAATCAGATTGTATCAGAATCAATTTTGTATCAGATTGATACAAAAACGTATCATTACGGTAGTGGCCAAAGTAGAAAACCGTCACTCCTGCCACTGCTTGAATATTGCATGCATCCGTCATCTTTCTTTTAAAGGAAGTTTTAGAACTAGAAAATCTAGAGGTCAAGTATGAAGGACAGGGGTGTGACACCATTCCCATATGAGAAAAGGTTAGATAGGTTTAGGATTCTTGAGCTTGAAAAAAAAAGGTGTTGAATGAAGGGGGTATGACAGAAATGAATAAAATCAAAACAAGTGTAAAGAGAGATGACGACAGAACAACACTGTCACATGCTGGTCCTGCCAACAGTCTGGACTGACAGGACACAAGCTAGTTTGATATGGAAGCCTGACCAGACAAGTTAGTGTGCTGTTAGACTAAGATGATAAATCCCGTTTAAGATGATATATGCAGCTTGTGTCCCCCATTATTTTTTGCAGACAACAGCCTTACTTTGGGATTGCATTATGGTGTCTGTGTTTATATTTCCACTGCATATTCACACAGTCTCCCCTCCCTGCTCACAGTAGGAATGCAACAACCTTGAAACAAGTGTCACTCTCTAAGTCATTTGAGAAACACTGGTACCTCCTCTGACAGTTAGCTTGAAACTTCTTCCTAGGTCTTCACATTGAAGTGTGGGATTGGCTGTTCCTCTCTGACTCGGCTCTCAGCCGTGGAAACACCCTGGCAATGAAATCACCTGCAGGACAGGAGGTACACGTGCAAAAGTCTGAGCTTGGGCATTAGGCAGGTACCTCCACGCACTTGGGATCAAGAGTTCAGAGTCTTCCCATGATCAGGGAAAGTGCCTGAAGTACCTCTCTTTGACAGAGCTAAGCAAGGCTCACAGTTGCCTTTTAAAATGAAGCTGGAACTGGGGGAACTACTGCTCATCCCTGATAATGAACTAGCTGTATATCTTGCTTCCAGACTTGAACCTCAATCAGCCACCGGACAAAAACAGAGCAAGCAGCAGAGGATCTCATCTTGGCAGAACTGGTGGTTAGGGTACACCTGGATATGAGAGTTCAACTCCCTCAAGCTGCAGAGATCGTTTAACTCGGATCTCTCATTTCCTGGGTGAGTCCAACAACTCCTAAAACACCTGAGTTTTAAAAAGAAGCGGTCCCATGTGTCTTGTGAGGGCTTGACCCAATATCCTTCACTACTGAGATGAAAAGCCATCTTGTGTTTGTAGCCCTCTCAGTTACAGGCATGGAGTAAATGCTCAGAGTGGAAGGTCCAAAAAGCAGAACTCTGGAGAATATATAAAATAAAAGAGTATACTGAAGGTTTTATGCACTCACAGGATTAGATGGACGCTGTTCACAGACAGACATAAGCATGTAAGGTAAATTTTTCCTTACAGTAAATATTAAGTAAAGTCAATTCCTTTGCCAGCAGCATCACTGCTTTCAGCAGGGGCTCTGTCACTGCTTCTGAGTTTGTTCCTTCCTCTTATTTCTTAGAAGGTTGGCGGCAAGTCATTTAGGGCTTTGTTCAGACTGTAGTGGGGGCCTTAATAAAGCAAAGTGAATGGAGTGCCTGTATTTTGCGTGCCCATATCTGTGGAAGCAACTGTGGCTTTGAGCATAGGATAAGCCTGTCACCGTGTGCTTGTTTCCAAACAAACACCTGCTATGCAGAGTAGTTGTCGCTGGCCTACAAACCCTGTTTTTCTACCATCCTTTTCATTGCTGAATCGGCCAACTGTGAAAGACTAAGTTATTAAATATTTGAAGCTAACTGATACTTATATTTGAAGCTAATTGATACTTTACCACAGAATTAATGTTAGAACTGACAGCAAATAAAAAAATGTATGCCCCACAGAAGCAGGATACACATCATCTGCCTGTGTGTAAGGAGAGAAATCTTTATTAGATGCATTTGGAGTAGCAGGATGGGACACACAGATCAATACAATGACATTCACATACCAGTAATCTTTGCTTGCATGAAAACCATCTGTTATGATTCTGAAGACAGCTTTAGCATTACCCACAGCATGATGAGTGTGAAGGGACTTCTCCAGGCATGTGCCACCTGGGGAACTCCCATCCCACCTGCACATGGGGGGGCAAGGACTAAGACTCCTACGGTTTGAGGGAAGAGTGGTCCTGGGCACATAAGGCAGCACCTCTGCTCTGCTCTGGATCACTGTTCCCTGGAAACTCATGTATGTCTCTTCTGCTGGGTTTCCTGAAATCACTCCTAATACTTACCAGACCTTAAAGGAAAAAAGCACCACAAACATCTTACTATATTTAAAAACAGATGACTATAGCTTCTAGGTGTCTTGCAGGTAGCAGACAGTCTAACTGTCTGACAGGGCATTTTAGGCAGTTCCCCAGAGCTGAAATGCAGTCATTGACAAGTCCTGTCCTCAGGCTTGCCATCAAATGGGAATTTATTTGGGTGAAACCTCATCTTAATTTCACAAATTCAGCTTTTCCTGTTAAGACAGCTTTGGCAGCAATACCATTTTAAGGGCTCTTGCCCATGTCTTCAACCTAGCTAGTCTGCTCACACTTACCTCTCCACATGATAACCCCGCCAATAACCATTGCTTTTAGAATTGGGCTAAAATGGGTCATTGAACTGGCTAAAAACTGTCCAAACCCCAAGAAATATTTTGGTGAAAAAACAAGAATTAGTGACCAGGGACAGAAGGAGAAATCTCTTAAGCCAGTGTGGCCACTGGAACTATTGTTTCACAAAACTATGGCTTCAGATAGCTCATGAGTATAAATCCACGAATGGGGCTCAGTAGTCCTCTATCCTAAAAACTGACCTTATAAAGTTGCTTCTTGTGTCATGTGAAGTTTTGGTTAACTCAGCTTCTTTTTAATCACATAATATTGCTTTTGCAATGTCCTACCTAGCCAGCCAGTGTCAGTCTTAATGCTTTGTTAGCAGTAAAAAAATTATTTACATTAGGCAATAGTATCTTTTTTTGTCAGACAAACAGGAGATGCTGAGCCGTCTGTGGACATGTTCTCTTTGAGTACAGCACCTTTTTAGATCTCTTTCACTGCTTCAGTGTACAAATGAAGAAAATAAATGAGAGCCATTATTAGCTCGTGGTAAAGCCACTCTCTATTACACATTAAGAAAAATGAGCTGGCGTAATGGGATTTCTGTTTCAGTTGACCCCCTTCCTGGCTTCCTATCATTTTCATCTCTGTTTTCTCTTCAGCATCGTCCTTGTTCAGGCAATCCTTGGAGCAGCCTGAGAAGTTTCCTGGTAATCACACAAGAAAGTGCCTGATAGATTTTTGAGACTGTAGATGAAGATTCTCTGCTACTTGCACAGCATTTTTTAGACTAGCCAAAGAGCTGCTCCTTGCGAAGTCAAAATTAATGTTCACCTGTCTTGAAGAAATCAGCAGTTCAATTCTTCTCTGCTGAACTAAAAGCTGACATTAGAGCTTTTAAAAAGGGAAGTGATATTGTAATAGGAAGAGCAAGAAGATTTCTGAAAGTTGGAGAAGCTTCAGCATACTTTTACATTAACTCTCTGTGGGCTGCAGCCAATACCCATTTTAACTACTTAGAGATGACAGATGAGAATGAGAGTGTTACAGAAAAGCGGTAATATAGATTTTCTTGACAGCAAGTAATAGAGAATGCTTCTGCACCACTGCTTTAAAACAATTGTAATCACCAGCCATGTGCATCAAATACAGATTACGGTTGTTACAGATACCAGCAAATTTAAAATAAGCCTGTCCTTGAAGTCAGCAAAACACTATTTCATCACAAAGGAAAAAAAAAGTTTTTGTGCTGTAGTGGCTGTGAAAGAGCTGTGGTAATCCGTAATAACCTCATCCTCCATTACCCACAGAATTAAATTACAGTAATCAAGCCAAAATAACACATTTTTCTTAAATAGAGAGAACTAACCCTAACCATGAGATTTTGTCTGATCCAAAGAACAGTTGTATGCGTCCAAATCCACACTAGCTCAGCAGGTCACCTGATGCTACCAATTTGACAGCTGTACAGAAAACGTGCTTAAACAAGTACACAAAAAATGAAGAGGGTTTGTTTGAAGCAAAACTGTGTGTTGTGAAAGTTCAAGGGAAGCTTTGCTCTCTCCGGTGGACAGAGATAATGGGGCCCACATGGACTGTAGTTTGAAAAGAGTCCAAGCAGATGATTTCTGATTGTCTAGAATAATTCAGGTTTGGGATTTGTGAAAGCAATTCAAGCTTAGATAGTGATATTTTAAAAAACAGTTTTTATAATCCTACTGAGAGAAAACCCAAAATGAGTCTGAGCTGCTTGTCAAAATTCTGATGCGGTAAATAATTTTAAAATATTTTACTAGATGTACATGGTCAGAATGTGTTCTCAGGAATCCATTAGTTAAACCTGGCAGAGGAAGAGAAAACAGTCGATGTGTATTGCATTTCAGGAGTTTGCTCATTTGTTTCTTCTCAGAGTAGCTATTTCCAAACTCTCAGAGAGGCAGAAACAACTCCTCTCTAGGATGAAAGGCTCATCCAGCTGACTTGCAGCAAGCGTTTAAACCTGCTGGATCAGGCTGTACGTCGATAACCCTAAACATGTCAGGTACCATTCTGGCCTCGGGCTCTCCCTGGACGGTGGGCTCTCCCTGGACTTTGTCTGGAGGCCTGGCCTGAGCCCACGCTGCGCCAGAAACAGACTCAAGGGTTTGGATCATTGCATGCCAGTGCTTGTGTCTCTGCCTTGGCCTTGTTTAGTGTTTTTTGTACAGATTGTTGGCCCTGGGGTTCAAGTATGCTGCTGCTTTCATATCTTGAGCTGTTCCAGGGAACAGAAAATAGTTCTCCCTCTCATGGATGCTCCTCTGCTGCCCTTTGGGTACCATAAAGGGCAGATGACAGGAGGCTGGGGCATTTGGTAGGGAATCCTGGAACCAGCTTTGTAGATTTGCACCATTTGCGCCATATTCCTAGTGGCAAGGTGCCTTGCCATTATCCAGCTACCTCAAAATCACTCCTTGCTCAAGCCAAGTTCAAAATTTTTTTTTTTTACATTTTACACCGCTCAAAATATACAACAGTCACGAATATTTAAAAAAGACACAGATGAAAAAATGGAAGAAAAACCTGCCTTAATGTACTTATAGTAAGACTAAATTAGAAAGGTGTGTCTCTATCTTCCTTACCCAGCTGAGCTGTTGTAGGCCTTCTCTGATGAGATGGCCGTCAGAAGCTCTTTTTTTTGGCGCTTGTCTTGTGTTTCAAATTGCATTCATTAGTGAGGACCCCATACTAGTTGAGCTTGTTAGTTAATGTCCCCCTTGAAGTCCTTTGTCAGTTCTAGACAGATTTCATCTTTCTTCCAGGAGCAAATTTTATTTCCTCTTTACCTGGCAATAATCTAGTGTTTCCTCTGAAGCAGAATAAACATTTTTCCTCTTTCTTGAGTTGCAAATATCTCTTTGCTAAACTAGAGGTCATCTTCTGTTCTGGGCTTGCTAATTAACAACTATTTGCATCAACAGTGGATAAAAAGACCGATTTGTTAGTGACCCTGTATACATACAAGCCTCCACATGAAACCATTTCCTCTGGTGAACGTTATATTACAACTTAATTTTGAACACTGATTTAAACATTAAAATCGGCTAAATCCATGTTGGCCATAACTGCCTCTTTATTGAGATGAAGGACTTTGGGGTCATACGGGGTCTGAGGGGACTAACCCCTAACATCTTGCTTATTCTAAATGCTCAGGGCCACATGGGTGATTCTGGTGTGGTGACTGCAATGAACAAGCACACTCTGGCTTTCATGAGCTGCTGTGTCTTCAGGCTCTTAAACTGATGTTGGTGACAGAGTCATAGTAGGATGGGTGGACGATCATCCCCTCTGAAGTTCAGACTGTGAAAAAAAGTGGTCTTCCATAATCTCCAACTCTGTTTCAGTCTGTACGAAATAGGTATGTAATTGAGAATAAGTATGTCAGACTCAAGGTGATAGCTGAGTGTTTACACACCTGTGTGTATTCTGTCTTTTCTTCCTTCTTTCACGGTGATGCACAGAAGTGAATTTTGTTGAAAGTCCAGTGAAACCGCAGGAGGACTATGATGTACTTGATGTTATTTAAAAGAAAACATAGGGTGAAAGCCTAGTATGAACAAAGTTGGTGTGAAAATGTGGGTAGTGACTGGTAGTTCAGTCACTCTTTTGAATAACACAGGAAATCAACATATTTTTTTTCCTGGCTGAACCTCATCCGTCTGAACTCATGCTTTTGTATGACTCCCTAGTTTCCAGATGTTAATCCCACTAGCAGGAGGTGAATAATAGGATGGGTACTTGCTGGGAGCCTGATTTCTGTCCATTCCACAAATGCATTTGTGCGAGCCCAGCTCCTGACAGGTGAGTGCTCTGTCCCAGCGAGCAGAGCTGCTGAGTATCCAAGTCCCTTTCCCATACAGGCTTTATAAATCTGATAACATTTGTCAGGAAACTAAGACACAGAATAATAAACCTGATGGTGATTATTTAAGTTCGAAGAAAGCCAAAAATTCCCAGATGATGTTGCTTTTCTTACCCAAAAGTTTGCATTGGCTAGGAACAGAAGAACCAAAAATGAATCCCTCTCCCCAAAATAAACTTAAGGTGTCTTTTCAGAATTTAAAAATAATAATTAAATCAGGAAATTTCCGGTTTCATTAAAAGAAACTCATTGCTGTTTACTAGAGTAAGCATGATAGAAGGGGATTTTTGTGGAGGAATGTGTATTTGGACTTCAAGACCCGTTTCTTATATCTTCACGGCAGGCTTAAAGTAAGATTGGTCGACAGTGATTTCTTCTGATATTCAGTCCCGTGTTGAGCATCAAACACTGGACGGTGATTAACAGCTAGTTGCATGAGGTGCCGTCACTGGCTATGAGCTGCTGTAGAGGAACTACCATTGGGCTCCTCCTCAGAGAACAGAATAGCACAACATAACTTCTAAGATGTGATCTGGTTATAAAGGAATACGTTGCTGTCATGGAAGAGGAACTAGTTAGATTTCAGCCTTCCTCTAGTATGTCCATCAAAGCTTTGCCTTTCTTATTCACTTGGCAATTAGGGTTTTAATGCATCGTTTTCATAGTGTCATATTTTTCCATATCACTAGCGGCCCGGAGGAACAGCTTTATGTATTGAATGGTATAAAGGACATGCAGACAGAAGAGAAAAAAGAATATGCACAGTTAGGCTTTGCCTTGCTGTATTTTTAGATGTTGCAAGCAGCCATAATGAACATGCTGCCTGGTAGAAAGTGCAAACCCTGTGTATGTATCCTAAATTTGATTCCTCAGGTAAGGCATCAGACGGCATTTCCTGCAGTCCAGATCCCTCTCCTAATTATTGGTGCCTGCAGCCTTTCCTTCCAGGCAAGGTAACTGAGAAAAGATAGAGTAACTAGTGGTTAGAGCACTCACCCAGGAAGCAGAAAAAAAGATATTTGAAGGACCTGGATTTTGTGGGGATCCCAGGCATCCCCTGAAGCCACCTGCTAAATAAAAGCAACAAAACCAAGTGTTGGCTACACTCTGGACCTGGATAATCTCAGCTGTTCACAGACTGAGATGCTTCTGCGCATGCCTGACAGCAGGACTTTCTGACGCTCAGGAAATTCTAGTGTCACAAATGCCCATCTGAGGATGCGTGAGCAACAGAAAGTTGCCAGGTGTGCAAATTTGGCAACTCAGTCCTACATGTGTGCCATCCCTCTTGGATCTAGTCCTGGTGTCAAGAATGATGTACTACAAGACTAGCCCAGGGAACAGGCATTTTAGGAGACAAGAAAAATCTAGCATGGAAATGGACTTCAGAAAGCAGCCCAGTAAACACTCAGACCCCATCTATTTTGGGATTAAGGAGCTCATGCACAATTAGGCAGGATTTAAGCGCCTGAATCTGCTAGTGGCTTGTGCTCAATGTTAACATCACATTTACAATAATTACTTTCTTTCATTTCCATATGGGAAACACCGAAAAAAGAATTGTCTGATCTTTTCTTCACATGCCACTGTCTTTTCAAAGTCAGGGACTAATCTTTCCCTGGCTTCAACCTCTTTCTTTGTCTGCCATTGCACGGAGTAGGGCTTCTTCACAGGGCAACAGCCTCCCACAAAGGCAGGAAATTCCTCAAGTGACAACAAATGCAACTTTCTTACTCCACGTTGGGTATTAAGGAGGTATCGGACATAAGCTTAGATCCATCACTTTCTTCTTGA
This sequence comes from Chroicocephalus ridibundus, assembly GCF_963924245.1. Classification (NCBI taxonomy): domain Eukaryota; kingdom Metazoa; phylum Chordata; class Aves; order Charadriiformes; family Laridae; genus Chroicocephalus; species Chroicocephalus ridibundus. Next base: position 93,208,930 of record NC_086286.1, read on the forward strand.
CAGCTTTAAGCCAGTGAATCAGAGTCTTTCTGTCACTCAGGAGGAGGGTTGCAGAGTACTGGTATCCTGGCCGTCACCCTCATGCTCGTTATCTAGATTATCAGGTTTTTCACCGAGCCATAAACCCTTATTTGTCTAGAATTTATTGTCTTCAAGACAAAGAACACTTTTATAGATGAATAACGGGAGTATTTTCCTCTGAATTTAGATTTTAGTTGCTGCTTAACTCTTTCTTCTACTTACTTTCAGCTCATTTGAAGCTTTCTGAAAAATACCCACTCTTATTAAAATCATAGAATCATAGAATCTTCATGGTTGGAAAGGACCTTTGAGATCATCGAGTCCAACCAAACAACCTACAATCTCTGCCACTAGAGCATGCCCTGAAGTGCCACATCTAGATGTTTCTTAAACACCTCTAGGGATGGTGACTCAACTCACCACTGGGCAGGCTGTTCCAGTGCCTGACCACTCTTTCAGTAAAGTAATTCTTCCTAATATCTAATCTAAACCTCCCCTGCCGCAACTTCAGACCATTTCCTCTGGTCCTGTCATTATTCACCTGGGGGAAGAGGCCAACACCCACCTCTCTCCAACCTCCTTTCAGGTAGTTGTAGAGGGCAATGAGGTCTCCCCTCAGCCTCCTCTTCTCCAAGCTAAATGTGCCCAGCTCCCTCAGCCTCTCCTCATATGCCCTGGTCTCCAGACCCCTCACCAGCCCCCTTGTTTCTGACATTCCAGTTGACCTCCATCGGTGGGTATTTGCAGATCTAAACAAAGAGGAGGAATAAACCAACTGTAGCCCTAGGTTACATTCATTGTATCAAAACTTAATGGGAAACAAGCAATAAGTTATTGGTAAATTATATTATTTTTTTCAACTACAATGTAAAGTGAATACTTATGCCTAAAAGTTATAGGATTAATCCCAGGCTTTTCTTATGTGCCAGAAATTAAAATTAAGCTCAGTCAAGCATCTCAGTTTTATTTTGTAAACTCTGATAAATATTCTAGATCATGCTGCTTTTGTCATTTGGTGAGAGCGCACAACAAGAGAGGCTATTGTTTTTGTTTGGTGTGAAAGTATACGCAATTGTTTCAGGAACACCTAATACACAATTATCAAACCAGGAATTTGAGCTCACTTACAGAATCAAAAATGTTACTGATCAACTACCATCATACTAGCAAATATACTGCCACTATTTTTAGGAAACGAAATATTGTGCAACTGATCTGTATCCTTATGAACTTTTGATTTTTAATTTTAAGAACTTGTTTTTTGACTTTTATTAATCCTGCTTTGCACTGCTCTAGCATTTTAATTTCATATTCAGAGATCAGTATGCTCTTAATCTGAATAACAGTCAGATGCTAAGTTTGGGAAATGTAATTTAAAAACTCAAAAGTCCTTAGAATTTGCTTGTTTTGTTTAAGTGTATTTTCTGAAGCCAGAGGGTTGCCAGCAATTACTACACAAGTGAGAGCAAAAAAAACCTTGGAGACTACCAGTTATCCCCAAAATGAATTTCGCTCAGAGTCACTAGAGAACAACACCCTTTCACTTTGGGGAAAGCAGACAGACCTCAGATACATTTGGGTGTACTATCTGACTTGCTTTCTGTAGGGAAGGTTTGGGTTTTCTCTGTAAATGTTCAATACAGTGGTATCTTCCAAGTAAAATTTGCACAGTGAATTAGTCAAATACCAGCAGTGAAATGCCTGAAAGTGCATGGAGTGCTTAACACATCACCCATGTGGCATGGCAGATGCAGAGCACTTCAACATTTTTATTTTTATGGTATGCACTCTGTTGTATTGAAGTGTTTTTCCTGCCCTGCTTAGCTCTGCTTTCCTTCCATAGTATAGAATCATGGGATCATAAAATCATCTAGGTTGTAAGGGATCTTTAAGATCATTGTGTCTAACTGTTAAGCTAGCACTTTCAAGCCCACCACTAAGCCATATCCCTAAGCATCACATCTACACGTCTTTTAAATACCTCCAGAGATAGTGGTTCAATCACTTCCCTGGACAACCTGTTCCAATACTTGCTAACTCTTTCAGTGAAGAGATTTTTCCTAATATCCATCCAAAACCTCCCCCATTGCAACTTGAGGCCATTTCCTCTTGTCCTATCATCTGTTACTTGGGAGAAGAGACTGACGCCCACCTCTCTACAACCTCCAGTTTACTCCTCTCTCAAACGGACCAACTATCTTTTCGAAATATTTTCTTTTGCCTTTCTACACTTGAAGGAGTATCTGGTTCCCTGGGTTTCCAACAAAACTAACCCAGCAAAGGAAATCAGGCTGAATTATAGATAGTGTTGGTGGAAACAGGCATTTTTTATAGGAAAATAAATAATTCCTTCTAAGTAAGAGCTGTACTGAGAAAGATAAAGACCTTATTCAAACATAAGCATCACAAATAATAGGAATGGGAGTTCAAAAGATTACTGGCAAAGGAAATTGCTTTTTCATACAACAGTAGTTGTCCCCCTCCTTCCCCCTGCAGTTTTCCATGACAAAAAGTTTATATTTGTCTAGTTAAAATTTAGGTGGTTTAGAATGCTGCAGGTTCCCAAATGTGCCTGCCCAGGAGAATACCTGCAGAGGACACAGCGCGTTGCATGTTTTAGAGACAGTGATTTTTATGAATGTAATGGAATAAATATTGTGGCAATGACATGACTATATAAAACAATCTTATGATATTATTTCCCAGCAGAGGTGTTCCTCAGTTATTCTGTTTTTCAATTTGCAAAACTCTTCTCAGACTCTTGCAGCTCCACAAAATGCAGCTCTCGCAGAAACTACTGAGGAGAGATAAGACCACAATGAAGCTGACAGTCCCTACATTAAAATTGTGTATAATCATATTCCTTTCCAGCGACCTTTATGTGGAGGCACCAGTTCAATTTGCTTATTAGCATGGACTTGACCTTTTCTTCAAATTAATTAGCATAAAACCCTCACACTTCATAAGACTTAAAGCCTCCATCTAAAGCACACACAACAAAGACTCCCGATACACTGACAACAGGGAGCTAACTTTTCCCAGAGTTTCTCCTGGAGAAATAGTCATCTAACTTAAAGGCTTTCTGCTAATTAATTCTTCTGCTTGACATTCTGGAACAGGCAGGACAAAAAGCCCTGTCCTAATGAGCCATTTGTAGAAAGCCACGCCTCTAAAATATCCCAGAGTTTTGTGTTACAGCTAAAAAGAGTGGCATGGCTCCACACGAATTTAGACCCGAGCTGCCGTTCTCTCGGTCTCTTTTATCAGCCATAGGACCCCTCAGCTCCCCTGTGGCGAAGCAGTATTCTTACATTGAATTGTCACTTAATTTGTCCTGTAGGTCTGCTCCTGAAACTTCTTACCGTTAGTACATATCATTAGGCATGTATATATCTATATATATTTGCATACCAACACCATGTCTTGGTAAACAATCAGCCTGTACATTTCACTACAAGACTCTGCCCTCAGACCCAGCCTCTTCCCTTAAGAGGAAGGGCCTCCTTTAACACGCAAGAGAAAGGATTTTGTTGCAATATGCCTGAAATAGTAATATATGTTCTTTATGGCAGACCAAGAATATTTCTTTGCCCATATCCTCCCCCCCCCCCGCCTCCAACCCCCCAGACTTTTTGGTTCATTGCTTCCTCTGTGGGTAACTACTTTATTAAAAATTTACTACTTCACAAAATAAAAGAAAATAATGCTTTCAAGTTTCTCCCAGGCTCTTCCTGTTGTAATGCTTTGTCCAGCTATTGGAAAGGCATGCGCTGAGTCTGTGATTTATCAGAGCAGGTAGAGTGCAGCATGGACATTTCTGTTGCAGTTATGAGGCACGTTGCACTTTACCCAAGGACATTAGGTTTTCAATTCATTTATAATTCCTTTTTCCTTATGAGATTTTGTTTTAAGATATTATATCTCCTGTTTCCAGTAGTCAGAACCTTTCCTTCTTTCTCCCAATAACATTCTGAAGTTTTCTTTGGGCTGAATTTTAGCCGACGCATGTGGGCACACATCACTGCAAAAAGGGAGACTTTTATGCTTCTTAGGCAAGGTTAGGGGAATTTAAAATCAAATCACTGCTGCTATTCCTTATAGCCAGCGGTGGCAGAAACACGTGTAATTGTATTTTCCCTACTGGAAAGCAGTAGTATGAATATTTGTAAGCTTATTTTTTTCTGTTTTGACATCAGGAGTGCGTACAGCAGCATGTAAATTAGACACCACATTGAAATACATAATTATGCCACTAATGCTTTTTCTCAGGTATCCTTTTATTTTGTTTTTCATATATTTAAGCTTTTTCTTATTTTAAACATTTTCTATTCTTTTACTCAATTTTACTGAAGGCTTTTCAACTTCTTTTGGAAGAAAAAAATAAGTCATGGATCAACACATGTGTTGTTGTTTTGTTGCTCTTAAAGCTCAGTGTTCATGGACACCATTTGTTTAAAGCTTACAATTATATATATCACAGTAAAGCAACCAGGTTCACTGATAAGTTCATTGAAATTTCTGGCATGTTTTTTCAATGATATACAGCACGCTGAAAAAATCTAAAGCGTCCAGATAATTTTCCAACAGTCCTACATAGTTTAGTGGGATAGATTTGCTAGTGATTTAACAAATTTGGTTTGTTCCTCAAGAAACATGTCTGTTACAGCTAATTTGGAGAGACAAAAAGACGAAATCAGTACTGTTGAGCGACAGTTATAAATTAATCTCCCAGGAGGAATTTTCTTTTGTAACCAGACCAAATTTTCCATCGATTAATTTCATTCCATTAAATCTACTTACTGCTTACTCTGCTTCCATTACTGAAACATTACTTAGTCATGATACATATGCCTTCTTAATGCGAGCCATTTACTAAAGGAAAGCTTTTGCATTGTAGAGATGTCACGAAAGGTTCTGTGCAGTCTGAGTTCCAGCTCAAATTTCCTCTTTTCCATCCTCTGCTGGAATTTGCATAGCAGAGAGATATTTGTTGGATAAATAATAAACTGAAATTATTATTATTATACCAAACCCCATATTTTTCTCTCCTCTTAATAGTTAACATCTCTTGTCTTCGCAGAATATTCTATACCTTTTTTAGCCCTATTTTCTTTCTTCTGTGTTTCTGTATCTTTATCATAAATGTTTTCAATTTCAGCACTCTGGAAGTTCTCCAGTAGATAAAAGATTGCTTCCACTTTGAGTCCTTGTAGGTCTCCCAGATCTCTGGAAAAACTGGAATTCTCTGCATTGTCCATGCACTCAGGTTGCTATGATTCCCTCTAATACATTCCAGATAATGAATAGTTTGCTAATCTTTCTGAATCTGCCAAAATTCACTTATTTGGTTTTTAAATGACACCTGATTTCTTTGCTGTTAGCATTGATGGACATCTTCATTAGGCATGACCCACAAAATTCCTCATGTTTTCCAAGATTTCAACCAGTGCTTCCTATAAAAACCATAACATGGATCCAAATCAATTCACCTCAGCTGTCAGCACTTATTATTAATTACCCAACACCCCAGCAGGTGAAATCTCCGTAGGTTGCAAACTTGCACTTGAGTCTGTGTAGCCACAAGCTCTTGACATTTGATGAATGAGAAGTCAGGTCTCAGCACCGCTGCGTCTAGTGTCTGGACTACATTAAATCAGAACCCATGATTTGGACTTTTCCAAAGGAGTGCCTGACAGATGAGACAAAGGGGTTTGTGTGCTAATTTAATTACTGGGGAATGCTGTTTTTCATTACTCATTACTCTTAATTTATTATATGAGACCCTGCTTTAACTTTTGAAGTATGGTAATGATGTTTTTTTTCCAATAACCAACCAAAAAAAGTGGACATGAACACAATATTACAATGAAAATTCAGTGAGGATTTCTATGAACATATCACAAAAGAACTATACTGTGGTTTTATTCTTTTTTTCACAATTGATTTGTTACAAAAAAAGGGATGCGGTTTCTGTCATTTACAGTGAGCTCAGCAGAGGGTATCAGATTATATTCCTGAAGTTCCACTCAGTTCTGTCCTCTAACTGTTAACTTCCAGCATTCATAAAGTTTATGTTGCAAAACAAATTACATTCTACTTTTCTTCTTCCCCAGTATAACATGAATAAAATTTAACAGGAATTGAGAGAAACATCCATCATACTGGAAACAGTCTCAGAAACTCAGTGTGTAGTTAGAGGAAGTTGACTTTATTGTAAATAGTAGCTTAAAGCTTATGCTACATTTGCTTTTACATGTTTCAAACACTTAAAACAAAATATGCGCAAAATCTGAAGACTGGCAGTTAAAAGTAAGTTCTTTGCAGAACATGGTGAGCCCTCAAATGGAATAATTCATCAGGGCAGTCTTCTACATTTATAGTTCTTCCTCGTAAGAAAAAAAAGTGTCTTTTATCATGTCACAATAGAGTTAAACTGTTATGAATCCTTTTCCTAATGATAACATCTGTGATATCCCTTACAAGGTCATTTTTATTTAATGTCACAATTATACCACAGTTAAAATGCAGGAGTTGGTGCACCAGTGCAATAACTATTCCACCTTTCATTGCAACAGGTGGAACTATTCCTATTACCCTCTTGTTATGAGATAGTATTAGTTGTGTGTGTATGCTTGCATAAAATTGTACTGTCCACTCAGCAATTAGCCTTTCGGTGTGTCTCTCTATAGTATCATAATATTGTTTTAGAAGTGAGTAACTGCTTGCTAGGCGGTAAGTGCTGCTCGAGGGCTGCTGCTGTACCTGTGTACACACACATAATGTGGGGAGATGCTGATCATCCTATCGCTACAGCATCCCTGTCATTGCAGGCAAAGAGGGAAGGGCAGTGGGTTATTCGTCAATAACTGAGTGAAAGGATTCAAGCAAATTTCCACTTTCTGTGGTGTATTAAAATAGCCATTCCAAATCTTTATGTTAATTTTAATTTTGAAATATAGTAATACATTGAAATTGGTAGGCTCAGAAAAGCTATCTGCAGAGCAAAAAACAGTAAACACAGTGTAGCCGGGACTGGGTCTACCTGTGAGCCTGTACAGTGCCCACCAGAGCTTTGGCGGAGATCTGTGAGCTCTCCTCTATTACTGCATCGGAAGTGAAGTTCTGCACCGACACATCGCTCCATTCAGCAGTGCAATGATTATGTTTGGTGTGGTAAACTCTGTCTGAATTACTGATCAGGAGTAGGGCTGCTTGTCTCTTCCCAGAAAATCTTTTTCATGACATTTGCTCTCAGCATTGCACCTGACCGTGTTTCAATTACTTGCTAAGGAAACTGTGTTGGTTTGAAAGAATCTCTCTGCACTGGAAACATGGCCCTGATCAAAACGACAAACCTTTCTGCAAGGCATAAGCGCTCTCTTCTACTTAATTAAAACTCTTCTCTCTTAAGATTTGGTGCCCTGCCATGTCAGGATAACGTAACAGCCATCAGCAATATGCCCTATAGAAAGATATTTCTTTAAACTATCCTATAATTTCTTACTGGCATTCATTTTGCCAGCAAAGCATTTTGGAAAAGAAATTCCTAGGTTACGCACGAAGGCATTAAACTAATGATCAGCAATCTGATGAAAATACTAGCTTTTCTCTGAGTAAATAAAACCCATTTGCAATGCCACAGCAATTTCTGTAGAGAGTGATCTCATCTCAGGTCAGATACATCAGATACATCTTTATTCTCTTCTCTTTTTTTTTTTTAGCTGTTGTTTTTTTCCTCCAATATTAGCCATTGCTTGCTTAGAAAACTATCACACACTGTGCTGTAACGGGTGGCTGGGCCTTTGGAGCAATGGGCTGAAAATTTAAGACCTAACAAGATCATTCAGATGTTGTACCTATTTGTAAGTACAAGTCCTGTTTTCTTCTAACCACCCACCTCTTAAGTCTGAGTTGGTAGGGGATAGCCAATGTATTTGAGTCATTACTCTGCCAGAGTGGTGAGGTAGTTGATCACCATGGGGACAAATACAGCTGCACGTGGTTGATACAAACGGGGACAAATACAGTTGCAGTTCATTGATTCGTGCCATATAAAAATAAAAGCACTGCAACAGTCTCCAGGGCTATTGTTGAGGAGGAGAGTACGAAAAATATTAAATAAATGCATGCAAAGGAGAGACACAGGTGTCATGTGTCATAGTTCTTGGTAGATATGATGGCTGGAAGTAAAACCAAACTTTTGAAAGAAGTGATGGTTTGATTGGATTCAACTGAAAAAGTTTCTTAAGTCAACAACCATGCAGATTAATTTCCTTTGTAAAGTGCTTCTGTGCTTCTTAATTAGGCTTTTCAGCAGCGCTTGAGAGAAAGTAAGGAGTGCCCAGGAGACTTTCACAGTGATGAGCTAGTGAAGGAGGACACCTGTGACATGGCTTTGGCTGTGACACCAGCTCTTCCCAAAGCGGTGAGTAAGAGCTCTGCTGATGGACAGACTGACCCCACACATTGTTTTTGTAAAGTTATGTCTGGCCATGGACCATCATGTTACAGCGCTTGCATTGAAGAGTGTTTAAGCAGTAAGTGACAAAAGCTGGGTGGCCAGCAGTTTTTTAAGCCTTTTAAAGGTGTTTATTTCATGAGCCAGATAATAGTCTTCAGCCAGGACGGCTGGTGTTTTCCTCTATGGCAGACATACGCTCTCCAGTGAGAGATGGACAATGAGTGTTTATAAGCAGGATCATCCTAGCCTGGTATATACTCCATAGAGAAAGGGGAGAATTCAATTAGTTTTTAAAATTTCTATATAATTTTGCTGTATAAAATGAGGCATTTGGTTGTATTTCAACTGTCAATAGCCATCTCATAGCTACAATCTGCAGAGTGCAAGATGTCTCAGCTTGAGTACTAGTGTCTCTGTCTGACTAGGTGAAGCAGAAGAAAGTTTCTCTGAGTCTTACAGAGCTAATGAAGAGACAACCAGACACTTATGAATGGCATTAGTCACAGAATCACGGAATCACGGAATCTTCAGAGTTGGAAGGGACCTCTAGAGATCATCTAGTCCAACTCCCCTGCTAGAGCAGGATTGCCTAAACCACATCCCTCAGGGCTGCATCCAGGCGGGTCTTGAAAATCTCCAGAGAAGGGGACTCCACAGCCTCCCTGGGCAGCCTGTTCCAGTGCTCTGTCACCCTCAATGTAAAGAAGTTTTTCCCTGTATTTGAACGGAACTTCCTATGTTCTAGCTTGTGCCCATTGCCCCTTGTCCTGTCGCTGGGAACCATTGAAAAGAGCCTGGCTCCGTCCTCCTTAAACCCACCCTTTAGATACTTGTAAACATTAATCAGGTCCCCCCTCAACCTTCTCTTCTCCAGGCTAAAGAGTCCCAGCTCTTTCAGCCTTTCCTCATAAGGGAGGTGCTCCAGTCCCACAATCATCTTGGTTGCCCTGCGCTGGACTCGCTCCAGTAGTTCCCTGTCCCTCTTGAACTGGGGAGCCCAAAATTGGACACAGTACTCCAGTTGTGGCCTCACCAGTGCAGAGTAGAGGGGGAGAATGACCTCCCTCGACCTACTGGCCACAGTCTTCCCTATGCAGCCCAGGATGCCATTGGCCTTCTTGGCGACAAGGGCACACTGCTGGCTCATGGATAATTTGCTGTCTACCAGGACCCCCAGGTCCTTCTCCTCAGAGCTGCTTCCCAGCATGTCCGCCCCTAACACATACTGGTGTTTGGCATTCTTCCTTCCCAGGTGCAGGACCCTGCACTTGTTTTTGTTGAACCTCATTAGGTTCTTCTCTGCCCAGCTCTCCAGCCTGTCCAGGTAATGCTGGATGGCAGCACGGCCCTCTGGAGTGTCAGCCACCCCTCCCAGCTTGGTATCATCAGCAAACTTGCTGAGGATACACTCTGTCCCCTCATCTAGGTCATTAATGAATATTGAACAATATAATAGTCTTCAGGAAACAACCTCTCCTTCCCAACTCTGTTGTCTTCCTGAGCAAGCAATACAGGGGCTTCAAGAGGTGTTTCTTTTTTCTGGTTCAGAAAGATCAAACAGTGTCTCTCTAAACCTATCTGTGACTGGTGAGGGGAAGAAGGTTCTTAAGGAAACTGTCACAATGGGGAATGTTTCTTTCCATCTCACAGGGAATTTTGGTCATATTTCTTCCTGCTCAGGAAGAGAAGAATCCCATCCTGATCCAAAAAGACCTCAGTGACTCTAGCTTGAAGGAAAGGAGATCAGCAGGAGTTTAGAAGCTTAACCATGTTAAAATTGCATGATTGTTACCAACATAGATGGGGTCATTTTGATCTTTATAACTTAGGCCTATACCACTGAGACATCAGGGCAGGTGTAAGTTCTCTGTTTCTCTTGAGCAGAACTGGACTACAGTGATAAACACACAAAAAGACTGGTGTGATATGAAAATGTTAAGAAAGGTTTTCTGATCTTGAATTAAATTTCAAAATATGACTTCATGTTTATACATAGTGCCAGCCAACTGTGTCAGCCTGACCTCCGGTGATTCCACTTTTTATGAATGTTTGCTAATGTTACTGGTAAAAATGTATAATAATTAATAATATTGCAGCACATATCCTGGAACAAAAAGTGGGCAAGAAAAGTTTGCTCACTTTACAAGTATCAGCACTATTTCTAGGAGAGTATTTTTACCTTACTATGACATCGTACTGTTTTCTGGTACAAATGGAATTACATGAAAAAGATGATTCACCGGTAGAATATTTGAGCAGTAAAATTGGGGCAAAGATGTGGTAGGGCTCATACTTTTTTAAGAGTTCCAAGAAAAATATTCTGGGGAAGACAAGAAAGAAAAATAAAAGTAGAAGAAAAGAAATCGAGTTTTTAAAATATGGAAAATACAGCTAAGAAAAAATATCTTTGTTCAGTGGATTAGAGGGCATGGGGGAAAGGGCTGATGAATACTTTTGCTCTTGACAAGCAAGAGTTAAAAAGAAGGCCCTGGAAGACAATTGTGAGGAAGAACAGGAAGAAAACATCATCAAATTGATTTTTTCACCTCTTTGTGTTAGGTCCTGTTTTCCTCTTTGATGCTTGCCCCTTGCCTTGTGCTTCCCCACCTCCGCTGTGCTGCAGCATCTTTCCTGATGTGCACTTGCTGGTGCTGGGCCTTTCTGGACCACCATCCCATCCTGAGCAGGGAAGGAGGGAGGTGCCAATGTGCTGCCCTGTATCGCAACAGCCTTGCTGCCAAAGGTGAACAGAGGTGGTGTATTCCTTCTCCATGGCATCTCCCCTGGCATAGGATCTGAGGCAGAAGACAGTCTCCAGAGTATGGACCATGGTGCTTCTAAATGTGCTGGAAAAGAGGAATTTGGGCAAATAGAAACTGCAAAGAAATTGCCTTGCTGAACTGTTTGATACCAAAGATTAACTCTGCCCCCAAACCCCATCAGGTGAGTTGTATAGCCTTCAGTAATGAGAACCTTAGAGCCATTTTAAAACCATTGTTTACCTGCCATCATTTTAATCTTCCAACACACCCAAGAATTTTCTAAAATGGGGCTGTGTCTCAGTATCTTCTGCTTTCCAAAATCTATCAGTGACATGTATCTCTAATACTCCACACAAGTTTAATTTCCATTCTATTGTTGAGCTGCCAGGGAAGGAAAGAAATCTATTCTCTGTGATGACTCTTAGTAGCAGAAACACTTGAGTGAGCACCAAACTGTTTTACGTCAATACCTACCGCTTACATCATGCATTTCGTTCGTGCTCTTATTGAATTTATTTTTCTTAGTCTTCATGGGCTTGCTGAGCACACAAATAATTTATCTACATCAGCCCTTACATGAAATGCTCCCATTTAAATTTCTAAATACAAAATAACATACAGAGGCAAATGAGTTCTGTCTTTTGAAATGGATGTATGAATGTCTATTATTCAGCTGAGTTTTTCCTCTTCCTAGCAAACTAGATTTTATCCCCTTTAGGACTGGTGTTAAACCAGGCTCAGATATAATCCTTAGACCCTGGCTGGTTACTAAACAAGGAAGGAAGAAGTAGAATTTCAGGCAGATCTGACAAAATTGGAGCTGCAATATTGCTGCAAAAAGAGCCACTACAGCCACGGCTTCCACTTTTTACTTAATTTGAAAGATACAACGCATTTGCTTTGTTAATTATGAACACCAAAATTTTCTCTCTTAAGTGCTTTAATAGAGACATTTTGAAACATTTAAAAGTGGGAATGGAGAAGAAGGATAAATCATACAAGTTCGACAGCTGGCTTGGGAAGTCTAAGGAAAACAATATACTTGACTGTCCTTTTTTCTATCCTATCCGTTGACTCTGGTACTAGAAGGAAGAAAAAGATTTCTGCTTTGAAGAGAAAATGTCACCTAATCACTAGGGTTTGTGGTGTGCTCTGTGGCTAGTGGAGGTTATGGGTGGGGTTTAGTCACCCAAATGTCAGAACCCAGTGCCATTTGAGGTCCTCTAGGGTATCCTAACTGCCCTCCATCTGCTGCTCTGAAAGGGTGTAGGTCTTCTAAAGTTCCTTCATCTACCAGATCTATGCTCATGGACATGCTCAGGGCATCTGAAATAGCATTGAGCACCTACATTTGCTCGGGCAATCAAAATAAGGTTACCACTGACAGTAACTGGAGCGTGGACACCAAGTCCTCACGTAAAAACACCTACAGCTTTTTTAATTTTTTCTCTCCCGTGTCAGTTCCTGCTCTAAAAAGTCCTTCTCTGGACAAAATTATTCTCATTCAAGAAGAATGTTAAAACACACAAAGTCCGGGATCAGCTTTTATGATATGCAAATCTTATGCCCACACTAAAAGAGCTTTGGTTATGTCTATACCCGACAACCAGAATTTATCAGATTATATTCATGTCATTTCAAAAGCTTCAGTAGTTTTGAATAAGCATCCATGTAATGAATATTGGAAGGATATACTGTCCCCCTTTTATCAGTCTAAGAATAACTGAATGAAATGTCTTAAGCACTCAAAAACCAGACCACCACATCCTATGAACAGTCTTATTTATTCCTCTACCCAACTTATGTACAGCTGCGTGTAGACCACTTGCTGTTCCCTGCCTATGTTGTTTGGCTAAAAAGTGTATAGTTACATTATGAACTAACCCACCATTTAACAAGTCTGTATAGGCCAAATCCTCCCAGAAGCTGTTTCCAAATATATGAAGGAGAAGCAGGTAGTTGAGAGTAGTCAGCATGGATTTACAAAGGGGGAAATCATGTTTAAACAGCCTGATAGCTGTAAGAAAGAAGTTTTTACTGTGAGGGTGGTCAAACAATGGCAGAGATTGCCTAGAGAGGTTGTGGAGTTTCCGTGCTTGGAGATACTTAAAACTGGCCTGGACACAGCCCTGAACAACCCGCTCCAGCTGGTTCTGCTCTGAGCAGGGGTGTTGCACTGGGTGATCCCCAGAGGTCTCTTCCAGTCTCAGTGACTCTGTGATTCTGAGGTTTGAAGATTGTCTGTTGTAGGCCTTTGCGATCTATATGAGATGACGAAAAGTGCTTTATAACTGTACATGGCTCAGGCTCAGGCTGTCCTCCTGACATCCCTCATAGCAGAACATGGCTTTCAACCACATTGGTGATCCTTCATCTTTCAAATTTAGCAACCTAAACCTACCAATGATGTTACTGCCCTAACTGCAGAAGCCCAGTTTCACTCTTACCTTCCATACTGTCTACAGACACAGTAGGGTAAAGAACAGAAAAATGTACACAAAAGGGGTGATGTTTCTCTTTTATGTGAAGGTTGTATTGCCCTGCCTGCTAGCATTCAAAGCAAACTCTGAAAATTAAGGCTGTGGGGAGTAGTAAAGTCAGCTGATATTTTTTTTGGGAAAAAAAAAAAGTATATATATTTGTTTCAATACCAGCTGGATAGAGAGTTAGGGTTCTTGCTGTGCTTTCTGTGCTAATGAAAACTTGATAAAGGATTTGTGCTGTTTTTGTGACAACTTGTGCAGGAAGATTTAACAGCTTTAATTTGTTTTAGATTAAAGAAATATTCCTTCAGAATAAATATTTTCATTGAAACAATGTAGGGAAGGATATTTTCTTTTATGAGATGTTTATTCAGTAATCTGCCTGCTGCGAATTTGGTTCCCGAAGATGCCAAATATGCAGCAAAGGAAATTGCTGTCTTTCTTTGCATAGACCAAGAGTGTGAGGGCTTTGCTGCCAGCTTCCACATGAGGTCAAGGAGGTCACCCCCCTGCTGTGCAGTCTATCATATCCCATTATCCCTTTTATAATGCTACATCTCAACAGAAATAAAGTGTCTTGTGCTGACAACCTCTCCCTAGTTACTCGTGTTCCCATCCTCTTCTTACTGCTTAAGGAGACAGGATTGACATTCACTAGTGAAATATGCTGCGCCCTCCCTCTTCCCCTCGATTCGCAAGCACACCCACATTCATATATCCCTTGGATATTAGAAGAGGCCTTAAATTTGCCTAATATGCCACCTATATATGCCCCCTATAGTGGCTATGTGCAGCCATAGGTAAATGGATGCTTATGCGTGACTGGCACTTTCTCCCCTCTATTCTCCCTTTTCTTGTGCTTGTTGCTCCCTGGTACACCATGATCCTTCCTTTTCCCTTTCTTTGGCCATTTTCCTAAACATCCTGTAATAATTTTTACATAATCCCACAAGACATTTCTAAAAGCTCATCAGATATTTCACAGAAGTCCTCTGAAGTGTCCCTCAACGCTCATGATAATCATGTTTCCCCTCCTTATTAGTTACACAGTTCAGGCGACCCTCCTCAGGTCTGTGCCTGAGCAGTTCCTTCAATGGCCATCAATCAGTGGCCAAAGAGCTCTGGTCTTCGTCATGGTCACTTTCCTTTTACTTTCCATTTATCACTTCTCTTGTTATGTTTTATTTGTCTTGTACTGAACAGTCCTTAACTAAATAACTTAATGAACCAGATGCTTGCTCCTACCTACCTTTAAAAAATGTATTGCATGCGTATGTCCATATTGGTCCCCAACACTATAGGAGAGCAGGGCAGGATACGAAGCCTTTCCGAAGACCCACGCTGTGATTACAGGCACTTGTAGTGAATGGGTGGCCAGTAGTAGCTCTTCTGAAAGTAGTCCAATACTGAAGGTTGGATTCATTTGTAAGGGGATGGATCCTTTCCAGTGCCTCGGGAACTGAGCAACACAAGATCCACACCACACTAAATGTTTCGTGTTTTGAATCCAGAAAGCATGCTTTGCTCAATTGTTTAACACATAGATGGATTTCTGACCTTAAACTTTAGCCTTTTAAGCTGCTTAAGTACAGCACTAGCAACACTGGTTTTATGACTAATCAGGCAAGCTGGTGGGTAAAGATCATTTAAAATTCAGTATTAATTTAAGTGCACTTTGTGGAGCAGTTCTTTGGATTTAGCACTCGAAATGTATTACTAAATGTTAGTGCAAAGGTTATAAGTTATAATAAAAAGTTGACAGAATCCATTCAGGCATTAACATTTATATAGTCTCCATCTGAGGTTCTGGGATAAAGCAAGTTTTGTACCAGAAAGCTAATTGGTAGTGAGAAACGGATCACACTTACTTTGTGAATGTGACATAGGTCACAGTGTTACTCTGCTTTCTGTGGGAAGTCTCTCCCAGACAGACAAGCCCATATTTTTCATATGTGAATTCATAAAATAGTGGCATTTAATGGACCCGCATGTAAAAGCACACGTTGAGCCGCAGTGTTAGTATAAAAGCCTGTGAAGCACAAAAGCTGTAACCACAGAGCTTACAATTGTCCAAAAAGTGATAAGCTCAGATCTAGTAGCTTCTCTGCGACATTCATTCAAGGAGGTTTGTGCGCTCACTCCTGGATTAATTGACATTTGAGGGGATTTCTTGGCTTATTCCTTATGTTACCCTGGTTTCAATTTGCATATAATCAACTTTGTAGAAAGATAGGTCTTTTATTGAAATGTACCACAAGAATAATTGTGTTTTCTCAGAGAAAAAGCACGAGTTCTCAGGAAAGCAAGGGGCTTTCTTTATTCTGTTTATAATGAGTGATTGATTTGACACTCCTCTGGTACAAAAGAACATGTGTTTTCCTTCATTGTGCAGGTCATCAAGGGATGACTCAGGCTGCACGCTGCATTGCTGTCCTTGGAGCTTCCCTCTAGAGCTCTCCTTCCTTCAGTTCATCCCTTTCAGTCCAGCTTCAGGACTCAGACTCCCAGATTTGATCCCCTTTTTTTGACAAATAACTGTTCATAGAATGAACAAGAAGAGATCCCTGCTCTATATCTGCCTTGGTTTCCTAATAATCTCATAGCAACGAGTAACAGCTTCATAAGTCATATATGTGTACCCTGCCTTGTGACTGCATAGGCTTTTAATTACTTGACTCTTCATAGAAGAATATTTTGTGCTTCACTTTCTCATGACATTTAATGATGTTGACCATATCTTGATTTTAACATCCAAGATTCCACAATCGAACATTTGAATTCTGAATGTCCATTTCAGGAGATGGTGGTCCTGGATTCAAAGATGACGCCTTTGTTTAGGAGTGTGAATTTAAATTTGAAACTGAATTGGACTCACAAGTCTTAAAGCATACTTTCAGCAGTTTTTGATGCAAGTTGCCAAAATCCTCACCAGTTTCTGGGTACCTGGGTGTGAAGAAGTGTTCTTAAAATTCTACTAATTTTTAAAACTTTTAAACACATAACATATTGCAATCCGTTATCAGTTCTTATACCCAGATGGTGTTCTATACTTAACAAATACAACTTTCTGATATGAAATTGCGTGCTCAGAAGATGAGTTCTTTAGCAATGCTAATTCTGCATAGTTGGTCCAGTGCTGAAATATAATCTTTTTCAGAATGACAAATGAAGATGTACAGCCTTTTTTTCTTTTTCCTGCATAGTTTATTTCGCTAACCATGCATTTACTTACTGTTTATTGAATTTTGATTCATCATCACAAGTCATTCACAGTTATTTTGGAGTTTCTATGTTGATCTATTTTTACAGCATACTGTCTCATCAGGTATAACTTTATAACTTTAGTAACTATATTTTTCCAAAATATTTTGGGACCTGAATATTGTATGGAGGATAATCCAATAAAAACTTTTTTTTCAAGAGAAACACACCATAATCAGATTGCCTTGTCTGCTCACTGAGTAGAAAGCTTTTCATAGAGGATAAATAAAATGTTCCTTTCTTGTACATTATTAGCTCCTTAGGACTTTTGCATAGAGAAAGTTTTCTATCCTTCTTTTCAGTAATTATTAGAGAATTAAACCATCCCATAGGGTCTTCAATTTTATTGTTGATTCTCTTTTGTCCTGCGTTCATCCTTTTTTTCTAATTCATGATTTAATTTTTTGTCTGACTACTGCAGAGGTAGTTCTAGGCAGAAGTACGATAAAATTATTGAGTTCTGTCAATAGTATTTCATATTCACTTGGCAGCTTTTCAATACCCCTGGAGTCACCAGGGAATTGCTCTTCATGGGCTCCCATTTTTTTGCAGTAAGCCATCCCTTAAGGTGACCTTGTATCTGATGTATTTTCCGTCCTCTAATAGACATCCTCTCTCCTGAAGTAGCTATAAATTTCTTGTTTCCAAGAGTAATCTTTACCTTTAAATCTAGCTTAAATGCACCCAAAGTAGGAATGCTTTGCCTGTTGTATGATGTGAGGTTGGCCTGTCTGAGTTGAGTCTAAGTTTCCTCCTTAGGCTAGTTACCGCAATTAACACACATGAACTGCCAGTGTCCAGTTTCCAAAGGAAAATATTCCACTCGGGTTTCAGATGACAAAACCAACAAAAGTTACTGATGTTCTGGTCAGTTACTGTTGCTGATGACTGGTTTTTGTGAAGGATGCGTACACTTTGTTCCTTCAGAGCTGCGTACAATTCTGCTCCGCAGTCTTCCGCAAAATATTTTCATGAAATCGTGACACCTCCGTCTCAAGGTGGAGCACGTTGCTTCTCAACTCTGAAATCCTCCACGATGCTGCTGGTGATCTGTTGCTCTTTGCTCATTTTTCTGCTGAGGTTTTTCTTTACACCCAGCTTTTCATGTGGGGCTGAGGTGACCCAGGTGTAGTATTCGTTTCTTGGTTTGAGGACCTGCTTCCTGGCCTGGTTCTGTCCCACACTCCTTATTGTAAATCTAACTCATGACTTTGCCCTGTTTCTCATTGTAAGATTTCCACGTTCCCATTGCAATCTAGTCTTAAATAAGAGATTCTAAATGTTCTCCACATGGGATGCTTTATTCAAGAGTCTTAACTCTTTTACAAAACAATCTGGTTCCTCCTATAGGACCCCCCTGCAGGAACCTCTACATCTTGTGAGCTCAGCTGGCAAGGAGGTTTCCTCTTTCCCTCCTACTGTAAAAGTGACCAATCACCTTTCCCTCCCTCTTTTACTTTTGGGATATCTAGGACAATTCCAGGTCTGTTGCCACTATTCTGAAGACTTTCAGAGTCTTCTATTTTTTTTCAGAAGGCTCATGTCCTCACTGGGTCTTCTTCTTTGTGTTCTCATCCACCCTTTGCACAGAAGGTATTTCACATTCTTCTTTCACAAAGGGCTATGGCAAGCTGGCTGTTATGATGCTTACTCATGTCTGTTAATCTTTGGATTCTCCAAGATCAGAATCATAGTTTCGTGGGCTCCTGAATATGCCACTTTAGCTTTTCTACTAGTTTTTCTACTACCACAGTGATTCTGTTACAAAATGCTGCTTTCTAGTGAAGTCAACACAAAGAGTATATTCTATTCTTTTCTTTTTTTGGCAGCAGAAAAGGCAGTCATGGTATAAGATGACTAAAAGAAATAAACAAACAGTATTGCTTAAAACAATGTATGCATATGTTTGTGTGTATGTTTGTTCTGCCGTCTGTGTTGAACAGCTGCCAAGTAAAACCATGCAACCACCCTTAGGCGCTTGGTATCTTCCTCAAAGTCACAAGGAAAAATATGCAGTTCTCTCACATGGAAAAATATCGAGTCCTCTCAGAAGAAAGAAGATAACAGGCAGGATGCTCGTGAAATTACTGAGCAGTTTATCTTACTCTGAGTGAAAATGAAGTATATTGAAGATACTGCAAATAAGACCCCTGGTTGTAAAGCCGAATGAAATATTATTACCATATTTTGTGTGAGGGTGGAAAGGATGCAGATACTGACCAAAAATGGAATGACAAAAAAAATGCCAGGATATATTTAAAATAAATAGGTTTTTTGAAATAAGGTCCTGTAAGTCACAATACTAAAAAAAAAAAAAAAGTAAAGGATACATCTTAAAACTCTTGCAGATATTGCTGTAAAAAGCAAACAATTTTATAACTACTGTGTGGGATGATGAAATGACTGTTCATGGACTGTGATATCTTAGATCAGAAGAAGTAAACACAACTTTAATTAAAGATGATAGTTTTGCATCTATATGTGACCATTAAAAGTGCAGAGAATGATAGAAATTTTCCCAAGAAAATTCCAGCAGTTTGATGAATAGCCAAGTTCAGATGACACATGTAAAACGGCTTTTAATTGATGTTGAAGTGCTCTGGAATAGTGGATTTTACAATGTCTGATGCCCAGAGACAGGTGCTTTTCAGACTATTTTCAGGATACGGATAGGTGTTTTCACACTCTTTGGAACTCCCACAACATTTCCAGATCTGACTCAAATGTGGGTCTGAGATTTCCTTCCTAGTCAAGAAAAGACAAATCTGAGAACTTGTGAAAAGCAGCTGCAGAAGAAATGGCATCAAGACAGCTGGGGCAAAGAGAAATATTAGGAATGTTTTCAGGTTTCTGTTTCTTTGTACTCTTTTTTTTTTTTTAACAACAACAAAAAAATGCTTTTATGAACAGTCTTGGCATATCACTAAATGCGTTAATTTTAAACAAAAGACAAAACCAGGCTTGTGTTCAAACTCGCTGTTTTATTTGCCTATTAAAGCTACCCTTTAGGAGCGGCTGGAGTGGAAGCAAACAGTTCTGGCATCTTTTCATCCAGTTTCTCCTGCTCTCTCCATCAGACAGCTGCTTCATATTATGAGCTGAGGAAGAAAAAGCAGTGTTTAGCCACACACTGTTTAATGAAGGTCTGAGGGTCATTGTTTTCTCTGTTGGAGGCTACGTCATAGAAGGGTCATGGTATTTTATTTGGAAAATACACCTACAGGGTGTAGGTAACTGGTAACTGGGACTGGATTGGTCCCCTACTGAGAACACAGTGAGTTGCATTACAAAATAAAGTATGGGATTTTTCTTTGATTTCCAGTCAAGAAAAGTTTACCACTGCAGTGCCTTAAAAGTACTTCATTTGCCTCCAGATGGACATATTGGAGAGACTGCATGGTAGATTAAGTTGAAGAGTTTGCAGCCTTTTCTGGCAAAAGGATGGCTTGGGAGATATTATTTTTTCTAGGAAAGAAACATAATTCATGCCAGTTCTCTGTAAACCCAGATGTCAGTTAATTAGTGGTCCCATAAAGCAAGTTGCCACGGAGATCAGGTGATTTAGTCATTCTCAGAGAAAGGCTTTGCCACGCATAAGTGTGAAATAATAAGTGTGGAGGTGGAAATGCAAACACGGAGTGACAGTCTAGAGGCAAAAAGAGGAAAAAAAATTATTCCTGCAGCACAACCTACTTGCCTGGTATTCAGAGGGAAAATAAATGCTGACGGACTCTTTTAACATCTGGGGAAACGCAGGTATCGCATACACACATCCATTTGATTTCTTCCGTGGTGGGGAAAACACAGTTTAAGAAGCAGAAAGAGCTGCCTCTTCCCTGGCCCAGGAGCAGTAAAGGCTGATGGCTGTTGCTTCCTGCCACCCCAGTGGTCTGCACCAAACTGCCTCCCCAACCAGAGAGGGGAAGCCCAGCTTCTTTAACCAAGAGTGTCCACTCAAGGTGTGAGGTTGGCTTATTTTCTTTCTCTGTGGTAAGTGGGAAACCTCACAGAAGGGTCACACTATTAACATAATGTAAAGGAAGGGGGCGAAAGGACTGAAGAAAATGAGGACATGGAAGACAGAGCAAATGTCTGGACATTAAAAATTAAAAAGGGAGACAAAGTCCTCTGAATGTCATCATAAACTTAAAAAAAAAAAAAAAAGGCAGTCAATAGGACAATTTTTTCAGGGACAAACTTGTGAAAGACTACACTACTATCCTGAATCTTTCACTAGTCACCCAGCACAATTTTTTGTGTGGAGCCTGAGAAATTTTTACTTCATGGTACACCAGATCTTTTCAGAAGCCACTCTCCCTGAATTTCTGGTGCTATTTGCAACAGAAATTGGTATTTCACTCCCCTCTTTGAGTACTGAATTTATTGTTGTTTCCCTGGGGCTCAAAACAGACTGCCCAACATATGTGCCCACACAGCCCTTCACAAAAGCATTTGCAGTCGAATTTCACAGGTAAGGGAAAGGAGCGAAGAAGCAAGAGAAAGAGAGAAAGGAGGCAAAAGAGAACCTAAAGCAGCTCCTTGCCCGACAGGCCTATTATTTTGAGTTATAGATGGAAAGAAACCCAAAATGTAATTTCTCTGTCTCCTTATGAAGGGAAATAATTTTTTGAATTTGGAAGTTTTGACAGCAGGCAACAGTGAAGATGACATGTCAGAGCAATGATTTCCTCAGCTCAGGCTCCCTTGTCAAAGGCAGGAATTTATTTTTACTTATTTTCAATTTTTACTCCATTGCAGCCGAATTTCTCCTCCTTAACTTTTTTCCTTTCTGACTCCTTTTCTTCTCCATTCCTCCTGAGGTCCTTACATTTTTCCCTAGCACCAAGCTGAATTTCTTCAGCTATGACGGAACGGTACAACTCTCAATTTTGGCAGCATCAACTGCCTTGATGTTTGTTTGCAGTAGTATTTGAGCAGGTGATGGAGTTTCCAAGAGCAGAGCTTCCTTGCTTCTTTGTTCTTTTGAATCTGTTGGAGGCTGTTTTTTGGTAGAAGCAGCGGAATTTGAGTGAATCTGGAAAGCACTGTTGCCCTCCTAACAGAAGGATTGCAACTAATTCATTTTCCAAGATGGAAAGTGACTTTGCGGGAGATGAAATGGCAGAAGCTGTGAAATGTGGGACCACTAAAATACATGGCACTACCATAACTTTATTAAACTATTACTCACCAGAAAAAAACCAACCCAGTATTACTCACCAGAGCCCTGAGGAGCAGTGGTCAGGATTTCCATATCCAAGAAGTGAGCCCTGCTCTTCTCTGAGGAAGCTCAACCTGCTCACCCAGTACTTTTGGTAGGTGGGAGCGGTGAGGGGAAACACTCACCGCATGCAAATGTAGGCATGCCCGGATACATAAGGACATAGAAGAGACTGGACCCACAAGAAGCCTTTTGAATTTTCCTTCCCAAACCATTCACACCTTGGAGTCTCCTGCTGGAGCAGGCAGCAGGCAGTAAAAGGGTGGTCTAATCCTGCCATGCAGCTGGACACAGCTGTCCCTGATGCTAAAAGAAATGCTAACAGTGAAGTATAAAACCTTAAATGGGGCAAAAAGGTGCTTTCACTTCCAGACCTCTCCAGCATACTTAATTCTCCATGCCAAAATACATCTTCCCATGTCCGTTTTTATGTCTTCACTATATAATCCTGAGTGCTTCTCTCCAGGTTTGGTTGACAAGTGCAGGCTTTATAAAAGCTATTTTGGGGGCGACTCTGACTGGTAGGAAGGCAGACTTAAAAAATTGTCTTATAGGAATGGTTACATTCAAACCAAGTTGCATACTCAAACCAACTTCTTAAGCTTTGCAATAAGAAAAAAAAAAAGAAAGGAAAGAAAGAAAGAAAAACTACATCAGAAACTGATGCGTCAGGTGCCCACTGAGGCTGAAATCCACTTCTCTGGAGGCAGTGGCGGAGCTTCAACTGCATCAGGCATAATGTAGCTTTATAAAAAGAAATTGAAATATATTCTTAAACAGGAGGGACTGTGACACAGACCCACTTTGATGTCTTCAAAAATAAGAAAGGGCTTGCTTTTCTCATGTGTAGCACTGCATTTGTATTTGCAAGAGTAGATTTGCCTGGTTTATAGTTCAGCTATGTCAGATAAAAATTCCTCAATCTATATTCAGTGAACCTCACAGGATCCACGCAGTATTGGGAAGTGGCGTGTGGAATGACTGCAAAAAATCCAACACAACAGATTTCTACCAATGTAACAAAAACACCAAATGGCATGAAAAAAACATTCAAAGTTTAGCCTAATTTGTATCTTGAATGGATCTCGACCAAAGGCACTGCTAAAATTTCCTGATTTTTTTTTTCCCCCAAAGGTGTGGTGGTTCTTGAATAAAAATACTACGAAATATTTCTTAGAATACAGTTTGCACCATACCTAAAGGACAGAAACATTCAGGACTCAGACTGAGAAGCTGGAATGCTGTAATTCTGAAGCTCAACCTTAAATAACCAACAGTAGCAGTAAAAACAAAATAAAAAAAACCCCCAAACCTGCTGAAAGCCTTAAAGCAAAGAAAGGCTTGTGTGGTTCCAGCATCTGAGACTGGGAATAGCTGGATAAAAACCTGACTGGTTTTGTTAATCTGCAAGTGGAAAAGGATGTGTTTTAATTGTTCTTTTAAAAGGCTGCATGCATCCTTTAATGAACGTAACTGCAGCGAGGATTAGTAGAATTCAATTAGCCACAACAGGTGTATGTTAGAGATCTTCAAACCACAGAACACAACATCGTCCTTCAGAACAACCAGCAAATTGCCTGCTAATGACAGCTGTCAGGAAAGCCCAGCTGGCAGGAAAGCCCTGGAAAAGCCAGCATCGCCAAGGTTGTCTCAGCAGGAAAATAAGGACAGGTGTAAATGTTAAGATTGATGGTGGTTAATGAAGGAGCCAGCAGCAACGGACCAGGTTGCCTTTTCCCCCAGGTAACCCAGTGCGATTCCTGTACAATATTCACTGGCAGCCTTGGAGGAGAATCTGAGCTGCACCTGAATGCTGTTGTTCCCTGGAAAAAGCCTTGGGGATGGCAGTGATGACATCCCATTGCATCTTCCCCTAGGAGAGATTCACATCTATAATAGTTGTATCTGTGAAGGAAGGAAGAACTGGGTTCTGCATTTGGAAACAATTTCTTCTCTGGGGGGCGTGTGTGTGTAAATGAGAATGGAATGTTGTTATCTTATGAAAACTCGCAGTCTTCAATGTCTAACATTTTTTCGCTAGAGGAAAGAAGAACGATGGAAAGCCAACAGCATAGCAGATTAGAGAGGTTCTGGAAATTGTGTGATATCATATTTCCATTTCTTATTATTTTCATACAATTTTTTATGGTATTTGTTGTACTAAAATTTCAGATTCTGGATTTCTGCACCAAGATAAAGATCTCAGGTTTTTTTTTTTTTATTTTAAAAGCAACTAATTTTTCAGTTTGCAAGACAGAATCTTGGATATATCCATCCAAATGCTTCTCACACCAAGACAGGTACAAAGACTCTAAAAAGTGTTTTAGAAAAATGTCCTGATCTTCAAGCTACTCTCAGGACTGCTTAATAGGCCTAAATAATTTCAATTTCTGGAGGCGGGCCATTATGAGTACGCCTACCTAGAGGTAAAAGGAAGGACATGATTTTAAGAGACAAAGTTAAATATGTCAAACGTGTTAAATACATCAAATGTGCCCATGTTCCATATCTTCTGATTCTCACGTAATATTAATCTCAAAGACAATGCTATGGCAGATCAAAAGTTTTGAGCCTTACGTGATGATAAAAGAGTTATCAAAATACTGTGACTTCTTTCTGCTTTTCTGAGTAGCAAGCGCTGAAATAGAAATTGTTGAGGTATCAAAGCTGCAGACTGCTCAAAATATTGTTTAAATTAATAACGGAAGTGTTCATACTGCCATATTTCACTGGATTCTGCAGTCCATGGTGAAATTCGGGAAATAATCTGAAAGCCTTTTTGAGAGGATATCAACACTTCTGTATAGAAAGAAATAACTATAAGCTTCAGACTTCTGGATATTGAAATGACCCAGGTCATCGTATGAAGATGCTCTTTAACCATTAACCTTTGCTGTAAACCACAGAGAATAGGATTTCTAAAACAGCTTTTTGAGCTCATTGAAATCATCATCAGAAGCCAATAGATTTCAACGAGGACGAGGAGGGGAGTGTTGTTGAGTGTTTTTAAAAATCCAGCCTCCATTCTTGTTTGAAGTAAATAAGTGTTGATTAATCTTAAACTTAACAGATTGATGAGCTGCAGGCAGTTTTACTAAAGACCAGGTGACCCATTTCATTTCTGTGTAGAAAAGCCAAAGTGGAGTGGAAATTTTTCAAGTGAAACTGATGCCAAGTATGCCATACTTGTTTGCTGCTTGATTAAGAGTACACAGAGCAATGGTTTTAACTCAAAAGAGAAGAGAGACTAAAAGGGTGACAAATGAGTTGTAAGACAGAGATCAAAGATTCATATAGCTTTTTCATCCTGCTGGTGTTGAGCCACGCTTAGGGTGTTTGAGAAAGACAACTGAAGTGACTTTATGTTCTGGATAATGGAGTGATTAAATAACGCTGTAAAGACCATTGAAGAATGCAAAGAGGTTTTACTGCATAATGGACAGAAAAAGGCATTCCTTCTGAAATAGCAATGAGCCTAGTCTTTGCATATCTTTACAAACTCCAGTAAGCAGTAGGGAAAACTTTGCAAGGAAGGCATGAATCTGTATGGGTCAAACTAGAAAGGCAACATAAGCAAGAAGAAAAATGGAGCGTGGTCCAGAGCGAAGACAACTGATACGTCGGCGGAAGCACCAAATGAGTTTAAGAATGTGAAATAATGTTCTGAAGACAAGGAAAAAAAAAATGAAACCAAAGTTCTTTGGTCCTTCAAGTTAGGGATATTATCAATGTGAAGGCTTTTGTGCTGCAAACCAAATCTTCTTTGCCAAACTTACTGATGACTACTGCAGAATCAAGACTAGGTTTTCTCTCTGATAGAAAATATTAGTATTTTGGTAGGGAAGAAAAAGAAGATTAGGAAATGGTGAAACTTTCTGTTTGATATTTTCTAGCAAAACAACACACTTAAGATATTCACGAAACAGAACAGTTCATGCTGTCATTTTAAGCTTAATACTTTACCTGCCGTCTTCCTAGGGTTTCTTTGAAAATGCTTCTTGTCTAGTAATTTTATCATTAATTTGCACCTTTGTTGCCGCCTTGTCTCCAGAAAGGTGTAATTCAGGTGGCCATTGGAGACTGTATCTCTGCTGGCGCATCCGCAGCTGCATGACTCTCAAGGGCGCGCAGTACTCCTAGATCAGAGATGTTCTCTAAGCCAGGGGCCAGAGGGAATGCCAAAGCACCTTGAGGAAACACGGCATCAAAACCAAGTACAGATTCACAGTCAAGTCATTTAAAATTCATTACTTCATTTTATTTATTCTAGTGAAAATATCAGAAAGTTTGAGCAGCACCAATGGTAAGAACAGGTGTGACGGAAAATTCCTGACCAACAGTACTATCGAGACACTGTATGACTGAGACATTTGAAGATACCAGATTTTTTTCCACCAGTCATGATTTAAATTTTTGTTACAGGGTTGTAATGGCTAAGTCAGCTACTCGGGTCTTGAGTAGTGTACTGCGGTGCTTTTTAATCACAGTACAGAAGTGTTCATTGGTTTAAATGGAGGTTTAGATCTGCTGCATTGAAGCTTTGCAGTGCAAATGTAGAGGTATTTGAGTGGGTCTTATTTCCACTAAAATTTCAGGATTTCTTCCAAAGTACAAATTTTCCCAATTTAAGCTAGTGGTGCCCCAGTAGATGCATCATAAAAGCTCAGCTGTGTTACTCCACTATAGCTAGATTTACTCTAGCAGTTACATTGGCCCAATTCCTTTTTTTTTATTAAACTCAAATGGAAAGGAAATAATTAGATCTGATAGCTATCATATAAGAGAGTATGCTGAGGGTGAAGTAATTAAACTGTAATTGTGGTAAATTATGTTTTTCATTAAAATTGTAAGAAGTCTGTTAAATGATTAGCTAAAATGTTTAGGGTGTTTGAAGTCCATTCAGCTTTTTGATTCTGCAGACGGATCAGGGGGATTTACAATCTGTGAATGTATGTTTGGATACTGCACTGTCTCATGGTATCAATACCAAACTCTTTCCCACCTTGTTTGATTTTACCAAGTGTTGTTCATTATTGATAGTGCTACAAAATGTGTCAGATACTTTTCCAAAGGTGCAATGGAGCTGCTGGGAGATGCACTGCGATCTAAAAACTATCTGTATATTTACACACAACCTGAGTAGCTCATTTAGTCAGGGAGCGATTTTATTTTAAAAAAATAAAGCTAACCCCTTTATTTTATCTGTCCTGCTTTCAGAACTATCTCCTGCAGAAGTGCTACTGCTAAGATGTGTTTTCTGGGGAAATACGTCTGTCTGCTTTGAGTGGGGATGATGTGAGTCACCTTCTGTGACTCTGCAAGTGAGCTGTGACTGTGCCCCAGCCATACTGGTTGCTGTAGAAGATGCCCTAATATCCTGATTTGGTTTTGGCTGCTTTGGTTCCCAAAACCATTGAATTCGCAACATGTTCAGCTAACAGGCAAATAGCCCAGGTCCTGTGTTTTTAACACATCATGAATCTCTTAAAGGCCATTAAACCACAGACCTCTAAATCACTGGAAGTATTTGTCTATACCAGCTGAACATGTAGAAAGAAAAAAACACCAACACCCCCCAGGGAGTTACATGAATTAGGTAATTTTTGTGTAAATAATCAAAACCTTTCCCGATGGCAGCAAGGGCTACAGGGAAAATGCTGAGTATGTAAAAGTAAGTTCTCCACAGCTGCAAAACGAGCTGGGAGCAGACCTTGACCATAAGCCTTCCTGGTCCAGTCTGCTGTGGCTGCAAAGCCATGGCAGCGCACAGACCACATGGAAAGAAAGATGGAAATGCTTTAGACAAGCATAAGGCTTGGAAAAGAAGTAGAGATTATCTCTGTCTCAAGGAGGACTTTTCAAATAAATTGAGAACAGACATGCCTTAAGGGTAAGCTGAAAGCAGCCAAAAATTACTGCAGCTGCATGGCATGGACATCCATGTAGACTTCAGAACATCCTAGGGACCTATAAGAAGAGCTATTGCATGCACAGGTGCTGCTTAGAGGGGGTCAAGCCAAATGTACTTAAAGGTTAGGTGCAGGTTAAAGGAATGAAGAGATTTTCTATTATTCAAAGTTCATGGGCTAGTTAAGGGGCTGCATTTTTGGTCTGGGATCCTGTGGTGTGGACTGCTTTACTGGAAACAGTCAGTCATGTGCCTTCTCCACTTAGGTGGAAAAAGATCAAATAACTAATGGGGTGCTGAACAGGGGGTACTCTAATGGCACATCTCAGGAGGTTCCTTATTTGACCTTTGAGCTACAGGCCCCATACCTTCTTCTGTATTCTTCCAGCAATATAGATGCTTTATGCACCATGAACCAAACCACTACCCGAGGAATGGTAAAACTTCCAGACTTGTCTTTTAGAGACTGTGTCTCTCAAACCACGATTTCAACACTAGTTTGGCTTTCTAAGGTGGAAAAATGCATGGCATTGCAATCCTGTAAAAGCACCAGTGCTGTCTGAACTCATGAACGAGAACTTATGAGAGGAATAGGTGTAGCTAGGGACAACAGGGAGGGAAATGGAGGAATTTGGAGTATAACAGAGAAAATGAGCAGAAAGGGAGGGTGGCAAAGACAATCATCTGCCCAGCAAGAGGACTGGAAAGGTGGATCCCTGACTGGATGAAGAGAAGGACCATAGAGAGGTATGACTCTGAGAGCAGAATGAAGAGGAAGAGACTGGCTTACAGCAGGAAAACGGAGTTGAAGAATAAAAAATTTTCAGTAGAGAAGAAAAAGGAGAAGAAGAAAGAAATGGAAAAAAAAAATTCACATCAACGGTTATTGGTTCCATGATAACATGATGAAAGGGTTAAGTGACAAGTCCCAAAGACAGAAAAAGTAATGTATTGGAGAGTGTAAAAGATAACAGAGGTAGAACAATCTGCCGGTAGATGGACAAGCGGAAGGAGGGACTGGAGGGTGATATCAACAATGGAAACTATAGCAAATCTGCATGGGATAAACGATAGTCATGTTGCTGCTGGAATGGCACAGGGGTGACATGACCAGCCTGAATAAAGTTTTTGGAGAAGAACAAATCTAGATCTTCAGTTAAAATTATTAAAACTGGAGATAGAAAGTATCGAACCATGACAAATCCAGGCAGTTGGATTAGACAATCATCGTAGTCGCCTTCCAAATGAACTGTACTGTTCTGTTCTGTTCTGTTCTATTCAGGACTAGTGCTATGAAGGATTCACAGAGATTCTGAATAACCTGGGAGACATTTATAAAAAGAAGGAGGCTGATGCTGGATTCTTCCCAATTGATAGACTTTTTAATGGTCAGTCTCTGGGATTATCTGAGTTTATATTAGTGAGTGTAAAGCAAAATGTCAGCTGTGACTAACTATCAGAGAATGAAATTAATGATTCAGCTTAATTATGTTTAGAAATATTTTTAATGGAAGATATGTATATATATGTATGAATAAAAGTAACTACAACAAGTATGATGACAAGCGAATTAAAACCAGAGCTGATCCAAAATGGGAAAAGCTGTTGATGAAATGTAAGATCCAGTATAATTCAGGAAAAACTGAGTGAGAGAAAAAAGTCTGCCCTGTCAAGAGAGCATTTTTCAGGCAAAGTTGGCAGTTTACTTCAAGCTTCTAAAAGTTATGTTTATTGTATTTGTGCATATTCATTCATCCTAAACCCGTAGAATGTTATTCTCATTTTTAAACAAAACCAAAAGCATGGGATGATGATATTAACAATTCTCTTGACAGTGTAGAAGTTTGAAGGGCGAATGAAAACATTTCCTCGCAGAACTGGGCCCTATTATGGCAGAGAGACATGAAAGAGTAGAAGTAGAACACAGGATGTCTGATATTTACGGTGACAGCCTTTGCCCTTTGGGTCTGGCATCATTCTGCAGAAAGTTTAGAGTTGTATTTCTTCCAGTTTTTTAAACTCCATTATGCTGTGATCAAAGACTTTTCAAACTACTAGCCCTCCTAATTCAAAAGCCAACATAAATGGGAGATAGAGTAAATAAATGTGTCATTGCTGTTCCTTGGTAAAAATCAAAAATCTTTTACGATAAATAATTTTAAACAGTTGAAATTAAATCAAGCTTATTAAATCAGTATCTCGCTGTAATGTAACTTAGTCACAAATGCATTCCTTTTGAAGAAACAATAATTTAAATATTAAAATGTGTTATTTTATTGGGGTTTGCATATATTGTGTTACTGTATAAAAAATTAATTCTAATTCTCCTTTTTTTTTCTTTTTTTTTCCCCCAAACACATCTGTTAAGCATCACTAAAGCTTTAAAAAAAACCCAGAAAATTAGAAGTATTGGGCCACGGAAAACTGGATTTTTTTATATTTTCCCTGTACAGCAACTAGGATTTCATGCTTGGTCTGATGAATAATTCCATGGCTTTTTAACACATTTTGGGGAGATTTGCCACTCTGGAGAGCCAGATATTGTGGAACAGGGGATGTTAAATAAATTTAAATGATTAGTTGGATCTTTTAAGTGGATTTAAAGAAACACTAACACAAAGTTTTCACATTTTTCATGTTGATGAAATGTTTAATAAGACTGTGTGCTATTATTTTTTTTCTCAATCTTATAGTTTCATTGTTTTCTGGTTTTGTTTGACATTTAAGTGTCAAAACAATCCAATGTTATTCATTCGAGAATACTTAAAATCTTGTACAAGCAACAGAAAGGATCTTTCTGAATAATAGAGAAAGAGTATAAGTTTTTATGTTAGTGTTAAAGTTCACCCTGACTTCAATAGTGTTAGGACTTTACTGAATGAATCTACCTAGCTATTTATTACATAGTTTGGTGTAGTCACTGAAAATTGGCACATTATTATAATTTTTCCAAAATCTGTTATTTCATTAAGATGGTATTCATGGAATGATCTGAATGTCTTCCTTTTATAAATGCAATTAATGCTTATATTTCTACAGCTGATAGGTAAAAGTTTATTGCTGGGAAATACTACAGTAGATGTTCATTAGTTCTAGAGCAATTTTTATTAAATTGTGTGTTACTGATATTACCATTATATGATGCTAGTTGTTAGTTCATCTATTTCCATTTCTAACTGCCAAAGCATTTTACATAGCAAGATTGCTTGCCATATTCCAATTTTCTGAATGGAAAGACTCAGAGTCAGAAATGTGTCATGAATTCAAAATGACCATGCACTATCAGGCCAAGACTATACACAAAATACACTTTTAACACATTTAAAAGCCCAAGGAATTTCATTACATAGCAGGAGAAGACAAGATTTTTTTGCAGTGGCTGTCACCGAATGACACTTTTTATTCTCAGAATCCAATCCTACAGTCTTAAGTGGTGACGAAAGAGAATTTCTCAAGAAGTAACCCTATTAACTTCTCATCTGTGCTCTTCAAGTTGAGAAAGGAAAATTGATTCAGGTGATCAGGTTTACAAATATTGTGCACTGGAAACAGGAGTTTGGGGAAAACTTGACAATAATCCTTACTGGGTGTTTAAGTAAATGACATTTCTCAAGGGTGCCATACTAAAATATGCTTTTAAATGTTTGAAGCCTAATATGTAAGAAAATTTCTTTTTTTTTTCTTTTTTTTTCTTTTTTTTTCTTTTGAATGAGGAAAAGAAACCTAAGAGGATGTATGTAGCATGTTTCATATAGGTTTTTTCCTGGAAGAGGTGTCTGTGTCTTTCTCATGTATTTGCTGAAAGATCAAGAGGTTTTCTAAGCATGTGGGATAAGAACATCATTGTTCCATTTTCAAACTCTTTTCAAAACATAGATTTTGAGCACCTCTGAGATACATGAGTTTCTGGAGGCCACGTGAAGTTTTTTCCTGTAACACCAGTGTCCTTGCTCTCTTAAGAATGTGTGTTTCTTTCCTCAGTTACTTTCACAAAAGATTTTACTGTCTTTGTAAGCAGCCTGGATCTATGACTTTTAGCCATTCCTTTCACTTGGCTTGGGAGTGGCCTTAGTTGCCTCAAAACCAGGGCTTCAATGAGCATTTCATAATTGGAAACCATCTTCCTAAAAGGCTTAGGGAGGTGAGGGGAGAGGAAATACCAAAGCTTGCTGTTCTCTCATGAGTGTATTTTGTTCCTCAAAACTGCAGAAAACAGGAGCTCTGTCTATGGAAACTATCATGGATAAACAACTGTCTTATGCATGAATATTGCCGTGCTGGTACATGTGACAGAACAAATAAGATGTCCCCAAAGCTCTGAAGTGATTATTTACAACACTCATTTAACAATAAGCTAATTCTTAAGACAAGAGTGTAGTGAATGTGGTGAGCAGCTGGTGCTTACAGTATTTACTGAAGAACTTCAGAATAACATGTTCTGTCAAGAGCAATCTGATATATATACATACATAGAGAGGGGTTCATTTATGTATCAGGTTACAAGACAGACAACCACCCGGAGAGCACTGCTCACCTATCAGTCAGCTTAAAGCTGTCAGCGAATAAACTCTTTGTGGTGGAAATTTAAAAGGATGGCTGTGGAAGAGCCCTGGATTATTAAGGGCTTGGAACCTAAGCAGATCTCATTAAATCAGGGGCTTTAATAAATTAGACAAGCGAAACGCGTAGGAAGCAGTCTGCTCGGCTCTCCGAGGTGCTATGAGCAGTGGCTTGATGTGCTTTTCAGACCTAAAGCTGTAAGTCAGAGAGCTGAAAAGACTCCCCTTCCGGACACACAGGGTGGCCTGGCACCTTGCCTTCATCCGTTGTTGGTTGTGAGCCACATACCTGGCCACCTGGGTAACGCAGGGTGCCACGATGGTATCAGCAGGCACAGCTGAGCCCTTGGGCAGGCAAGGCTGAGCATCGTCTTCTCTTCCCTTGCATGGGAAGAGTCTTTGTAAAGACCTGTTTCTATCCATGCAGTTTTGTCAGCTGCGGAAGAATTATTGCCTGGATTCACCTCCACAAAACTGGCTGACTTAGCTTACAGTTAATCGGCCCCCCAAGTCAGCTGTCAGCCTTTCACTACCTAGCAACTCCCCAAGCCTGAGGACTGATTCCCATATGTGCGAACAGCTGGTAGGTAGAAGGCTTGGGCTTTTAGGCTGTTAAGCTGTTATCTTTCTTTTAGCAGCTAGGAAATGTCTGTTCTGCAAGATACAATCAGGCCATTTTAGTCCCCCCAACAACCTTAATGCTATTTTCCAATGTCTGCACAACACCTTATTCTTTCTTCACAGTGATTACAACTCCCTCTTGCAAGGACACCATGGGTGTGCAGTCACCTTGCTTCTGCCAACCTTCATACACCACATGGCCCAGGAGACAAGTTGGTCACTTAAGAAGAGGCAGAGGAGAGCATTAATTCACAACAAAAGCCAATATATAGATATAACTGCCAAAATGCTGCGTCAAAACTTCTGGAGCTAGCAGGTCAACTCCTCCTGTCTCCAGCTCGTCTCTGCACATCTGGCTCTGGAGAGGCCAGTTGTTACAGTACTTGCCAGTCTAGCGCCGAACAGCAGAGCCACAACATGAGTTTAAAGTTGAGTATCACGCTCTGATGCTGCCACCGGGAAACCTGTCTGAAGCAGTGCTCTGCCAGGCAACAGCCTGAGATGAAGGGAATAAAAACAGGACCCCATGGATCTCAGGAGAGCAGAGATGCCCAGCTCTAAATGTATTCCTCTGTCATGTATAGGTCAGAGAAGGGGTCCAGGAATCCCATCAAAAGCCAGCACCATGAAGTGGCAATGAATTTCACACTTTCTGAATAAGGTAAGTGGAACTGCTTACGCGGCAACGCAAGGTCATCATAGAAGCATTTCTGCTGCTTACTGGCAAAGCTCTTGAGCCAGTGCTGACACATTTCTGTATGGAAATATAACTTTTTTGGCCAGGAGGGAACATTTCTTCTTAGCTTCTAGGCAAACTATGTCCCCACACACTGACACACTTTGCATGTCTCAACCTGTTTCATCATTTGTGGTCAGTGATGTCCTAATTTGTTTACAAAATACCTCTCTTATTCCAACTGAGCCCAGATTTCTACACTTAATTCTCCAGGTTGACATGGAAAGCCAAGGGCACATAGAAGAAACCAGTACACACCTATATGAGACGTACTGCAATTTAAGGAGCCAGGATACTCCCCAACTGCTGAGAGCAGAAGACCTAGAATGACCTGCCCTGGTGGACCCCCTCCTTACAGACAAGAGTGAAGGAGTTGAATAAATCCAGACAAAGCATGGTAAACACAGCAAGCTGGGTGAAAGCTCTAACTATTAGGGTCAGCTACTTGTTGAAGAACTTAGGTCACACTTCTTGTCCAGGGGGTAGAAACTTGACTGTGCTTTCATATTCTTGATTGTTACTGGATCTACAGGCTACAGATTAGATGCAACTGCTACCTGAATAGGGGCTGTGTGCTTTTACGCATTTGTGTTAGGGATATCCCCTTCCCACTAGTGCTCATGAAGCTTCAAATAAGCCAGGATATACACTGCCTCATTCTTGCACAGCTTGCTTCTCACATCTTGTACGTGGGGCAGAAGAGCCAGAGTAAAACAGGCATTACACTGGACTGATTTTCCATACTGGGACATGCGAACAGAGATCAGTACTTTGCTAACCTACCCTCCATTTATGTTTCCTGCAAAAACACTACTTCAGAAAAACCCACCCTGTACTGAATTGAATGGCTTGGAAACATGGAGTGGTTTGATTTCTGGCTAAATACCATCTACGCAGTTTCTCACTGGGCACTAATGCTCTCAGTTCCTATAAAT
This sequence comes from Chroicocephalus ridibundus, assembly GCF_963924245.1. NCBI lineage: Eukaryota > Metazoa > Chordata > Aves > Charadriiformes > Laridae > Chroicocephalus > Chroicocephalus ridibundus. Next base: position 93,243,898 of record NC_086286.1, read on the forward strand.
GAAGCTCTGGGGAATGAGAAAGGTGTTCTCGGTGAGCAACCTTCAGCCTCGTTTCTCATCTAGAGCCAAGATGGAGTGACTGAAAGTCTCGTTTTCCAGTTCAGATGTCTTCAATCCCTAGTGAGCAATTCTGGCTTTAAGTAAATCAAAAGGCATATTAGTAGGTTAAGTAAAAGCAGAACTCTATATAGCCTGTGGTATAATATCACAAATGGTGCCATTTTAAAGAATTAAATATTCTTTGTTCTTTAACTGGCAGTAAAATCTTCTTTATCTGTCTTAACAGAAAACAATTAAAGCAACTGTCTCCAGTTGCAGAAAATAACACACTCAGACAGAAGAAATGGCATAATTTACAGGTTCTTTAATAGTATTTAATGCTTTAAAACTGTGTAATACTGCTGCGGCTGAAGCAGCTTTGCTGGGAAGGACCTGGGGATCCTGGTGGACAACCATTTGACCATGAACCAGCAATGTATCCTCATGACAAAGGTGACTGACAGCATCGTGGGCAGCAGGAGGGGTATCATTTCTAGCAGGCCAAAGGAGGTGATCCTTCCCCTCTACTCAGCACTGGTGAGATGCACCTGGAGTGCTGGGTCCAGTTTTGGACTCTCCAGTACAAGGGAGACATGGATATACAAGAGTCAGTCCAGCGAAAGGCCACAAAGATAATGAAGGGCTTGGTGCATAATAAGCCCTATAAACCCTATCGGGAGAGACTGGAAGAGTTGTGACTCTTCAGCCTGGAGAAGACAAGGCTCAAGGGGGTCTTATCAGTGCATATAAACACCTGATGTGGGGAGTAAAGAAAATGGAGCCAGGCTCTTGTCAGTAGTGTCCAGTGATGGGATAAGAGGCAATGGACACAAATTGCAACATAGGAGGTTCTGTCTGAACACACCAAAACATATTTTTACTGTGAGAGTGGTTGAACACTGGACCAAGTTGCCCAGAGAGGTCGTGGATTCTCCATCCATGGAGAGATTCAAAACCCAACTGGAGATGGTCCCAGGCAACCTGGTCTAGCTGAGCCTGCTTAAGCTGGGGGAGCGAATTAGCTGGTCTCAAGATGTCCCTTCCAACAGCAATGATTCTGTGATTTTTGTATGGAATTTTTTTTTCTGTTTAGAAAGAGATGTGGAGATATCTAAGTATGCCCAGGTTCCAAAAAAATATCATAGAACTTTTCTTATTAACTCAGGAAGAATATAATGATGGTATTATTAAGTGCTGAAAGCCTTTACTAGCTATTTTTTTTTACAGTATTTGTTATTATTTTCCTTTAATGCTTGGGAAGGTACACTGCTGGAAACTATATGTCTTGGCTTGGCTTGGACAGGTTGTTTAGTAGCTTTAATGTAACAGTCCTGTGAACAACATCATTTTGGAGTGAGGGAGAACATTTCAGGAAGGGAAAGTTCAGCACAGGGACGTTACTTTTAGAAGTCCCATATCCTTTAGTCTCCTACATCCATCTGAAGGATTTAGAGCCCAATAATCCAGCTTGCAGCATGCATTGGAAAGGAAGTAGGCTACTTTAAAACAACAGAGTGGAAAGAATGAGAGGCATGCCTCTTGCATCTGTTTTTCTCAGACCCTTCTCTTAACAAGAGAAATATCATTGACATTTAGATATGCTTTTATTCTGAAAAACACCGTCACTTTTCTTCTTGATGTTTCTGTACCCTGTAACATACACCAGTCAAACCTGATTTCTCTTGATTAACTCCAGAACATGTTAATAGAACCTTCTCCCGCTGACATCAGTAAGAGCCTTATTTTATAGACTGTTGAAACACATGCACATTTGTTGGGAAGATGAGATACAGATTGGGTAGAATGGATTATTTATACAGTGCAGCATATCAGCCTGGTATAAACATACTGACAAATGCTGTAATAGGCCACCAGCACAACCAGGAAAACCTTCAATACTTTGGTCACTGACATTTTTCTTGACCTCCATTCATGCCACTCTAGCTTGCCTACAAATCATGAAGCCTGAAAAAAAGAACTTGCTAGATTACTTGTGGATCAGTAATTGCGTAATCAGGCAACCAGGGTCTAAATGTCTTAAATCATAACACAGTCTGATGGACACCTAAATGTCTTTAAACTGGAAGAATACTTGTTTTAACTCTGAAACCATCAGATACTTAGAAGGAACTGAGTTACGTATTTTACAGATTGCTACCAATAATGAAAAGTTATGAGAAATAGCAACATATTGCTGCTACTTCATTATTCATCTGCGCCTCTCACCTCAGGTACCATAGAGCTTCCACCAAGCTCTTTCAGATCACGAGTTTCATTAGGTTAGTTTACACAGAAACATGTTAAATGACACTGAGCTTTCTGTATGTTTTTCATAAAATAAATTAAATTGTGATCACCGAGCTGTAATTCCCTATAACAAAGGCCTTTTGGGAGCCATCTGCTGCAAATGTGTCCCTATCATAAGCACAATGCTTGAAAACACAACTCTGAGGAAGCTGTTTTGCACATACCATTATTAGCTGAAAGTACAATTACATGACTGACTTGTTTTCTCTGGAAATCATAATAAGTACCGAGTCATGCGTGGTTCCTGGAAAACCGCTGACTGTCAATTCACCTCATTAAATCTGCCTGTTATTTTACTGTCTGGTAGAGTTGGTATGAACCACCCTGGCCATGTTAAAGACATTTTGCTGTGACTTACTTACTGATAAGCTTGGTGCTACAGGAATGGCTTTCATTAATTTGCCCTTTAAGCCAAGACTGTTATTTGTGGAGAAAAACAGGCCTCGAAAAACTCACTGTCAAAGGGAAAATCCTTATTCCTTTCAAGAGGGTCAGTATTTTTCCAATAGAGTGCATGGGATCATTCTGAGCATGATTTTCATTTACCCTCAAACTGTGTTCTTCCCCTCTTCCTTGCATGTGGTATTCCGCCACTTGAGAGGCATTTCTCTTCTCATACAGACTGTACATTCGTTGCTTCCAACGTCATTCCTCTGGGTCTCATCCACCCTTTGCGAAATCAGTGATATTACCTGGGATATGAGCTGGTGCAGGATTTATCCCAGTGTGTGTAAAAGGTTATGAAGCATTTTACAATCCTTTTGTACAAGTACTGCTACACTAAAAATCAATGGTATTGCCTTCTGTAACCATGTGAATTATTGTCTGAAACCAAATGACAGCTACTGAAATCTAGGAAAACCTATTAAAAAGTCATCAGTCGCTTTTAACCCTTTTTCACAGTACACGGACTGCAGCAAGAGCTTGTGAACAAATATGATAGGAATTTTATTCCTTAGCTCCCATTTGTTTCCATTGAGCTCGAATATGGGCATCATAGTTGAATGAAAAACAGAAGATGTTTATAGTAAACAGAAAAACATAGCTTTTTGGGCATTTGATGCAGGAAGGATGGTTCATCATAAAAAATTAGAGCTATTACAGCGTCTTTATTGTCAGTGTTTAGGGGACCCTAAAGCCCTACTTTAGAGTCGTTGTTTAAGGAATGGAAGACAAAAAATATTTAATGTTATACTGGAAGGAAGAAAAAAGCAATACTGCTTAGTTTGTATAGAAAGCCTTTTCTGAGATTTCTATCTAAATGCAGATTTCAGTTTTCAGCTCTGTACAATCTATATAAGAAACCCCACAAGACAAAGATACTGAGAAGAAATGAATATTTAAATTGAAAGTGGTTTTTTCTAGAAGGAAGACAAATTTCTCAAGTATGTTTTGTGTCACTTTAGCAATGAGTTGAGCTTTCTTTATCTCTGTGAAACACTGAAAAAGTGGAAAAGATGAAACTGAGGGAAAAAAGGACAAGCCTCGGACTGTGTTTGAAATGTGATCCTTCGTCCTTCTTGCTTGGTCTCTTTCTGCAAGCACAAAAGCATTTAAACAAGACAGACTCATTTTCCAGCCCTGAGGTTGGTATTTCCTGAAGCTACTGGGTAGGCAGTATTAACAACTCTGTTTAAATTGCTCTCCGTTTGCATAAGGATTTGGGGAGCAGTTTTACTTTCTTACAAGAAGAAAAATGAAATTCTCACTGCAGAAGACAATCCATACCTTAATGAAGAAATTTAAAAAATGAGCCTGTCAGTTTAGACGGTAAGGGGAGCTTTCTGATTGGCTGTCAGTGCTGGCAAACTCTTGACGGTGACATGTGAAAACGGTCACTGCAGCCCACTTTGTTGCAGGACTGTGAGGTGGACAAACTTGTTCCATTTCTTATGGATCACTGTGTATGACAGAAAACTCAAATTGCTCAAACCCTGTCAGGTGGTCAATCAATACCAACATTTTGTTTCTGACTGCTCTCCTTTGAAGATATTTGTTTCTAGTCACCTGGCTGACAGGGGAGTTATTCTCTACTGTGACACCAAGGAGAGGAGAGCAGTAGAAGTCTGCTGGAAGATCGGATAGGCCAGGGAGGAGGCAGCTGCAAGGTGGAGGGCTATGAATGACACAAGGAGAGAGGTGATTGAATTCCTTGGGATAAGCAAGCGGCATAAGGATTTTGAAAATGGGACTAAAATCTCCATCATCAATGCCCACATCTCCAACAATGTTGCTTTCAGATACTGTAGGCAGATACTGAACTACACAGTAGAAGTGCTGGAGCAAGTGCATAGGAGGGCAACGAAGCTGGTGAAGGGCCTGGAGAATAAATCTTATGAGGAGCGACTGAAGGAGCTGGGACTGTTTAGTTTGAGGAAGAGGAGGCTGAGGGGAGACCTCATCACTCTCTACAACTACTTGAAAGGACATTGTAGAGAGGTTGGTGCTGGTCTCTTCTTACAGGTAATTAGCGATAGAACAAGAGGGAATGGGTTCAAGCTGCAGCAGGGTAGGTTTAGGCTGGACATTAGGAAAAAATTCTTCACAGAAAGAGTGGTCAGACACTGGAATAGGCTGCTCAGGGAGGTGATGGAGTCACCATATCTGAATGTGTTTAAGATTCGTTTCGATGCGGTGTTAAGGGATATGGTGTAAGGGAGAACTTTGTAGAGTGGAGTTGAAGGTTGGACTCGATGATCCCAAGGGTCTTTTCCAACCTAAATGATTCTATGATTCTATGATTCTAAGATCCAGGAGACGATCTGTGAACCTTCAGCATAAACTGAAATTTGAAGCCACATGAGTGGATATAGTAAGACACCCAAGCAGGAAGAATAAGTTTCCAAAATAGTGGACTTAACACACTGTTCAGGACATCTGGATTTGTGCTTTTTGTCAGACATTGGTGAAAGGAAGCTTCCTCCAAGAAAAAAAAATAATCCATTAACTAAGTAGAGAATTGTTTTATTGCTGTGGTGGTTGCCCTGCCTGAACACCAGATGCCCACCAAAGCCACTCTATCATTGCCCTCCTCAGCTGGACAGGGGAGAGAAGATATAACAAAAAGCTCATGGATTGTGATAAGGACAGAGAGACATCATTCACCAATTGCTGTCACGGGCAAAACAGACTCAACTTGGGGAAAAATTAATTTAATTTATTACCAATCAAATCAGAGGAGGGTAAAGACAGATAAAACCAAACCTTAAAACACCTTCCCCCCACCCTTCCATTCTTCCTTAGCTCAACTTCACTCCCAAAATCTCTACCTCCTCCCTCTGAGCCGTGCAGAGGGACAGGGAAGAGGGGTCAGTTCATCACACGTTATCCCTGTTGCTCCTTCCTCCTCAGGGGGAGGATTCCTTACACTCTTCCGCTGCTCTAGTGTGGGGTCCATCCCACAAGGGACAGTCCTCCACAAACTTCTCCAACGTGGGTCCTTCCCATGGATTGCATTTCTTCACTAACTGCTCCAGCGTGGGGCCTTTCCACAGGGTGCAGTCCTTCAAGAACAGGCTGCTCCAGCATGGGTCCCCACAGGGTCACAACTCCTGCCAGCAAACCCGCTCCAGAGTGGGCTCTTCCCCATGGGTCCACAGGTCCTGCCAGGACCCAGTTCCTGTGTGGGCTTCCCATGGGGCCACAGCCTCCTCCAGGGCACATCCACCTGCTCCAGCATGGGATCCTCCACGGGCTGCAGATGGATATCTGCTCCACCATTAACCTCCATGGGCTGCAGGGGGACAGCCTGCCTCACCATGGTCTTCACCACAGGCTGTAGGGGAATGTTTGCTCTGGTGCCTGGAGCACCTCCTCCCCCTCCTTCTTCACTGACCTTGGTGTCTGCAGAGATGTTGTCTCACATTCTTACTCCTGTCTCCCATCTGCAGTCTTCTCCCACACGGTTTGGTGGGTTCTTTTCCCCTTCTTAACTATGCTATCACAGAGGCTCTACCACCATCACTGATGGGCTCAGCCTTGGCCAGCAGCAGGTCTATCTTGCAGCTGGCTGGCATTGACTCCATCAGACACAGGGGTAGCTTCCAGCATCTTCTCACAGAAACCACCCCTGTAGCCCACCCGCTATCAAAACAAAAAAGGACACGGACAGTCTTCTGAGGAGGAATTAAGACGACTTAGTAATAACAGCGCAAACATTTCTAGGTTATTTTAGGATTTCCCACAGCAGTGCTGTACGGTGATTGCAGCCCCACAGAAGAGCTGTTCAGTCAGCTCTTTGTGGTGCTAAGGCCTGGGATCTGGTCAGCATCTCAGACAGATCCTGTTGAAAGAGCCAAGAGCAGCTCCACATCCTATGTGGATCTATGGCTATGGGAAAATGAAAGTACCACCTAAGTTCTGCTTTGCTTGCAAAGGCAGAATGTGTTTTCTTGAAAAAACAGCACATTACTCAGTGGTAAAGTAATTCAGTGAGATATGCAGTATCGAGATTCGCAGATGGTGCAAAATGACAGCTAAAGGTATTACAATTCTTTTGTAATTTATTTTTGTGTTTGCAACTCCAGTTTTTCCTCTCTGTATTTGAGAACTCAGAGAACACAAACAATGAATATTAAAAGCTTAAGATGAGACACTAGGATATTATTTCCTCCAAGCTTCTTAAATTTAATTTCCAAGCTAAAATCAGATTTATTTTTTTTGAAGTGAAGGTGAGATGTTGAAAATTTTCTACGTGAAATCTGCAGGCATTGCTTTCATATATCCTAAATGGTTCATAAGAACTTAATTCTCAGAATATTTTTTCCTTCTGTTTAAAGTACATCCAGCCTCAGTTTACCTAAAAGACAAACAGATCCTCATAGTTTTGCGGTGTTTTCTTGTTTGCTACTGACGTCTTCGCTGTGGATATTGGGCTCAGAACAATGACAAAACCTTCTTTCAGATAATACCATTGCATTTCTCAGTCCTACAAGTACCTGTTGGTTTAGGACTAAGGAAAGCGAGAAGAAATGAGAAAAATAGAGTCCCTGAGACAGAACAAGACACAGCTCTCTCCTTTAACATGTGACATCGGTAGCATTACTGATTACGTGGCCACTTTCTCTGAATGGAATCCAGTTTTAAAAATTCAAAGATGCAACATCCTTAACATAGAAACACATGTATCTTTCCCTTTATCTCAGAAAAGATTGATTTTCCATGTTGATTCTATATCCATTATAACTAGCATTCAATTGTTAATAAAAGCTGTGGCACTGGTAATTAAAACGTTACATGTATTTCTCTTATGAAAATTGGATCCATATTTGTATATGATGTGTCATGTATGTTAGCTGTTAGCAAATGCTTACATTCTACAGTGTAGTCGTTGCACATACTTCTATTTGATGACTGCATAATGTAAATAAACAGACACATGATCAGCAGGTGATCTCTTGCTAGTATCAAATAAACAAACAGTATGAGATCAGAATGTACATTCTAAAAAAATTGTAGTGCACCCAAGTAACAGCAGATGAAATATCATTGGGAAAGAATTACTCAGCAGTGAAAGCATATTAGTATGTTTTCTGTATTTAAAAATGTTTAAAATAGCAGATAGATAGCTGCAGGATTAAAGAAAGTCAGATTAAACAGGCCACTGTGTAGAATGTATTGAGTAATAAGACACGCATACCATGACTCAAGGCTCTAGCAGTGTCCGGCAGTTCACGTTGCTCTGATGATAGGTGACTCACTTCCAGTCCTCTGCGGCTCAAGACTGTGGGTTGAACCCAAAGAGCAAAACACCTAACACTTTGCTTCAGGGCTGATAATTGCAATATCTCCATTTTCTGATAGCTGCAGCCCTGAGTGACTTGTGGAACCATGAAATTAAACAGATATTGCCCACATAAGTACACTGTAACTACAAGTTTTAGGTTGCCAGTCAGTTAAAGGTGATTACATCATTCAGCACGCAGTGCAAGACTGCACTGAATTTCTGTAGCTACGGTTTGACAGCAGAGCTCTGCAAAAGACAGTTCATCAGCCTTATGATGCAAACCATATATTTAAACATTTTGGTTTTGTGAAGAAAATGAGAGAAGCAGGTCCTTCACCAACTACATTTTAAAATTACCCTTCGGGGTTTTTTTTTGAGGTAAGTATTCTATTTGTCTTACAAAGGTATTTTTGCTAAACGAGAACCTTTCTCAAACTGTCCAGAGAAATAAATATTAGAGCAGAGCACAATGATATCAAAGGCTGAAAATCAATATCCATTTTTTGAGTCTATGAGCAACAGGAAAGAGTCAGGGGAGCAACATTGAGTATGGCCTTCAGATTACTACATCAAGTCAAGACACTCAGATTTCAATTACAAAATTGACATACTGATTGCAAATGTAACAAGATTTATAGTGGAAAGGTTGTTCTATTACTGTTTTGTGGTGGTGTGGTTCCTGAACACTGTGGCTATACGACTAGAAATCTGTTCGATTTGTTTTTTTCCTGGAGGTCTTGCTTTGACAGAATTAAGAGGGAAAGAGCTAAAATACAGAAAACAAAGCAATCTTTTGGCGGTGCAAATGTTAGCAGTTCAACAGAGTACTCAGATCTTTTCTTCTTTACAGCATGTTGTTGAGGCTTGGAAGGTACACAGGTGCATTGCTCTTAAAAACTTGGCTACAGAGCGGGGCACTTCTACCCTGTTATTTTTCAATGGATTAGTAGAAATGAAGCTGAAAGTATCCATTTAACGACTAAAATAAGGAGAGAGTGAAAAATAATGCGTTCTCTAACTTGAAGAATCATTAGGTACTGCTTAAAAAGAATTAAGCTGGATGTTCCCAGTTTGTAGCTATCACATTAATACCTCAGGCAGAATAGTTTATTAAATAAATAAATAAATTAGTAAGAATACAATGCAGGTTGCACCCTTGAACACTTAAGTCCCAATGACTCAATGCTTGCAGAGAAGCAGGAGCATGTTGACTATATACTCACGGTGGATATTACTTACATAAAAATATTCCACATAAGATGAACGCTATTTGGCACGTTTGTGTGATGAAGCTGTCTTTAGTTACTCTAAACCACACAGATTTTCCTCATCTTAATCCTGTCTTAATGCACAGACTTCAGTCTGTTTAAAAAAAAAATGAAGAAATTGAGCTCTGAGCATCTGAAAATTGTCTCTTAAAGGATCTAGGCCGTGGCACCATTAGCTGTCAGATGTTTCCAGGTCCATTTGTAACTGCTCCACTAGGGTTTCTGTGGAGAGGCTGAATCAAGTGATTTAGAAGCCTAATGAAGATGCAGTCTTCAAAAAACTTTTTCTGCTGTTCCTAATTATGAACTTTCCCAGGCTTTGTAACTTTCTCAGTATTTGACATCTTAATGCCTGAGCACCTTCATTTCACACCTGCACATGCAAAAATTATTATAAATCTTGAACAACTCGAAATCAGCCTTACACGTGAGCTGGCTGTGGATCCAAGAGAGTGGGTGCTCTTTCCCTGAGGGCGGTGAACCGTCAGGTTTCCTCGTGCCCATCTCCCAGAGTGAGCCTTTCAGCAGTCACCATGGCAGTCAAGCTGTCCTGTGAAACAGTGTTCCTGCTGCCTTTTCCACTCTTCCACGGGATAGCTTAATGGGAAAGCTCATGTCTGTACGACCGGGATTCGCAGCCATGCTTGCCTCCCTTTAGGGGAATGCCCTCACCCACTCCTGGGCTCTTTGCGCCAGACCCCTCCCTGTCCCTCATGCTCTCTCCCTCCTTTCCATCAGCAAGTTCTCCCCAGAAGAAATCAGATTTCGTACTAGAAACAAGAATGAGACAAAGTTATAGTTAGTGCTTCCACTAAGTGAGGAGGAGAGCAGACCTCTGAAGTCTTACCCAAAGCAGCTGTCTCTGCAAGCACCGAATAACACATTAAGGTCCTGAAGCAGAGCAGGATTTAAGATACAACGTTGTGTTCAGCATTTCCCCCCTGGCTGACTGGAATTCTGCAGTGCCTACTGACAAGGTTGCGCTGACTGTTGTCTGTGCCTTGCCAGGTGCAGGAGGAGCACAGGCAGCCTGCTTGGATGTTATGATGCCAGCATTGGAATATGATACTGTAGCTAAAGACAGCAGCAGCAAAAATTGTCTTTTTGTTTATCTGAGCCTAGCTTTGACCATCAACAATACCAGTAATGATGAAAATAAGAATAAGGTAGTGGTTGTTTTTGTTTTGGTGGGTTTTTTTGTTTTGGTTTGTTTTGGGTTTTTTTGGTTTTTTTTAAGAACAGTGTTTTACTCATTATTTACCTCAGATCCATCCTTGAGTGACAGAACCATTCTCTAACAGATGGCAACACATAGTGTCAGAGAGAAATATGTGGAACAGGGATATTGTCATGAGTATTTTACATGAGAGATGTTTACATGGCAGTGTTAAAGTTCATGTTTCACAGTAGGACATTCCCAGAAAGATGTTCTCTTCTGCTACTAGAAGGAATAACATAACCTCCCTTGCAAAGGGGCATTTTGATGTAATCTAAGACGTAACAGGGGATGAAGCATAGGAATTCTTACATACTACTTAGATGTCCAAAAGTACAATATAAGGATCATAGAAATTAGCTCTAGAAGGAGTACCGACCACTGCCGCATAACTCAAATGCTTGCTTTGTTCTTCCTGTGATCTCCGCACGTTCTTTATATCAATGACTTCCAATACCGTAACACTAGCAGGCAGCTGTCCTAAAATTAATGAATGTACTGATTCCAACGTGCCTAAGGTACAGAAACTGTCCTTTATTTTATGACAGAGCATTTAAACTTTACACCCAGTCTCCGTGGCAAAACAAATCGTTTCTGCATGAGATTCCTCCTCAAAATTGGGTGTCATGCTGAAATATCAATAGAGCAATAAGTATGACCTTTGTAGCATATCAACATTTATTTCATGAAAAAACCCACCCAGCAGCAGATGGCATTTGGATATAAACAGATTTTGAAGTAAAATGCTTTTGCTTACTCTGATATACTTAATATATGTAAAGCAATTTTCTTGAGGCAGCACAGTATGGTTCAGAACAACTTGATATTTCAGAAATTTCCAAGCGATAAGCCTCAAATAGCTCCCTCATGAATAAGAGGCAGGGACTTCACAGAAACCTTGCAGACATCCTGAGCCACATGATGTAAGGAAGGAGGGAGGCCTCCAGCTGGAGGCCTGAATGAGTGGTGGCTGGATACTCCCAAAATGGGTAAAGCTGGCGATTTGTGACTTCTGACAGCAGGAGCAATGCTTCTTCTCTGCCGTCAAATTTGAATTTGTAGTATTAGTAAAGTGCCTTAATAGACAGTGGAGAGGATCAAGCTCCTTTAAGAGAAACTTGAGGAATCAGCTGGGCCTGAGCCGAAAGTCAGCAGCAGGAGAAAGTGCTTGGTGAGGATGGATGCAGGGAGACACCATCAGATGAGCGGGCATGTTGTCATTGGAGGTCTGATGCTTCCTGGAGGACAAGATCCACGATGTTGCAGAGACTGCCAAGGCTTGTCCAGCCCTTGATCTCATGTTGCTCATCAATGTAGGCAGCAATGACGCTACCAAGGCGCATATGAAGCAAATCAAAAGTGCACACAGAGGGAAAAAGTGAGATGCAGGAACTCAGCTGATGTCCCCCTTGATACTTCAGGTCAAGTGGCTCAAGTGCTCAGGTGGTAGTGGATGTACCTTGCAAGTTAACAGCGTCAGCATGGTTAGTGTTGCAGGCAGTGCCTTTGCTTTTATGACCATGGTGTCTCCTTTTTTTATATTTAGGTAACTCGTAGATGGGATCCCATGGAGTGTAGCTCTGAAGCTCAAAGGACCTCAGGAAACCTGGCAGTTTCAAATGCATCCTTTGTCAAAGCACAAGAATGGTCCATCCTGATATTTAGGAAACTGAGTGGACATATAAGGACACCAGCCTGGCCAAAGAAAGAACTTGTGACAGTGTGCCAAGGTGAAAAGGGAAAGTGAAAAGGAAAAAGAAAAGAAAAAGAGAAAAAAAAAAGTATGAAGGAGGTGAAAGTGAGGACAGGCTACAAAGGAAGACTATTGCCCAGGCATGCAGGGACGGTATCTGGAAAACCAGCAAGGGCAACAAGAGCTTCTACAAGTGTGGCCAGCAGGTCAAGGGAGATCATTCTGGCCCTCTACTCTGCTCTCATTAGACCTCACCTGGAGTACTGCGTCCAGCTTTGAATCCTCAGCACAGGAAGGACATGGACCTGTTGGAATGGGTCCAGAGGAGGGCCACAGAGATGATCAGAGGGATGGAGCACCTCTCCTATGACGACAGTCTGAGAGAGCTGGGATTGTTCAGCCTGGAGAAGAGAAGGCTCTGGGGACGGAGCTACGCTCCTTGTAGTGTCCTTTCAGTACTTAAAGGGGGCCTACAGGAAAGATGGGGAAGTACCCTTTATCACAGAGTGGAGTGATAGGATGAGGGGTAATGTTTTTAAACTGGAAGAGGGGGGATTTAGATTAGATATTAGGAAGAAATTCTTTACTGTGAGGGTGGTGAAGCACTGGAAGAGGTTGCCCAGAGAAGCTATGGACGCCTCTTCTCTGGAAGTGTTCAAGGCCAGGCTGGATGGGGCTTTGAGCAGCCTGGTCTAGTGGGAGGTGTCCCTGCCCATGGCAGGGGGTTGGAACTAGATGATCTTTAAGATTCCTTCCAACTCTAAGAATGTTATGATTCCATGATCTGTGGTGCTATGAATCTATGAAAATACCTTATTGCAAAAAAAGAAATATGTTACACAATCTGTCTTGTCTTAAAAAAATTTAGTCTGAGATTATTGTGTATACCAGCAGACAAACTTCCACAAGGCAGCATGCTGAAATCTGAGGACAAACTGCGCTTTGTGTTGAATCTGGATCTATAAAGAGCAGATTTCTCTACTTCTATTCATCAGCCTCAGATCAGACAGGAGAAGAGAAATGGCAAAATAGCTGTTAGAGATTAAAGGAAGAAGTGAAAATGAAGGAGAAGGAATTTAGCCATGGATGGTTAGAGAGTAAACAGGGCAATACAGTATGATGCAATGGTGGACAGCAGGTTAATGATGCCCACTAGTCCAAATCACCCCTTTGTTGACTGTTGTGTTTGTCTGGACTAGCACCGTAAAAATCAAACAAGCAATGGAATTACTCTGAAGTTACCCAACAGAAAACTACCTAGCTGAAAAGCTACATTTACAAACAGCATGCTCAAAGCAGCAACACTGCCCCCCAAATTGTCAAGAAAAGTCCTACACTCCACTTTCAGTGCAAAGACACCCAATGTTTTGACACTACCCTCAATGGCCCAAGCTTTCCTTACAGAGAAATACGCCATGGTGTCGGGAAGGTGGTGTTTTGCTTTTTTAAATCTAATTGGCTCATGATATCTGAAACTGAAAGCTGCCATCAAATACTTTTTGAAGAGGAATTACTTTTATGCACATTCTTTTTTACACTTCACACATTTTGGATAATTTTCCCCAGAGCAAAAATGATCTTTTACGAGCACTTCAAGTTTTTTGCTTGGCCTAGGCCATATGGGCTATTGGTGGTGAAATAACCAATGTTACTGAAAGAAAGAACAAGAAAAATATTTACTGATTGTGATCCAAGACTGAATATGACATCACTCCCTGCAACAATATCTCCTTAAGAGGATTAGAGAAAGTGTTTTGTGTATTTGAGACTGCTGTCACTGAGGGAAAGAGTAACAAGGCAGAGCTGCTGGTGACGTTCTCCGATGAGATGATAGTAAGTGTCAGCTTTGTCCTATGGTAGAAATTACATTGTTTGTTAAAAACAATTGTAAGGAAAACAATGTCAAATCACACTTAAGTTAATCAATTCTCCTTCATTAACCTCCCAAAGATGGCAGGAAAAGAAAAGGCTCTTCCCTGGTGTGAGTTGCTGTGCTCTTAAGATTAGTATGCACAGCTCCATCTTTTGGTGCTTACATTCAAAGATCGTTACATTTATGTCTGTAAGGGAAAAAGAGGAAAACTTGTAAATCATACATGTTCGTGGACTCAGGATCTTTCTCTTTTCAGGAATGGCAAGTTTTACAAGCTATTTTAAAGGCATGTCAAGTAAATCAAATAATTATTGGTTTTAATTAGCACTCCTGCAAGCTGTACTGCTGCTACCTGAAGCTGAGTGACATCAGAGGTATGAAATTCTTACTTGCCTTTGGTGTTTTTTCCACATAGAACACTTCTCATCCATGAAATTTTTATGCCTGTTTCATAAAGCAATCGAAGGACACCAATGGGAACTAATCCTTGGCAATGAAGTACCTAAATAGTCATGAACTGAATTACTGTTAAGAAGAATATTTGAATATAATAAGTAATAATATTCTCCACGGGGCTTTGAGGTGGTTAATTCTCAGATGATCTGTCATGAGGAGAACACATATTCACTGTACTTGCATTCAAAAGGGTTTACAGTTAAATACAAGCAAGGACACAAATATATACAATTTTTGCTGTACTTTTTGAGGACAAATCAAAAGATGTGTCTTTCATGTGTCCGAAAGGAGAATGAAATGCAGATGCATCCCCACATCAGTGTAAAGCTGCCATAAAAATCTCTGTAATGGAAATTTTCAATACTATGTGATTTTACAGGTGTTTGATACCTCAATACACATGTATTTGAAAAAACAATATTTCTAACTATATTTTAGCATTACTGATATACGGTATAACCAATAAAGAATTAAATGAAATGACTTCTCACCCATTTTAAAATAAAAATAAATAACACAGCCAGCTCATTGTAGAATGAGCTTCAAAAAAAAAAAAAAGAAAACCCAAGGGCCTTACTTCTAAGTGCCACTTCTATGAAATTTATTTGGATTGTCAAGGAAAAAAAAATCAAAGGATTTAGAATGCAATATATAGGGCTGGCTTTTTTTCTGCCTTATGACTGATGAGTATCTATCTTAAAAGATGAGAAAAATAATTGAATGAATAGTTCTTCCAGTCCTGCCCTGTGCTGAAGGAGCTGGGTCTGTTTTGGAGAGCAGGATGTTAGAAATCGTGTCGATTAAGCTTATGTTTTGCCATATCTTCCTTGGTTTCTCCTGCTACCACTGTCTCAGTCTTGTCCAGATTAAGTCCCAGTGAGTGAATTGTCACCCCAGCACCCATCTGATCTATATTTCATAGCTCTGGTCAGCTATAGTCCGAGGGTCATGGCTTTCTTCCTGCTGGGGCTGTCACAGTGATTTGTGATGTTCCTGCCTCATCTGCCTCCTGTGTCTCGCTCATGGTGGCGTTGACCATCCTATAGAAAGGCTGATCAACTTCTCCTCACAATTCAACAGCACAATTTGAACACCTGAAAATTTATTTACTGTCTGTTCAAGATAATCAGTTAGATGATTGAAAGATGGAGCAGTCGTAACTGGGCAAGTATCCTGTTTTCTTTTCTCTGTTACAAAGATGTGGTGCTTAGGGACATAGTTTAGTGGTGAACTTGGCAGTGCTAGGTTAACGTTTGAACTCGATGATCTTAAAGGTCTTTTCCAACCTAAACAATTCTATGATTCTATGATAAACAAGCCACTTGTAGCAGATAAGTGTGGCTCTCGTCCACCACATCCTGCAACACTTGACCTAGGGAGGCATTCAAAGATTCTTGTTTCACTGGTTTAAAATTAGTTCAAATCAGTTCAGAAAAATGCAAAGGAAAGAGTGCAGGGGTGTGGAGAGGAGCAGGGAAATGCCCCTCTGCTTCCTGCCTCCTCCCAGAGCAAGCCAACCTGTCCCCCTCCTCTTCCGTGGGGCATTTACCAGGTGGGTGCTGCTGCCAAGGAGGAGGCTGTGGCGGATCTCTGGGGGGGCAGAGGGCCAGCGGAGACACGGGGGAGGTCGGGGGCTGGAGCCGCTCCCCTTGTCACGGACAGCTTGTGGGGGGGTAAACTTCGCGATCTTTAAGGAGTCTTTTAAGGAGCCGTTTTGTTTGTGTCTTTCCCTTAAGTAAAGGTAGTTTCCCCTACTTGAGGTTCTTTTTTATAGTTTTTTTACTACTACATTATCTTACTTGCTCTATGATCTTATGAAGTTGAAGTCCTTCCTCGTCCATTCAGTACAAAATACTAACGAATTTATGATTCTTGGATAAATGCAGGATTTTCTCAGAGAAGCCTAAAAAGACGTGCGGGGTTATTCTTTATCCAAAATTACTTGTTAGTTTGCTCTCTTTGCAAACATGTATTGTAAAAATATAGAGCATATATTTTACTTATGCAAAATTTCTGACAATTCTGAAAAACAACTACCTATTGCTTTAAGTTGTTCTAGAATTACTGGAATAAATTAGCATTCAATCAGGTTCAGCTGGGTTAATTATTTAACAACACACTTTTTTTGCAGACAAGCTGCAATGCTTTGCTTCTTGAGTATTGCTTGCACTCAGATAATTTAAAATATTAATTTAATGATAAATGAAAACATCTTAGTGTCCAGTTATTCATCATCTCATTTATTGTTTAATGGATACTTTACAGGAATTATCTTGAAACTCAACGGGCTTGACCTTGCCTTCATTGAAATCAATGGGAAATCTCTCACACAGTTCAATGGATTACGACTATCCTCACTATGTAATGAGTTATTATTTGCCTGGTTTTGCTACTTTAATTATGCCCTGACACTTAGCACATAGTTGTCTACTTATAAAAAAAAAGCTGGAAAAAAAAAAGCAGCTAAACACTACAGTAAAATACAAAAGAAAAATCAGAAATTTTACCTTGCCCATAAGCATTTTTCCTGGACTATTAATATTTATTATGGCATATTTAATAAGATAGAACACACAGGCTAACAAACAGGTAACGGGATTAATTACTTTCCATGGATGATTTATATTTATGCAAAACCTTTAATGAACTCCATGCATTATGGAAACTACACCACAAGGGACAAGAAGACTTAATAACTTGCCACAAGTTATTTAGGTAGTTTCCCCATGAACAGAATTAATTCACAGTCTCGCTGGAACTTACACATCTTATTGATATGATTTACATTTGGATTTAATTCGTTAATTCTTATTTTTACTGTCATCTGCAGAGGGTTAAGGAAGAGAATAATAAATAGTGGGTTTAAATGAAACTTTTAATACAATTTAAAGGTGTGCCTACTTAGAGTTTATTTCTTTATGTATGCAATTGGAAACTACAGAACAATATATAAAATGTTAACAGACTATATTCACATATAAAAGACCACCTCAGAGCACAGGGAACTAATACAAGTTGGACACAACCTTTGCATTGACAGATCTGTTGTTCTTTGAAATCCTCAGGCGCTAATTTCCTTGTTATATTTGTTCTTTTTTTAAAAAGTGCTTTGGGACAATCTCATTAAGCTACAAGCATATTATTTTACAAGTGGTCCTTCGGGAATGTAGGCAACTGAGCCAGAATTTTGAGCATTCTTAAGAATATTCAAAGTGCCAAGGATGCCTATAGTGCAATATCAGGATGGCTACATTATATTTCCTCTCTGCTTTAATGAAGCTGGGCAATCTTTTAATTGCACCCTTATTCCAAAACATAAATGTAAAGGGATGAAATTTACTAAATAAAGCCATAATAAAGAAATAATGATACTCTCCTAATAATTCTAAACTAAAAATCCAACCCAATGCAATCCACACTTCCTACATTGGAAAGCATGCTCATTTGAAAAATGGGTGTTTTGGAGATCCTTGTCTCCAAAGAACTCTGGCTAGGAACCTGCATTGTGTTTATTTTGATCATTGCCTACTCTTCCCTCTGGGTTGTGCAATACAAACACTATTTTTCAGTTCTTGACACTTTTTTCCAATTCTTTAAATACTGCTCTTTCAAGAAATTTTGAGAATTTAGCTTTTATTTTCCTCAATTTACTTGGAAAACGTTCAGATGAAATTTTACATGCAGACAAGTCTGCCTGGGACTATGACGGCAGCCGGGTCTGCTCTCTGTCTCTGAGGCCAGCTGACATGGTCAGCCCATATCCATACCATTTAACTCAACCTCCAAAATGGGGTGTGTATATCCAAACTTCTTCTTGGGAATGGTTCCTTGAAGATGACAAACCCTGTGGTTGGTCTGGAAATGGCTGGTGAGAGTGCCAGTTGGTCCAGACTAAAATCATGGCAGGAACCTATTCTTAACTCTTTGTCCTGTTTAATGAGCTGGTTTTAATATGACTGTGCTGGGTTCTACACAAGTGCATAGTGAGACAGGGTTCCTGGAAATCTTTGTACTTCAGTGATTTGGAACCAACAAAATGCGTGAATTTGCAAAAACAAGGGCAAAATGTTTTTCTTACATTTTCAAGCCCTCCACTGTGATCGTATTTCCCAAGACATATTATATAAATAATTTCCAATCCATTTTATAACACAAAATTCTCATTGGAGTCAATGGCTTCTTCCACCAAAGATCCATTGCTTTCACTATGACTCTTTATTGCTTAAATCCTTAAAAAACCAACCTTAAATACGAGAATGCTGAAGCCAAACATTAGATATAAAACTGGAGAGTTCCCTAGATGCTGTTGCCAGGTGGTTATGCGAGTGAGTAATAGAATAGCAACTCCTTTATGACTTATTGCACTAATTAAACTCTCTGGTGATGGATTGGAGCAATACATAATCCTAAAACAGGGATTTTAAAGATCAATTACTCAAGAGACGGAAGAGGCTGGGAGTAAAGGATCCAGGGGAGCCAGTAAATAGTAATTATAAAACTTAATGGAATTTTTGAGTAGTTTTGCTGACCATTAGATGGAAGAAAGAGACTGTAAACAAATGAACTGGTAAATTGTTCATCAGCCGTTCAAATTCTTCAGTGAGATGGTCTGTGAAGGTCTAAGCTTCAATTATTCTGATCCTTGTTTCTCTGGAAATGTTCTTAAAAGAACAAAAGGTTCTTAAAAGAAGCGGTCACAAGACTAATAGAGTGGATGAACACTGAAATTTCTTGCTTTGTACACTCCAGCAAATTCCTCCTTTATGTCACCAAAGAAGATAAGTAACAACCTTCCATTAGTTTGCTATGTTTCTTTTAACTTCTTTTCCTGCCAATGTTTTTGTAGGCAATGCAGCCTGGGTTTTAGAGCCCTGGGAACTACTCCTTGCTTTGACAACAACTAGCCCCACGACTAAACTAGTAATTTCCCCACACTTCAGTTTCCTTTTTTGTAAAATGAGGGATGGAAATACCTTTCTGTCCTTTGTCACATCAGAGCTTGGAGAGTTGTAGTATATATTAAGAAACCTACAGAAACGGTAAATGTTTAGAATAATTTTTACAATAATGTAGCTCTGTTCAGCAAGGTCAATAGGCACTTGACTTTTTACATGAGGGGCTGTCAAGAATGTTCTGCTTAGCATCCTATGCAATAAGAACTGCAGAGAGAACAGATTTCATGTTGTTAAAAGAACATGAACAAATGACAAATGACGCTGAAATAATCCTAGCACCATCTTAGCATGCGGGTTTGTTAGCTAAAGGTTGTTCAATAAGTGGAATTGTGAGCACGGTAGTCATTGCCAAAGCAATCAATCTCTTATTCAACATGCTGCACCACTCAATCATGTTCAGTCATCTGCAGGCCTGCCAAGGCACGAGCAGGGATGAAGATTATTGCAGAGCCAAATCGAGATAAAGATCATAAGGGAAGAGATCAGGGCATGATTATTTCTTAGAGCTAATGCACAAAACTGGAGAATTCAATTCAATGTTGGCTTACCCTTTAAACTGCACCCTATACTTTCTCCCCATCTTGTGCTGCAGACAGGACATCTACTTGAAGGAGTGGATTTTGGAACGCGGTGAGGCTTATCCCATTGTAAGTCAGTGTATGTAGGTGAGTGGTAAGAACTACTTTAGATGGACTTATGTTGCCAACTAAACAAACATAAAAAACACCATGAGAAAAACTGCTGAAAACCTCTGAGATACGAAGCAGCTCAGATGAGTACTTCCCATACTCCTTTCAGCTCGTAGTCAAAACAGGTTATCGTTTAGATAATAGATCCATGTTCTGATCAATAGGACTATTGAAAAGAAGCTACACTGGTCTATCTGATGGAAAAATCAGTCCATCTCAAAGTCTTGACAGAGTTTCTCACAGGAAAGAACAAATAGGATCTTTACCACTCTAACTCTTCAGGTGGAAAGAAAAAGGACATCTTATTCTGTAGCCTTGCTTCTCATCTTTTGTCTTCTCTTGCAGTGACACACAGAGGCTGTTTCCTGGAGACCAGCAAATGCACAGGTGAAAGCTCCTTTTGGGAGACAGTTTGGCTGCACCCAGGATTAAAAGCAACACATATGTGAAAAAAATAAGGTTTCTAAACTGTGACTTAGGTAGAATGTAGAAGTCCAAAGTGATCCCGAATAAAGCTTAAACACAAGCCTGGCTCTGGAGATACCTAAGCACTCTAGCAGTAAACCTGGAAATAGGGACCAGTGCCCCCAAACTTCCCGCTTTTTCCCAAGTGCCCTAAGATTACAGCTGCCACATCTTTCAGACAGTCTCTCCTTGTACATCAGCACCATGTCAATATTGCTTTCACCACGCTGGCGTGTGGATTCAATAGGAAAAAACAAAAGATCCCCCGCAACCTAGCCATAGTGGTGAGCGAGCACTTCTGGGAGATACGGATTTGAACTTCTGCAGGTGGAAAAGAGCTAGGAGTGAGCCACAGGCTGTAACTACCCCAGCCTTCACTACAAATGTTCTATATTAAAGGTAATTAGTATTGTTTTAGAGAAAGAAAGCACAGTTTTCAGACATTTGAAAAATAATGGCAAGTGGTCTAGTGGTCCTGACTCTGAATGGGGCATAATTGCCTGCTGTAAGCCTGCTTACATCTCTGAAGCTTTGGCAAGAGTGGGATACCAGACAAACTCTTCCATCATAGTCTCCAGTCCTGGATGAAAAACGTGTGTTGCCTGTATTTTTGCCTTTCCCCTGGAAAAAGGACAGTCCTTGCTCAACAGCTTTACCAGCCCCCTCCACCTCTCACTGGCATCTTGAAATGAGTGAGAGCTCTCCTCAGGTCCTACAGGGTGTCATGATGATGTTTTCCCCCTTCCTCTGATATCTGCATGCTTCACTTCTCAGAGCAGTCCCCCTCTAGACAGGGAGCCTGGAGTGAAGAAGTGGGATGTAGTTGCAGACCAGTGTGGTTGCAGCAGCTTGCCCCCAGCTCAGCCAAGCTTGTAGCTGCTCTTGGACACAAAGTCATCACAGCCTTCAGGATCACAGAGCCCATTTCCGCTTGTCCTCACTCACTCTGAGTTAATATCTCACCATCACAAGAGAGGAAGGAAATTTTGGAGCTTGGGGACTGGGAACAAAGAGAGACAGAAAAGGATTTGTACCCAAGATTGCTAACTTGTAGGGAACAGGAGTGCAGACTGCCAGTTTGGGTCTCTACTTGGAAGAGGAAAGGAAATAATCCAGGTTGACATGTCTAACTTGTAGACCTAGACTAGGTTCATCACATCCTAAAACTTCTCAGCATGTTGCTCTTCATGACTCTTTGAGATACACCAGGAGTATAGTTCATAGTTACTACACTAAATGAGTTGTACTTGATTGAGTGTGCACTTTTTGTTGTGGCTTTGCCAATTAATGATATATTCAGAAAGTGCAAGAGGCATGATCCACTTCAGAGAAGGAAGGTAGGGGTGGTTATACTGTTAGAGACTGAAAATTGTCTGAGTTGGAAAAGGTAGGTGATATGTGTGCATGCTTATGAAAACTCCTATTTACATTACAAAACTATCTGAGAAGTATGGAAATGACGTTAATGAACCTTGCCAACACTTTGAACATCTTAGTGAAGGGATAACAAGATTTTAGCGCTTCAGTTTCTTTGGCAAATTTTGGGCAAGATGTAAACTGTTCATATAAATACCTCTGTTGTGAAAGAAGCCAGCATACTTCATAGGTTTCTAGGTCAATGGTGGATAAACACAGATTTATTTCTTAAAGAGCAAAATAAACAACCTCTTTGAAGTAGCGGTGAATTAATAAGATGCTAACGGTGACCAAATAAGCACGTGAAAATTTGCTAGTTTGGGAATTCCTAAATATTACCCAATAATTCTGCTTCAAGGTACATGCACCTCATCAATAACATTATCTATGAAAAGTGACACGGTGTAAATTGTACGCCTCTCACAATGTTGATTGCTTAATTGCCTGCATCCATTGTGACAGTGCTGCCCTGTCAGCATGCTAAGTAACTGAAAAATTGTTGTGTGATGGAAGATCAATACAACTCTAACAAGAAACAAATATGATACAGTACTGAAAGCAAGCAAATAACCAAATTTAGCAATTGTGATTATCTCCTGAAGACACATAGGCATTGATCAGTGTTTCATGGGTTCATTTCTTTGGTAGTAATGGCAATCAATGGGTTTTCTATTGTTCATATTTTGAAAGTACTATTTCTTCTGGCAGGACCAGTGTGGGGAGATAAGTGAAGTTGTTGAATTTTTTAATTGATAGCCATCTATTGTCTATTTTTAATTAAAACAGCTAGTGGTCTTTATTGATTCCTTAAATGTGCTATAATAGATAAACCTTTTGTATTTATCCTTAGTTATTTATGTTTAAGCATTTTAGGGCTTCACTAAATGCTTTCACAGAGAATATTTGGTGGGGTGGGGAGATCAGCAGAGGTATAATAAATTCCTTAACATCTCTGAATATTTTAAATGTACATTCAAATACAGAGAGAAGTAGGCTTAATATCAGTTGCAAAACAGTGGAAGGCACCATCATCCAGCTGACATCCTTCTTCTCAGAAGTCAGACCTGCATAAGAAAACGTAAATTCAAAAAAGCTTTTAAGGTCATTTTACGCCATTATGTCCCCTAGGTTTTGAACTTTATCTCACGTTCACTGTTTAAAAGAACATTGAACAGAGATTTTTAATTTTTTTTCCATTTGCCAGGGATTTACACTATTTTGTAATTTAGAAACATCATAACCTTGTGTGATGCATTCAGACAGTAGCCAACAACTTTATTTCTTGGTGACTTAAGACTGAGGAGTTAAAAGGCATTCTGCCCTACTGGAATTAGAATATAAGCACAGACACCTATGCAGAGAAAGTACGATCAGAAACCAGAGTTCATATCTGAGAACGTCACTTTTATGTTAAACACAAACTTCTGTCGTATTTAATTCCAAGATAACCTAAATTGCATTATAGCGGATGTATTCAGAGAAAATATAAAAGCACGTCCTGGCAGAAATGTCTATAAATATTAATGCTGTTCAGTCTGTTGTGTTTCCAAAAAAGGTTTGTTATATTAGTTTAATAATCTTGGGGTTTTTTTTCTGTTTAGTTTTGTTTTCCTTTGAGAACAGTCATACTAGTGTATATATTATGTGATAGTTTTCACAGACATAATTAATATAATCTGGTTTGGCAAAGAAAACACAATATATGAGAACAAATTCAATATGTGATTATTAAAAACAATCCATGGAAAAATGTCAGATATATAACTCAAATATTTTTTCTCCACAGCAGTATACTGACTCCTTTAGTCATTAAATTGTATCTATTTCTTCTTAATCCAATAAGAAAGACTAGCCTCTTCATTTAAACTTCCCATTCTTCATAGTTATTGCCACTTACAAAATCCATTTTTCTCTTATGTCAAAACAAACCATCCATCTTTCCAATAGCAAAAAACAAATGAGGAGCAATGTAGTTACAAAGACCACTGGAAAGATTTATTCTGGCGCAGCTTTTTTTTAGACTCCTATTCCTGAAGACACACTGGAAAATAGAATTAGCAACGTCAGCATAAATAGACTTGCTAAATAACTGGTCTATGACCACTTATGTCTAACTCAGATTAAATCAATCGAATCAGAGCAGAGATAAATTGTCCATGTCTACCTGGGTCTGGGGCAGATATCACAGAATCTGATGCTGCTGTTGTCTGAGCCTAAAACATCTCTTAGACTATCTCTTATTTCCCAGTCCAAAAGAGACCTCCAGAAACCCAAATGGCCGTAGAGAACTGGTTCTTGTGGGCCACCATTGAAGTATTACAGTCGTTATTTAAAGCAATTGTAGAAGTGTGGCGTTTTCTCTTTATCTGTCAGGTAACCATGCTTTCACATCTCATAAAGAGTGAGCAACAGGACAGATTTATAAGGTACAAAGGAAGACAAAGCCTGTTCTTATACATCTTCACTGCAATTGTACTGACATTTATTGTACTTGTTGTAGGGCCAGGGCAGATAGAGTCTTTTACCTGCAGCTGAAGAAGGCCTTGGGTGGGAGAGGTGGTCAACTCAGAGCAACTCTTCTATCATGCAGCAAGGACTTTTTGGGGTAGATGACTTACCATTTGTCCCATATGAAATTCCTGGCCACATTCTGCATTAACCAGCAAGTCATCATCCATGTTGATCTCTCTTGGCCTTGGTCCAGGAGATACTGTACCCGTGGCAGGTACAGGTTGTGGGTTTTGATGCCTGTGACATGACTGAGTTTTCTGCTACCATTAGTAGAGCAACCTAGCGCAGGACTTTGTGAAGTTGGAGACCTTCAGATGGGACTATGGCTGCAGTGAAGAAAGAAGGAGTAAGTACAATGTAAAGGGACAGAAGACGAAAGAAAATGGGCCTGAACCAGATATGCCTCCATCCATGAAGATGTAGTGGTACAACCAATATAAAGCAGTAGCGGTTGGCTTCTTGGGAGACAGTTAACTTGTCCTACCATGATGTATGAATCAATGAATCACAAGGCAAAGGTCACGCTCCCAGACAAAATTCTGTTTTCCTCCTCTCCTCTCCTCTCCTCTCCTCTCCTCTCCTCTCCTCTCCTCTCCTCTCCTCTCCTCTCCTCTCCTCTCCTCTCCTCTCCTCTCCTCTCCTCTCCTCTCCTCTCCTCTCCTCTCCTCTCCTCTCCTCTCCTCTCCTCTCCTCTCCTCTCCTCTCCTCTCCTCTCCTCTCCTCTCCTCTCCTCTCCTCTCCTCTCCTCTCCTCTCCTCTCCTCTCCCCTCTCATCCAGAAGCCACAAAGACAGACAATAAAACATCCCACAGAGGGAAGTTAAGACATGGAGGAAAAAAAGATTTAAAGGTTGATGAAGGAGTGCACTATCAAAAGTCTGGGGTAGTCTCAACATCCTACTTAGTGCAAAGCTTTTTCTGAGACCTGTCTTTCTTTTAGAAGTCACAAATTCTTCCCACTTTTCATAACAGAGATCATCACTCAGCTCCTTAGCAGTGGCAGGAACCTGAGGAAAGATCCCAGGAAACCTGGACTACAGCAGGACATTTCCCAGGCAGGTACAAGATGAAAAAACTTTTGCTACACAAGTGTGTCCTTTGTCTTGCAGGAGGCTGTGCTAAGGGTTAAAGAAGTGCCTAAAATTAAACTGTAGCTGCAGCATCCCTTCATCCAGTCTAGGTAGCCAACCATATGATTTGGCTCATATTTTTATACAGTCATATTTTTGTAATACGTTCTAGGGATTTATCCTGTATCTGCAGAGTGTGCGTGTATGCGAATCTGTGAATTACTTCTGAGGAGTAAAAAAAACAAGAAAAACAAATCTGTTATCAGTAGCCTTATGTCCGTTACATGTTCATATTTCCTTGAGGAAGGTGTAAGGATCTGTAATGAAAAAGAGCTGCAAGGCTGTCACACTGTTAAGCACTTCTGTAAAACCTGTAGTGCATCTCATTGTGTCTCCCTGTGCTTCAAATCTGTGCCCTAAGCCAACTGAGCCGCAGTGTGTACTCACCATTCCACCAAGGTTTAGCAAAAGATTTGCAAAAGATTTCCGTGTCACGTGGCTAATTTTCAAGTAAGGAGGAAGGAGAACATACAAATCACAATCTACAGAAATCGTATGAGGTGAGCTACGTCTCATTTTACACCTACTTTTGTTGAACTAAATATTTACCAAATACAAGGTCGTCCAAAGAACTGATAGAACTATCTGAAATGTGTTTTGCTTATTGTTCATTAAACCTAATCAACGTGAGCTCCTGATCTTCCAACTACAAAGAGGTTGTACTGATTAAAATAGAAATCTTGTAATGCAATTTTTTTATAAAAAAGGTGAAATATCATTATTTTGATCAGGTTGATGACCTGTTGTGATATTTTGAACTGAAACATGAACCAAAAACATATGCACTTTTACATTTGATGACCTCTGTATCTTAGCATGCATTTACCGGTTTTTTTCAACCCCCTATTTCTAAATTACTAAGAGAATACAATATTTTAGTCTAAGACTTACTTTGTCACACTTTAAAATATTTAGTCAAGCAGTCTGATAGAGTGTTTCAGGAGACAAATAGTAGTATATATTTCTCCTACTGAAATGTTGTAGAAGTGATTAGTATGGCTATTTCTCATCCACTAAAAATTAGTCCGAGTCCTGACATTTCACTTTTCTGAGTACATAAGTTCTTGATAAACATCAGACAGTACTGTTTCTCTATGCTTTCGTTACATTTTACAAGTTTTTATCTGAGCATTTTTATCTTAGTTTAATCTGTTTGAATTGTGGTTCTTTTTCAATGCAGAAGGTGAATATATGTTGTATGAAGAGTTCTTAAAAAGTTAGATGATAATAGATGGAAGTTTTCAGTAAAGGTCTAAAAGGATTTTTAATACTGAAGGATTGAAAAAGGATACACTGAGCTTTCTCTTGCGGAATAATTAATTATTTGGGAAGTAGTCAATGAAATATTTTTTACCGGCTTTCACTGTAGCATGAATTATAAAACTTTGAAACATGAATTTGGTTTCCTGGACTGTATCTATGTGAAAAAAATAGCATATTTAAGAAGTTGTAGTAATAATAAATATGAATGTAATGCAAAAGGTATAAATCACTATGACAGTCACCTCGACTAACTAACTCTATTACACGTGGGAATGTGAAGAAAGCAACCTACTGCTGAACTTCTCCAGTCCATAGCACTGACTTTAAGCACTGACTTCAGAGGCTGAACATTAGCGCTTGATTTTGGTCATAACATTAAAGTACAATTTTTCTTGCAGCTTTGAAGGAGCTTTCCTAGCTAAAACAACTCAATCATTTATTCTTGCAACTCAACCATTGTCTTTCTTATCCTTAACACAATCTCATCTTTGTGTTATCTCCCTTCCAGAGGTATTTCTGAGTTTACTAAGGACTGCGCTCTTTCCTGGCTGCTTCTCTGGGACACATACATATGAAATGCCACACTAAGTAATACCCAGCAAGCCACATCATTCAAGTGAAAATGTGAGCAAGTATCCCATGACTGGATTTAAAAGCTACAGATATTACAGAATAGACCTGGGGCTTACAGGAAGGGAAGAGCTTCTGCAAAGTGCTTCAAGCTTTTTTTTCAGCACACTGTTCACCAGAGACAAAACGCAGTGTTTTAGGTAGCTGAGAAAACTGGGAAGAAGCACTGCAAGAGGTGTCTGAGTCCCTCACAGGGCCTTTCTTTCACTGCTTTTGTCTGAGACCAGTTCCAGGAAAGTCCATGATGGTTTACTGAGAAGTGTGTTGCAGTTTTCTCTCCTATAGCCAAAAAGCCTCTGTAATACACTCCGCTAATTAGGGATTCAGGAACTTTCAGCAACACCTATTGAATTTTCCCAAGCAAAGTATCCTGTATGTGCATTAAATCCATAAACATCACTGAGGTAATACTGTTTGGCAACACTTCAAAAGTTTGTCAATAATCCCTATCATTTGAGATTTTCAAGTTCTATGTAACATTCTTTATGATCATTTTTATCTTTATATTTATCTACTCTTTTAATAGCTGGTATGAAAATCTCGTTTCAAAACATGTAACATTAATAACAACACCTTGACTACACAGAGAGAAAAAGGAGTTAGGTGAACTAGCCTAGTTAGTAAATGAAAACAAAAGATCCTAATAATCTCACATTTTATATTTATTAATGCATTAAAAAATTAAAAAGACCTAGTTTAGATGACATCTCATTCCACTGTTCTTCCATGATCTTCTCATTTGCACATAAAAATTATTTTCCCCTCATCTTTCAATATTTACAGTGGTCACTAAGATGATATTCAGTCCAGTTCTTACAGACCTTCACAGTAAAAGCCCTTTCGTGCATATACTACCTTGACAATGGTAAGCAAAGTCTTTTTCTCTTGTTTCCCGTAAACACAGGTATCTATGTCACTGTTATAATAAAACAACAGGCAAAAGTGTTGCTCCCACAAATTAAGTCCCCATTAATTTCCAGCCTTTTTAAGTGGTGGTGGGAAAGGTAATGAAATTTATAACTAAAGCTGTTTCCCTCCACAAATCTGAGCTTTGCACAACTTCCTTCAGATTCAGAAAAGCAGATGGTGGACACCCAATAGATACTATTGCTGATGTAGGTATTGTTACTTCGCTTCAGAAAATCACTTTTCAGCATAATATGGTTTCCAGCATTAGCATTCACGAGTCTCTTGCAAGCACATATTTTTAGACACCAGTTAAAGATGGTTCCTTCTGTAAAAAACACACAACTTGGAAGCCACTGGGCAGAGAGACAAGACACATTAGCAGTACAAACCAGATGTAATGAAAGTAAATGAACTACAATAAATTAAATAAAAAGATTCAATTTAAATTCATTTTTTCTTCCTTGAAAGGGGTGTTTGAGCAGAAAGACCTGTTGCCAAACATGTGTTCATGTTTGTGGACCTGTGCCAGACAAGTCTGGCAAACTCATTTTGAGAAACCTCGGCAGGCCTATCTAATGGCGTTAGATTTTTACCTTAGAGCCTGATCCAGCTCCCACAACATGGCAACTACATTCAGGAGGAGATGAACTGATCCCCTAGACTGTACTGGGACGGAACATAATCTTAAAGCTGATAATGTTTTAAGGCAACTGTAGCATGCCCCAGAATAAGTCAATGCAGTGTGATATAATGGTTATTGAAAACCGCTTATGCTGTTAGGTCTGACTATGATTTACATCATTGTAACTCAGTCAAACAAAAGCAAGCTTTTTAATCAGAATCAAAAAGAGCATGCTTCTGTGCATAACCAATCATGTTTTCAAATTTCAGGAAGCTAACCTAGCCTAACACACTGTGATTATTCAGAGGGAAACTAGTGCAGTGGAGAACGCATTTTTCAGTCCGCCTCTTAAAAGCAGATCACCTACTTTTACTCCCATTTTCCTTAAAATTCACCAGATAAAGTCAGTCCGTGAATGTCAAACACAGTGAAAAATTTTCCACTCTTCCCCTAACAGGCTTCTCTTTGAAAAAGAAATTTAGAGGTGTGCTAGATTTTGAGTGCAGGGAATCAAGAAGCTGATATGAAGACATAAAACAGAAAACCTTTCCAAAAGATCAAGCACATGTCATTGGGCTTGATGTGGGAAATACTGTATGAAGTTCTATAGCTTGTGTTCTGCCATAAGTCACACCAGATGATCATGAGGGTCCCTTTTATTCCCAAACAACTGTGGATTTATTGTCACTATAACAAGGCCTCTTCACACTGCTCAGGCAGTGTAAAGTGCCTTTTAAGTGTGCATAAATTACATTTACTCTCACTTAAAGGACATTTTATCCTGCCACAACTGTGTTAAAGACCTGTGATTTATGTTAAAACCAGCCCCTTAAATATTCTTGCTCTAAGTTCATAGATTTTAGGTCCAGGAGGGACAGATAGCATTCTCCAGTCCCATGATCTACACAATAAAGACCATAGAATTTAATTCAAATGGTTCCTCCTTAAGCTTTGATTATGTAAATCATTTATACTTCAAAGACACATCCCAGGTTGCAACTTATTGAGACTAAATGAGTTCATCATACTTGTCATGGAGTTGTTGCAGCAGCTACCTGCCTGCAAACCTGAACCTTAATTTCAACCTGAATTAATCCAGCATCCACTCATAAACAGAGAATTTTATTTTACATTGTCTGCCAGATGAAAGCGGTCTTTACCATCAAAAACCTGTCTGTGCAGATAACTACTGACTCCTTTCTTAATTGTCTCTTCAGTAAATTAAACAGATTGTGCTGCTTTAGGGTCTTGATACAGTGCAAGTTTCCGAGGCATTGAATAAGTTTTTTAAACACTTCCGGCTTTTCCACATCTGTTAATAAGGTGAGCACAGCAGAAATAAGTACACACAATAATATGAACATAATATCTTCTATGTAATGTTACCTCCCACTTCCTGCACCTAATTCCCCCAACTTCTGTGTTCCACCACTGTTATAACCAGTATCTAATCAAAATCCAAGCTTTAATGGACAGGAATGTGAAAAAAGAAAATGCATTATTCTCAGTTCAAAGTACCCTGCTCTTTACTGAAATATCCATGCCAAGAACAGAAAAGATCATCCTGCAGAACATATTCCAAGTGCTTAATTCCACTTCTAGGAGACCCATCCACTGCTCTTCAAAGAACAGATTAAGTAAATACTCTGCATTGTTCTTTATTTTTTTAATTTCTATTTTTGGTGATATAATTATTATCCAATACAGTAGAATTACTGTCATAAAAAACATTAAAAGGAGACGTATTTTTAACATATTGAGCACAGACAAAATGCTTAGTAAGGAGGTATGATTCCATGTCCTGGGCAGGTGATTGGTTTTGACACCTCAGATCACACTTCAGAATGTTGGAAATTTCTCCTGTCCCGTACCGTTAGGGCTGTTAGAAACATCCTTGTAGGGTTCATTTTTACTGAGACTACCTGAAAAAGACAGGGTGGCACCAGATAAGGCAATTGAGACAGTCAAGGTGAAAGAAACAATTAAGCAAGTAAAATTTCATAAACTCCCAGGCAAGGCAGCAAAATTCTGCTGGCACAGCTGTTTTTAAAAAGAAATTTGTTCTCTGTTTCCATATCCTGCACATATCTGTAAGAACAATACCAGCATCACTTATCTCCAGTCTATGCTGGAGACGTCAGCCACTCCAACACATCACTGAAAGAAAGAATCCAATGAATTACATCTCACAAAGACCAACTGTACTCTTACAGCATAAATCTACATGTTTTTACTGGAGTGCTGGTGGCAAATGAGGCAGTAAAGATCCTCAATTATAAAATGTTTCTGGGAAACACTGATTTCACATTGTTCATCACCATCTGTCAGAGTTGCAATGGATATCATCAAAAGCAGCTGCTGTCTTTTCCATTTCAGGCTCAGAGTATATTAAGTCTAGAGATGTGCATTGTCTTGGCACTGAAAATGAAGAATTTAACTTGTGTGTTTGATACTTAAGTTCTTGAACAATTCCATACACAACGTTAATGCAGAAATGCTGTCTACTCCAAGTTATACCACCAATGAAAATTTATGATTGCTTACGGAGGAGCTCAGAAAAGAGGGAACATTTTCAAATGAAAACATATGCCTTTATTTGCTGACACATTCTAACGATTTGAAATAGTCTGAGTTGTGCTAATAACTTGCTCTCGTCTTCCTTACTGCCATTTAAAGCTATAAAGCACCATCTAGATGTGGGTACACTCCTTCTGCCTCTTTGTCCTCACTTTCATTACACAGTCAATGTTTGAAGGAAAGCTTTGTATTCCCTTAGGAAAGAGGAATTGTATTTTATAGTTCTGATGGGAGAATCACAAGATGATTTACCAGTTTCTCTAGAGGGAAGCAAGAGGGAAAGAAGAGAGCCAGTATTCATTGAGAACTGCTAAATTTCAACTTTTCATCTGAGATTAACACCATTTCCACACAGTGTTTGCAAACAAAGTAAGTTGGGACACTGCCCTAGACTGATCCAATTCACGTTTTGAAGTAACTTTGTACAAAAAATTGACAAATGTTCTTCGCATCTTTCGGGCGCGCTTTAGTTTAGATTCTGGGACTTTAACTGTGCCTTCCACTGAAACACCTTTGTGTGAGAAAAACCTTCCTTAAATACCACTGTGATGACCACAGTTTAAGATTTTTGAGTGATACAGAGAAAAATTGGCAAAAATAAGGGCAAGGCACAAGGAGACTGCCTGTATTTATACCAGAAAACAAATGCAAAGAGCAAAATAGAAGGAAAAAGCCACTGGAAAAAGTAAAAACTTCACGCAGATTGTCAGGAAGCCAGAGCTAACCAAGCTTTCTCTGTTATTTACACCTGGTTATTTCTTTACAGTAATATTTTAACTAAACTATTTTTAACAGTATGCTAAGCCTCTCCAGAGTATAAACCCTGCTGAGACGTACAGCTCGTGGGTGGCTACAGATGAACTATTGCACATGGGGTACAGCGATAGCCCTACATGGTGAAGAACCTGCATGTTTTCGTTGCTGGAAGATTGCGCTTTCACCAGGTTAATTAAATGATGACTTTCTCCTAACACCCATAAGCATTTTGAAAAGTCATAGGCAAAATGGGGATTATAAAAAAGATTTTATTGTTTCTTTCTCCAAGGAAATTGAATTTGTAACAGGAAGACCATGAGGGAAACTTGTTACAGATCATTATTTTTAAATATTGTGGTTTCTCCGGTTTGTACAACCCAATGAATATGCACAGTGCAGTCTAATTGAAATTTACACTGAAGGAACAGGTAGGATAATTTTATTTTCTTTGATAGTTTGTACTAATCACAGAGAACTCTACAATAACCCAGGTAAAACTGATTTAAAGCATCTAGAAGCTAGGAAAACAATCAGCTGATCCACAGACATGGGTGACTGATTGGTTTTTAATCTCAGCTTTACACTGAAGAAGGAAGTGTTCTCACGCACAGAAAAGGCAAATCATCCTTAATGACTCTAGTGAATTTGGCATTCGTATTGCTGGATAAACCGAAGTGATGACTGACGTGGGGTCAAAGGTAGAACAAAGATGAGAAAAAATGATGCAAACAAGTCTGCAGGTATTACCTTTCGCTCTGCAGGGCTATGTTCTCATATCTTTTCATGATTTACAAATCCGATTGGATATGGATTTTAACTTACCTGTCTTTAAATTGTTGTAACGATTAACATGATTAACATGATTCAGATTTTGTAAGCAAACTGGTAATGCTAATACAGCAACCGCTTGTTACAGACGGGGGTCTCTGACTTTGCAACGCTTACAATGACCATTTAGTCTGTGGGCCGGAACTGCATCCAGCTTTCTCTCACTGACTTCTCATGTTACACTAGAGAAGCACTTACAGCGGTCCACCTGCCATGTCTGAGCTGGTTTTAATGAGACAAGAGCACAGAAAAGCAACATATCACTCGAGGAATGCAAGTCCCACATATTAACTGTTAAAAGAAAATCACAGATATTTCTACCATCACACATTTGAAACATTCTGTTGAACTATCTTCTCTTCCTATTCATCTAGTTAAAGTGGATTTTGTCAGAGTTCCTGTGACAGAAATAGCTTCAAAAAGACTTTGTATTGCAGAGTAAGATAAATGGAGAAAAAAAGTACAGGCAGCAGGTAGCCAAGGGAGACTGCTGTTACAACTGAATATGGGTAAGCTTCTTTGCTTTCTGCAGTATGTTCTTTTTCCAGCTTCATGATGGTATCAGCAATACACAGGATAAAGAGATTCAAATTATGCAGAGAAGACAGGGGACTCAGTTGCAGAGTGTCTGCAAAGGCAGCAGGAAACACAAGGCAAATTGCTTTAGCCTTTCGCTCCCAAATAGCTTAGCGGGCACATTATCAAGTCAATTTTATACGAGTTTCAGATTATACAATAAAAGGTATGATTATTATGGGTGGTGATGATGATGATGATGGTAATAATAATAACAACAACAACAACAATAATGACATAACTAGAAGAAAAAAACAAATGAAGAAAACACAAGGTAGATTTTCAGCTCAGCTCATCACTTGCCTGAAGGTCTTCACCTAGTTTACTGGCAAGCACAATGCTCTTTCAAGGATTGTGACACTACCATTGCAGTTGTAAGCACCCATACATGATTCTCTTACATTAATAGCACAGCAAGTGAATAAACAGCTAAACAACCTTTAAAATTCCTAAGCGTTTTGATAAGAAATATCTGAAGTGAAACAACAATGACAGTTCTTTTAGAATCTCTATGTTTCTCCTGTGAGTATAAACACACATTAAAATACCGAGGCAACGGCACAGTATTTCTTGACCATCTCCAAAGCACAAGGATTGGTTTCTGATTTGACAGCTTTTCCCAAATGTTTCCAGCTATTCAAAGATCTCAAGAGCTATGTATTTTTTTCCAAAACTTGCCTTGCACATGCCTACCCCTATCAACACATGCCTAATTAACTCTCTAAAGTCATTTGTTGCAGTGAAAATACTTTGTATGTTGTATAAAACTAATTAGGCCCAACACAAAATAAAATGCCACCAACAGTTTGAATAAAGCTGAGTATTAGGTTGAAAATTATCGTGCCAACCTGTTTATTTTATTAATCGCTTTCTCTGCAAATATTTTCTCATATCCCTTAAAAGCACTATCATATATTCCATGTTACTGATGTCTCTGTCTGCTGTGAGGTGTGACGCATCCTAGGAAGTTCAAGACCTCAAGGTTAAGAAAAGAGATCTACAAAAAAGGAAACCTTAACATAACAGGTTTTTTTATGAGTTCCAATCCATGCTGCTGGTTTTAGCACAACTAAATACAGACTGTCTTTCTGGGTGAGAGCAATTGTCCTGGTAGCTCAGATGCCTGGTCCCTCCAGGTCACCATGCTGAACTTCTTGAGTAACGGCAGAAAAATGGCAGAGAAAGTTTAGACTGACCTTGTCCTGGTCCATCCTCCTGGCATCCATCAGTCCCTGTCTTAGGCGCTGCCTGATCTGTAGAGTACCCGGACACATCAACCGTATTTGACGGCTATAGACAGATTGCTCCTTCATCAGCACACTTAATCCCTTTTTGAGTCCATTCATAGTTCAGTTTTGTGCCACATTGTATTGCGTTTGCATGGCAAGGTTTTGGTAGTGGAGGAGACAGGAGTGGCTTCTGTGAGAAGCTGCTAGATGCTTCCCTTGTGTCTGATAGAGCCAATGCCAGACGGCTCCAAGACGGACCTGCCACTGGCCAAGGTCGAGCCCAGCAGTGATACTGGTGATACTGGTAGCGCCTCTGTGATAACATATTTAAGTAGTCGGGGGTGGGGGCAAGGAGAAAACTGCAGATGGAGAGAGGAGTGAGAATATGTGAGAGCGATTGTATTGTAATTGGTTTTCATCAACTTATACCTGTATGTGCTGGGAAAGAAACTGTTATGTATACATACATATTCACACACAAACAGTCTTTTGATTTTTTTTTTTACCAAAATAAGAAGTAGAAAACAGTATTGTAAGAATTATACAGGTGCGGAATTTAGCGGTAAAAGTTCTTATATTTTTTTCTCATAAATTCAGCAGATCTGATCTTATGGAATTTTTATTTTTTACTATTTCTTTCTGTCAAACTATGGTAAGAAAAACCCCCAAAGGAAAAACTCACCCTTTCCTGCAAGCAGTAAGGGATG
This sequence comes from Chroicocephalus ridibundus, assembly GCF_963924245.1. NCBI lineage: Eukaryota > Metazoa > Chordata > Aves > Charadriiformes > Laridae > Chroicocephalus > Chroicocephalus ridibundus. The sequence goes on from NC_086286.1 coordinate 93,279,737, forward strand.
ATGACATAGTACCTACATTGCAGAGGACGAGGCAGTCTACTTTTCACTAGCTGATTAAAATGGCTTTACAAATGAGAATATGAACAAACCCTTTTCTTTTAAGACTTTTATTCTTGAGAAGATATCAGTGAAGCTAAAGCCTCAGCTAGTTGTGGGGCAGAGGCAGTACTACACAGATGACCCAAATTGTTTTTAGCAAGTTTTGAGAGGGAGCCTCTTGCCCTTATTTAGTTATCAAGGAGAGGCAAACACATGAAGACCTATGTTCATCGATGCTTCCTGAGTAATGGCACTTCAGTGAAAACTGTGCACATATTGAAAAGCAACAAAAAAGTTCATTTTAATAAGCAAGACACCAGTTAATGGCATAAAGGACAATGGAGGCCACATCAAAAAGCTGCCATCAGAGCAAGAATGTACCAACTGTACTGTTTTTAAATCAAAATGACAGTGTGAGCTTTTTTATTCTTCCTTTATACAAATGTCTTCAGAGTAAGGGAAACATGAGGATGGCAATTTTTTTCTGCTAGGCTGGAGAGGGTTTCTAGAAAATACTTTTCAGTCTCATCTCTGCTGAATTTTTATAAAAAAATATTACCTATAAAAAGTTAACACAGACAATTTCTTAGAGGTCTTAAAGAGCTCCAAGAAAAGCTGAGTGGAATCAAATTATATAATTTCACCCTTCAGGTAAACCTGTATATGATCTATGCACTATGGATTTTCACAAAAACCATGCAATAACTGTAAAAGAGGTACTTCTGTCCTGTGTAGAATAGGCATTTACTTGATTATTGTTTGGATGATACAAAGATGACAAGATATGTTAAACACAAGATATGTTTTTAAGTTTGTGCAAAAACGTAACTTGAACTAAATTGCTCCCCATAGACCTATCCCATATCTGCCCAGCTATCCAAAACTGTTGTCAGCAGGGATCAATAGGGAGACCCTCATCCATGTTTAGTCATCAAGGAGATGCAAATACTGACTCCAGAGCGAAGACCTAGGTGAGTCAGAGTCTCATATCTGCTTGGTCCTAGCTGCTGGCTGGGGTTAAACCATAACACCATGCTTGCCCTAAAATGATGGTGGATTCAATGTCACCTGAGCAAACATTGAAATCACAGAATCACAGAATCACAGAATGGTAGGGTTGGAAGGGACCTCTGGAGATCATCTAGCTCAACCCCGTGCCAGAGCAGGGTCACCTAGAGCAGGTTGCCCAGGAACATGTCCAGGTGGGTTTTGAATGTCTCCAGAGACGGAGACTCCACCACCTCTCTGGGCAGCCTGTTCCAGTGCTCTGCCACCCTCAAAGTAAAGAAGTTCCTTCTCATGTTTAGATGGAACTTCCTATGGCAGGGATCAGCGATATATCATGTTTTACTAGTCCCTGGCACACACTGTGAAAAATACTGATATGCATTCCCTTCCCTCTGTGCCATTTTTGCATCATCAGTGTTGTCATACACCTTTGCAACGAGGATAACCACTGCGTACAGGTGACCCCGTGGGTGCCCTAGCTGTCTGCAGAAGGTGATGAGGGCCGATTGTGTGTTTGGAGGGAGCTAAATAATAGCAGAGTCAGGACTGAGGCAGTTTGATCCTGTGCAGTTGAAACCCATCTCAACAAGATTTTTGCATCCCACTGCTGTGATCCAGGAGTTGTGTTATCTCCGCTCAGGGGACAACCTCACCTCCCACAGCCAAGGAAGCTCCATCTCTGTCACTGTTCCTGTGCTCCCTCGCTCTGCTCCCAAATCCAGCAGGGTGTTCCCCAAATAAAGCAATGTAAGGGAAAATAGTTCTTTTCTTTTTTTTTTTTTTCCTGTAACAGAAGTTACCTGTGCTAACTGAGCTTCCTTCTGCTGGAGTTGGCATACTGCTGCTGATGAAAGGAAGTTTTATTTACCTCAGCTCACAAATCTTAGCGATGACCAATGTATTCCTGCACGTGCTTGGAGACCACTGGATCTCTGAACCACAGGTCAGTACAGAATTGGTGTGCAGCTGTCACGAAACTCTCAGGAGTTCCCAAATTATTGCATGGAGGATTATGCGGTTTCACTTCTGCACTCAGTGCAGCTGAGCTGGCAAAATCTTCTCTAAACCCCAAACTTCGAAGCAAGATTATAAGCATTGGTTTTGTGCCAGCTAATGCAAGCTTACTTTGCAAGTAAGGATCTAGCACGTGGAACAGTTCCTTAGGAAATTAGAAATCCACAATCCAGCAATTAGGTAGGCTCCGAGATTAATAAACAGTATCATACAAAGAAGGTGTGCATAGCTAAGGACATATGATAGACCCATAATAAGAGAGAGATGGCAGGGAATTAGAGATGCCAACAAATTCTATCTCCTCCATCCCAAACCAGGACTAACTCCACCTCAGTTAATACTGGTGGGAGATGTTTATTCAACTTACTCTTTAAGAACTTCATTGGTGCATTCAAGTAAGGAACTGCCAACAGCCGCAGTTATGGAGAAAAGCATGTATGTGCACTGACACCTATTTCATATCTAGGCAAAAAAGTAATCTACAGGTATCCTTTCTTTGAACTGTGTAAGGGACTGATTGAATTAACTGAAGGTACCAGCAGGGGAACTACAGTATTTTAAAGATCAGTGTGAGTACGCATTTTAGAGAGGGGACTATCCAGCACAAATCACTGCTGTACTCCAGCAGACAGCGTCTCTGGGGAAAGAGGTGCAACAGGGAAATTTCTACCCCCGACTCCAACATGACTGATAAACGCTCCCAACTTACAACTGTCTCATGCTGGAAAGATTCTGCAAATATAAAAGCTGCCTTTGTATTTTTAAGTAACCCATATTGCCATGCTTTGGCACTGAAGTTTTGAGAATTTGAGATTTGAGAATTTTCCTATCCCTCTACAGAGACTTTTTAGACACTTCTAACTTTTATGGATATTGTTATTGTTCTAATTGTTCCTTCATAAATGCTTAGAAGAGGAGAGAGTCTTCTCCTGAGTACACTCTGACTAATAGTCTGAGATTCAGTAAATTTTTTAATTAGGACTGTGGGCACTAGGGCAGCTTAAACAAACCCTAGAGTCAGAATAAAATCCATAGGGCTTTGCTAAAATATCTTGTAAAATCTTAAACATTAAAAATCATCACCAGGTTTAAAAATTGTTCCACATGAAAATATCTCTGACAATAAATGATAGGAAAGACTGAATCTCAAGTTCTGCAATAAGAAAGTAACATAGGAAAGAGCATACAGAAAGAACAAAGACTTCGTTTATGCTAATTAGAACCTCTCTTACTTTGTTTACTGGGTTTTACAAAGATACTTACCTGATCAAGTACAGGTTAATATCCATGATTGTTAAAAACATAGGAATTATCTTATAAAACAAAACCTTGTGCCTTCTGAATCCAGTACTTTGTAACACCTGAGATAGGTACCAGAAGCATATAACTGACAGGTATAGATCTAACTAGAAAGTTTGATTCTAAAAAGTGCATAAAGGTGTTTCATTTCTACAGATTACATTTAGAATCATAGAATAGAATCATAGAATGTGTTGGGTTGGAAGGGACATTTAAAGGCCATCTAGTCCAACCCCCCTGCAGTAAGCAGGGACATCTTCAACTAGATCAGGTTGCTCAGAGCCTCATCAAGCCTGGCCTTGAATGTCTCCAGGGATGGGGCCTCCACCACCTCTCTGGGCAACCTGTTCCAGTGTCTCACCACCCTCGTGGCAAAGAACTTCTTCCTAACGTCTAATCTAAACCTACCCTGCTCTAGTTTAGAACCATTGCCCCTCGTCCTGTCGCTGCACGCCCTTGCAAACAGCCCCTCCCCAGCTTTCTTATAGGCCCCCTTCAGGCACTGGAAGGCCGCTATAAGCTCTCCCCAGAGCCTTCTCTTCTCCAGGCTGAACAACCCCAACTCTCTCAGCCTGTCTTCACAGGAGAGGTGCTCCATCCATCTGATCATCTTCGTGGCCCTCCTCTGGACCCGCTCCAACAGGTCCATGTCCTTCTTGTGCTGAAGGCTCCAGAGCTGGACACAATACTCCAGGTGGGGTCTCACGAGAGCAGAGTAGAGGGGGAGAATCACCTCTCTGGATCTGCTGGCCACGGTTCTTTTGATGCATCCCAGGATGCGATTGGCCTTCTGGGCTGCAAGTGTGCATTGTTGGCTCATGTCCAGCTTTTCATCCAGGAGTACCCCCAAGTCCTTTTCCACAGGGCTGTTCTCTATCACATCGTCCCCCAGCCTGTATTGATAATGAGGGTTATCCTGACCCAAGTGTAGGACCTTGCACTTGGCTGCCATGACTTTTCAAATATCATGGAGAGTGGCTTGGCAACTACGTCAGCCAATTCCCTCAGGACTCTGGGGTGTATCTCATCAGGTCCCATAGACTTGTGTATATTCAGGTTCCTCAGGTGGTCATGAACCTTGTCTTCACTTATAGTGGGGGGGACTTTGTCCTGCAGATCCCCATCTTGCGGTCCTTCAACCCAGGAGGCATGAGGAGAGAGGCTGGCAATAAAGACTGAGGCAAAAAAATTGTTCTGAACCTCAGCCTTCTCCTCATCTGTTGTTACCAGTGTGCCATTCTCAGTCATGAGGGAGGGCATGCTTTCTTTGACCTTCCTTTTCTGGTTGACGTACCTGTAGAAGCCCTTCTTGTTTTTCTTAGCATCCCTTGCCAAGTTCAGCTCCAGCTGCACCTTTACCTTCCTGACCTTGTCCCTACATATCCCGGCAGCATCCCTATATTCTTCCTAGGACACCTGATGCTGCTTGAACTGCCTGTGCAGTTCCTTCTTGCCTTTTAGTTTGATCACCAGGTTCCAGCTCAGCCATGCTGGTCTCCTCCCTTTCTTACTTGATTTCTTACACCTGGGGGTTGAGAGCTCTTGTGCTCTATGGAAAGCATCCTTGAAGATTTGTCAGCTCTGTTCTGCCCCCTTGTCTCTGAGGACCGTTTCCCAGGGGGTCCTATTGAGTAACTCCTTGAAGAGCTGGAGGTCTGCTTTCCTAAAGTTCAGGGTCCTGACTAGGCTCCTCGTCTGGCACATTTCCCTCTGGACCATGAACTCCACCAGTGCGTGGTCACTGCAGCCCAGGCTGCTTCCAATCTTGACATCCCCAAAGAGCTCACTGGCATTGGTGACTATGATGTCCAGTATGGCATCCCCTCGGGTAGGGCTGTCTATTTCCTGTCTTAGAAAGTTATCATCAAGGCGTTCCAGGAACCTCCTGGATTGTCTACAGCTCTCCGTGTTAGTTTTCCAGCAGATGTTGGGGTGGTTGAAATCCCCCAGCAGGACAAGAGCCTTTGAGCGCAATGCCTCCTGTAGCTGGAGGAAGAACGCTTCATCAGCAGGTTCCCCTTGATCAGGCAGCCTGTAGTAGACACCAACGACAAGGCTCCTCATGTTGCCTTTGCCTCTAATTCCTACCCATAAGCTTTCAGCTTCCTCTTGGCTGTTCTTTAGGGACATCTCTTCACACTCTATCCCTTGCTTAACATCGAGGGCAACACCTCTGCCCCTCCTTCCTCTCCTGTCCCTTCTGAACAGCCTGTAGCCATTGATATCCACGTTCCAGTCATAGGATTTGTCCCACCATTTTGATTTAGACATCAAAATTCCACCATCAGTTGCACCTATTTCTACACAGATTAATTATTGACTTAACAGATTTATAGAGGTGGAATTCAATTTTATTATTGGTTTAACTGCAAGCAGAACATGACCTGTCAATATTCATAAACCTCCTTTAATGTGACAGCTGCTCAGCACAAATAAAGAGAAAAGTCTACGTGGAAATCAATCTATTACCTATATAGAAATCACTAACTGACCTCAATGGGTAACAATAAACCCATTTGGTGTACTGTAGCAGGCTGATTCTACATTGTCAGCCCTCTGGTTTCTAGATGCTACCAGGCTCAGCTTTTCTATTCCCACCCCACCACCCCCACCCCGCCCTGGCTAAGTTTGCAACCAGTCCTTCCTAAGCTACGTCTCAGAAATTCCCAACAGATTTCTGTATTGGCAATGCTGAAGTTGAGAAGGGGCAAGCTTTGATCTGCATACCAAGAATCACAGCTATGCTTGTTTTGACACTTCTCATTATAAACAGTCAATAAATTAGGTTTAATTAGTTTAATAATTTGAGTCTTAATGACTCCAGGTTCTTTTCTCCCTTTGCTGCTTTATACAGAAGAATTCACTTAGCAGCTTTTTGCGTCTTGCCAAGAGCTGAAGTTTGGGAGTACAGATGTCTTCTGCTATAAATCTTGATTTTCTTGCTCCTACATGTGACTTGTTCTAGGAGGAGAAGGAACCCAAGTTGTAGCCTGTTCACCTTTGACCTTTAGTCTTTTACTATTTTTGATCTCCCCATCCTTTTGGGTATTGTTTTACCAGACTGAAGGATGGACAGTTTGACTTTTAACTTCTTCTGACTACCTTGTGAAAAATCCCAAGTGAGGGACCGCGTTAAGAATAGAAAGACACAGTTATGCTTGTAGTTCATGTAGACTGAGATGTTCTCCTCTGTCCTCACTGGAGAAAGCTGGGACAGTGCTATTACCAAGAGGAAAAGAGCAGTTGGTATTTTCAAGGGTTTATCAATGTTCAGAGAACATTAAACTTCTCTAAAATCATTTGTTGCTAGAGTGTGGTGATTCCTGTGGCATCCCGAGGAAATTTCAAGATGTAGAAATGTGCAAAAAAATATTGTACCTCATTGCATAATTAAATCCTGGATTTTATTAGGTTATCATTCCCATAAAATACATTGAGTGAATTCCTAAGGTAGCACAACACGCTCACCTTTTGATGCACCTGAATCTTTACCTTCACTTGAAAAATATTCAGAACAGCAAGTTGAATAAACAAACTTGTTCACCACAGAAACTTTCCTAAGGCCCTTTGTGCGGTATAACAAAATGTTCCAGTTTTAACCAGCATTATCTTGCAGTGAATTCATGAACAGATCTATGAATGTTCTCAGTCAATTCAAGCATTTAAATCAATTATAATGATTACTAACACATTGCAGTAACTGTGCCTTTGTGAAATGTGATTTCTATTATCTGTAACGAATAAGCAGGATGATGACCCCCCCCTTTACTGCCCAAAGGAGAGGAAAAAACCAAGCAAAACAGTCACATGTATGTCAAATTGATTAGTTCCATTACATTTCTCTTACTATGAAGTGTTCTGATACAACCAACTTGTAATTCAATCAGATTGTTTGCACTGAGGTCCATTCCCTGAAAGCAACAAGGATATGAAAACACTTTTGAAGTTTAATTAAAATGGAATATAACATAGTGTTTTCACAGTTTCTTCTTAAGATATGTGGGAAACAAGACAAATAGATGAACTTGAGAAAAAAATGATAGTCAATTATTTTGGTAGCCATAATAAAATATCTAATGTTCAAGACTTACCTAAAAATAAATTGTGCCTGTATTGCTTTTCAAATGATACCATCAACTTTGCATATAGATTAAAATATGTATGCCGTGAGAGTATTGATCTAAGGGGGAAATCAATATATTTCAAATTAATATTCTGTGACTGAATCATACAACCATATTCCTCCTTCAGATTGCAGTGAATATAGATACCAGTTGAAATATAACAGTAAGTTATCTTTATACCCTTCCAGTCACCCAAGGAGATATTTTAGGCCAGAACTGGATACAATGTTATTTTGGAAGAGGGTAGTTTAATACAATATTTTTAGTCTATCCTATAGTTAGATCATATTGGAATAAGTAAGAACTCATCACAGCAGCGTATTAAGGAAAAATAGCACACTCAATGTAGAGGTTTTTACTGAAGAACTTAGGAGAAAAAAGTTTCTTTAATCTACCCAGAGAAGAACTCCCTCAAAAAAAATTTCCAATCCCCAAATGTTCAGAACTGAAAAGAACAAACTCATGAATGAATTTGACATAATAGAACAGTGTAGACTAGAAAATGTGGGGGGGAAAGAATCACTTATTTCTTGAAAGAGAACAGGATGTGCTCTAGAGCTTTACAGTTGGTATATTAGGAGGGCTATGTGTAATTATCTTTAGCAATAATGTATTGCTCTTATTTTATTTTAATGTGTAATACACTGGAGTTTCTTGGTACTCCTGTGATTTCTGATATCCATCTTTGCCACTTACAGAAAGCAAATAGGTAAGACACAAGCCCTTTGGAACACAAACTATGTTTGTATTTGGTTCTGCAACATAATTTCACAAATGTAAGCCTATTTTCTGCTGTATTTGGAGTTTTAAAGACCAAGAAATCCTGTAGGAAAGGATAGTAATTGAACTAACATTTTCTTCTTAGGAAATAAAATGTATGTACAAGAGAATCAGAGCAAATCTAAGTTAAAGTTTCTCTTAAAATTGTTTAAATTGTTTAAATTATCCTTTGCTAGCAAACATCTTATTCCAAGAGTCTATTCCCAATGTATTGTTCCAACGTGCCATGGCATTGAAATGAATCAAGTGTACGGAGAGTGATTTTCTCAGACAAGTCTTGGCTACCTGATGCTGGATTCAGAAGTTGTTGCAGAATAGTTTTATATATGAGCATCCCACTTTTTGGACCTAACATCTTTGATCAGCAGCCCCTTGCTGTCATACTGTGATAAAAGTTATACCAACTTTTTGCAATGAGGAAGAATCTGAAAATCTACATGCATAACTTGATATAGCCAGCCATGGTTATACATTCATTGTCCTACGTGAAGCCCAGGGCCTTTGAAGCCAATAGCAGAGGTGAGTTAGGCTAGATATGATATGTGAATGGAAGTCACCTAAAAAGGTGCTTTTTATTTCTCTCTTTGAGCTGCCAGAGTCGTAAGGGGGTCTAATATTTCTCTATGTAGAGGAAGGAACTCACACTCATATGTAAGTGTTGGAGTATCAGATGTGCAGAAAAAGGAGCTCAACTTTCAGTTAACTACTCTTCTTAGGAGCGATTTATAATCTTGAAACAGAGGATTTGTTATGCCAGAGGTGCAATAGAAACAATACAAAGCATTCCCAATGAAGACTGATGAAAGGACTTGATTCAAGTAAGGAAAACAGTGTTAATCTTGAAGCTTCTGTTGGTTCATGGATCAGCGTTATCCCAGAGTCATTGATAGACTTCTAATGCTCAAATTTCTGCTTTAAAACAGACGGTGCTCATACCCCTTCCCAAAAAGAATAAAACTCAGCTGTCAGCCTGGAACAAAACGATAAGAACTTTCCACTTTCCATACTCAGCATTTTGACAAAACATTGATGTAGTTTTTTGGTAACCATTTGGTATTTCTGATAGGCAGCGTAAGGAGGCTCTTTCTCAGACTTTTGAGCAGTGCTAGAAAATACTCAGAGAAGGATGTAGTTTCATTTCTGTGCCTTCTGACATGAATAAGAACTCAGAGAGTCTCTGCTCCATTAGCCTCCTATGATCAATTGTCAAACTATTGGGTTTTATTTGTATTATAATTGCATCCAAGGGCAGTAATCAGGCCTGCGCTCTTGTGTTGAGAACAATGTCAACAGGTAGAAAGAAATTGCCTGGGAATAATTAATCTAGTTACACTGCAGTTCTGTACTGTAGCTTACCCAGTAGATGCAGTGTAGTTATAGTTTTCTGGCTGTGCTGTTTGAACTCCTCAAGTGAATACTGTGGACTGTAGCCACACAAGTAAGTCCTGTACAGTAATAGAGCAGGTTCTTTCTTTGGAGGACTAGGGTCACTTCTCTCCCTGAGCACTTAAGACACCTATTTTAGAAGACCCTCATTTAGACCTTAAGAGCTAGGACTAGCGATGTGCTTAAATCCCAGTGCGTGTTTCTGATGTATCTTATTTAAAAGTGATGCATTCATGTGTCTCAATGAACCATAGTTTATTCCATCTTTACACTGAAGTAAAATTCTCTGTCCGCGTGGGGTTAATACTTCACAGCTGTTGCACTGTGAATCCACATTGCTGTGGCTAAAGGCTTATTACTGCCCAAGAAAGCAAACCCTTATAATAACAAAGAACCAGTGTGAAGGAAATAAAAAAATCATGAAGTTACATTATGGGGCTGAACTCCCACTTTGGTGAATGGAGATCCACCCAATACAAGAGTGCTTCTGCTAGCTCCAAAGCAGATGGAATGCCAGCTGAATCCCTCCCTAGGCTGACCACACGCTCACTGACTGTCACAGTAACCTATGCACACAACATGTGATCGCCTCAGTTCAGATGCTGTAGTCTTGAATTGAATCCCATCTGAAGGATCATCCTCTTACTGATAAAATTGTTCAGGCGAAATCTGCAGAAGAGGTTCATGGAGGTCCTAGGATCTTCCAGATGCACACCTGTGCGTGGAATTGCCGTGCAGGTTAAAAAAAATTAACCAGTGCAATACTTGCAATATTTGAACTTTTTTTCCTGCTTCCTCCTCACACTGCTAGAAGAGGAGAGGCTGACTTTCTTTTTGCTAATAGAACCACACTGTTTTCCAGTTTTATTTCGAGGGACATATTTGTGTAATCATAATAGATGCATAAAAATTGGGAAACTGATAATTCTCTCTCCTGTGAGTGAACCCTAAAGGAGTAACTTGTTTGCAAGCATAAAGTAAAACAGAAGCAGCTGGAGACTGCTGGAGATGGACAGGACAGGTCCTGTCCATTAATTTTAACATTAATGAAAAATGCTCTGTGAATGTGAGAAAAATTTTCCCAGTGGGAGCAGACCTTTCTTTCTTTCTTTCTTTCTTTCTTTCTTTCTTTCTTTCTTTCTTTCTTTCTTTCTTTCTTTCTTTCTTTCTTTCTTTCTTTCTTTCTTTCTTTCTTTCTTTCTTTCTTTCTTTCTTTCTTTCTTTCTTTCTTTCTTTCTTTCTTTCTTTCTTTCTTTCTTTCTTTCTTTCTTTCTTTCTTTCTTTCTTTCTTTCTTTCTTTCTTTCTTTCTTTCTTTCTTTTCCTTTCTCCCATTGATCTGGAAAATAGTCATTACAAGACCAGCAAGACAAAGGATGCTAAGGATGATCCCCTCCTTTGCCCTGGAATTCATGGAGAGAAATCTAGAATTATGTCCATATTCAGGGCCTCAACCACATAATGTGATGGATATCCACACCCTTGCTTATTTAAACAGAAGTATCTAGCTGGAATAACAGTCTGCTTCCAGTTCTAGTTTCCAAAGACTTTCTTTCATCAGACATTCAGACGTTCTTCAGTCAGCAAGTTTTGTGGTTGGGGAAGGAAAGAGGGAAAGGAAAAGGACAAAACAGTCTCCTCACTATAAAGACAAAACTCTTCAAATGGGTGATATTAAAGTAATTTTAAGTTTCAAAATATCACTCCTCTGGAGCCACTTTTTTATCTAGTCTTATCTGTTAATTCTGTTTCAAATGTTAAAATAAGTCACTGTCTCCTCACATCTGACCAGGTACTGCTGTACTGTTACACTGTTGAGCGTCTGAAATATTTGACGTGATGCAGTCAGGGTAAGCAGCAGACTGATGTTTGGAACTAGGCATTAAGCACGGACTGCTTTCTTATTTACTGCTATATGAACAGCTTTTCCAATATTAGGTCACACTGAGCAATTTTCAAATACATACATGTTTGTAGAGAAAGACTATATCATTCTGGAGGTAGGACAATCCAAGAAGGACTTAAGAAAGGGAACAGGATTTTCTAAACGGTAGTAATTCCAAAAGTTGGATTTTTACTATTTCCCTTCTAACTGATTTCTTACCTTTGAATTAGTAGTTGGGACTCATCCATAGTTTCGTTTGCACTTTCCCGGAGACCTCAGTCTTCCTGACAAAGATACTTCACTTTTGGATTACCTTTAGGTGTTTTGTGTCACTTGATGCTGTTCCTCTCTGCTATTCACACTCCTAATACAGGCTAGTTTGAGAACTGGGGCTTATAACCAAGTTGAAAAATCTCTAGGTAGCGGTATATTTAGGACCCAGTGATGGGTTTCATAGAGTAAGCACAGGTAAATGGACTTCATTGACTTCTAATTCAGGCAATATAAAATTAATTTGTTTGTAATAGCCTGGCCTTGGAGTACCAAACAGGTATGTTTCCTGGCCATTTTACCTGCCTCTGTCAGGAACTTAAACTGAAATAGAAGAAAGAAATCAGTACCTATTTTATTTAGCTGACAGCACCTTTCTTTTTTATTTTACAAATAACTTCTTCCAAATCTCCTGTTTTGCAGGCATGTTTTTCCTTACCAGTTTCATCCTGTATTTACCATCCATTTCCAATAGTGTCTGCATTCATTATCTTTTTTTTTCCCCACATCTTTTGTGCTCTTTAATCTCTGCTCTATTTGATTTCCTGCACTATTCTTCTTCTCCTAAAAACCCCTTTTTATTTCCTCAGTAATCACTGCCTCTCACATGTACCCTTTTACGTTCCCAAATTACTTTTCATTGCTTATACCTTTCCCAAGGGCCTTCCTTTCCTGCATGTGCTTCCCTCATTTTTGCGGTCCACATTGAGACAATGCTCAGACTAACATCCAGATCTCATCCTCTAGCAACGCGATGGGTGGGGGGGTCTCTTCTGCAAAGCAAAAATCAGGTAAGAAGCTCTACTCCTAAGAGACTGTTTAAGTAGTGAACAATACCAGCAAAAATGAATTTACAGTACATTTTCTACTTTGACTAACACCCACCTGTGTCAGATACTTATCTTTGGAGAGGATGAATCATCCCCTGGAGAGTCTCTTTGCTCTCTGCTGTCTGTAGGTGGGAAACCAGATGATTAGCTTAGAATAGCTGTCTTGCAGAAGGAAAGGAAAAAAACAGCAGGCAAAGCCCAACCAATGCCAGAGGTTAGACGTTCCTTCCCCAAATTGAAGCTCATCACTCCCAACTTTGTTCTCAGGGAGAACAGGCAACTCCAGCGCTACAGTTTGTCTCATCTGTCATAACCACCATCTGAGGATGAGAAGAATTGCTTTCTGAAGGAGTCTTGTATTTGGCTACAGAGGGCGGGTAAGGTGCTTAGTTTAGGTCTGTAAGACTAACTTTCAAACACCTGCGTTGGTCAGGGTATAAATGTTAAAACAGGTATGTCACGCACACAGTACGTACAAGGGTGAAAATATAAGTGACTAGCAATTCTGCATTGTATTGCACACCCAAAGCGCTCGTGCTCATAAATTGGAGTACTGCAAGTTCCCTTGAGGGCTTGAGTGACAGTACAGTGACTTCATTTCGGGAATAGAGTCTGGCCAGGGTTCATCACAGACAGCTTCAGAGTCAGGATGATCTACTTAGAGCTCTCAATCAGTTTATTACTGCTTGCATTACTTACGCTCAAGATTCAGGAGCTATCAAAATTCAGACAATGATGACATGCAACTAATCCGTCACTGAAGTTTATTCCTTTTTTCAAATACATGATGTTAAGGATAAGAATTATTTATGACCAGCATGCATGCAAATCAGGAAGGAAGCATTTGTTTCCCTCATGACTGACTGAAGTGACAAAGATGCACTTTGAAATATGTTTAAAATGTTGTATGCTGTTACTGCACACTTTCACCGTGCTCAAAATAGGAGGTTAATTGCAGATGGGCTGGAAAATAATGAGACAGCATCACCATTTACAAACATAGCGTACAACATGAACTTCTGACTACCTTTCACTGACAGCTGTGATATGGTAAATGAGTATGACAACTGAATCACTAATACGCTATTTCACTCTGAATCCGGTACAAGGTCTTTCTCTTACAGCTTATGACCATTTTCTACTCTCTATAAGAGAATATGGAGTTTTCCTCCGAAGGGAGCATTACAACATATGCCAATAAGCCAAAATCAGTATTAGAATATCAGAAAGCAGACTTCTGTCTTCTTTGAACATGAAGATACGGTTGGGGTTCAGGGCAGCAATCTGCCCTTGTAAATGCCATCATTGTCTCAAAAGCAATGACATACTCTGCTACACAGGGTACAGAAGAAGCTGAACAGAAGCTCCAGCTTTGAGCACCAAAGCTTCTCATGATGTCAGTGATTGACTTTTCTACATCTGACCCTTATTTCTGGATGATGCACTACTTTTTTACTGGATAGCAGTTTATAGGCAGAGCTCTTCCACTCTTTTGATTAGAGAGAGTCTCCTCAAACAGATAGTCCGTGCTTATAATTCACTGTGAACAAACAGCTAAACCCCAAGACTTTTCTATTTTCACAGAGGAAGAAAGGTACGAAACATTTGTTTACAGTTAATTTATCACTTGTGTAATGTGAATTTTTACATCATCCTAGCAATAGCATGAACAACCAAACCGTGGTGCCTGATTTAGAAGTCAGTTCCAAATGTTTTTCGGATCAAGATATTAGGAAGAAAACTAGAAGTGAAAAAAGAAAAATGTTCTTATGTTTAACATGCATTTGAATGACAAAAAGTCCCTCAAACAGAAATTCTGCTATCAACCAGAGACAGTTTTTACTATCTGCATAAGCATGACCTTGATTAAATGAGTATAGAGTGATATGTATCATGTGAGGTGTCAAAACGTGAGGTGGATATCTAGTAAGTGTGTAATGTTGCTAAAATTTTGGCAAAGGCAAACTCTTTGTTCAAAGGATGACACACTGAGACAAAACCTAACAGCAAAAAGGGCAAAATATTTCTCCTTTATTCAAGCATATAAAGAGCTTGGCTTTTGCACATGACCTGTAATAAAAACAACATAGCTTTTTGATGGATATCTATTGTATTGCAATAGTCCTTAGCTTCCATAATGATCATTGTGGCCTTTCAAACCCCAAAATGCTTAGTGATAATACAGTCATTGTCATATAAAGGGATAAAAGTCCCCAGAAGGGAAACAAGGCATATTTTCTCTTACTCTGTATAGGATAAGTGAGGCAAAGAGGAATTAAGTTACTCAAGCGAGTTGGTAAGTGTTGCAAACACAAACCATGAATAGAAGCTTCACTTGCTCCTAACTCTGACCCAGAACCCATCTCCGGGAGAAGAATTGTGCCCCTGGAGACCTTCTAAACACTTAACCACCTTTCACTGACTGTTTAAGGAAACAGCATTCAGCTGAAGGAAGAGTGCTTCACCAGAAAACCAAAACTACAGCTCCAAGGTAGGTATCCCAGCAGACTAAATCTACCCTGTGGTATCTTAATGAAGAGACTGATGAAATGCCCCATTGCTAGATGTGATTGTCTCTGTTGATAGGAAGGTGATCTAGGCCATGGTGCGAAGGCAACCTACATCCTTTCTCATGGTAGGGCACGTTGCAGTACACAAATCCTCCCTTTACCTCCTGCTGGATGCACAGACAGAGATCGCTCAGCAGAGAAGCGTGCCTGTGCCCCGGGCCACTGAGGACACCTGTCCCTGCGTCAGGGCTTGTCCCATTCTTCTGACAGCTGCCCTGGGCACCTTCCCTCATATTCTGTACAATAAGCTATTTGGCAGTATGGTTTAAAAGACTTCCTGAAATACAGATACATTATGACTTTCACCCATGCTCATCTCTTTTCTAGTATATACAAAAATATTCAAGCAAATTTCTGAAGCTTGGGCTTCCAGTGATGGATCTACGCTGACTAGCTTTTATTAAATTATACATATTTTTGAGCTCTCCTGTCTAGTAGATGACTGAATCAGACTTTCAGCCTTATATTCAGTGGCATTTGGGGGTTTTGCTGTTCTTTTCTGTTTTACTTTTGGGAACTTCATTTGCAGTTTTCTTTCCTGTTGTACTGTCCTTTATGTTTAGTGAGTTATGCAAATCCTCCTCAGTGGTATTTAAATTCCCTCAGTGCTTCTTTCTATGTAACCACTGAGATTCACAACCTTGCAAAAATATATTATTCTCTACTAATTGATTGCGATGTCTTTGGACTTCAGTGTTTATTCAATATTAAATTGCAGCACTATGTTTTGCTACAAATTAGGAAACCCAAATTTATGTTGCAATAGAGTAGCTCGTTTGTGTTTTGTTGTGCTCAGTTACTAAGTAAAGGAAAAGAACAGTACTCCCAACCTAGGAAACTGAGTCACGAATTGCAAAACATAAAATGCAAAAAAACCAATTCACTGTATGAAGAGGTTGAGCCTATGGGATTTGATACTCTTTAGCGACTTCGTTTCTGCCCTACTTGGTCTCTAGAAATACTTTTCATGTCATGGGGACCCTGCGCTCCTTCCTCTCTTTCTACTGTCAAAAAATAAGCATAAAAAGATTAATTTGAAACAACCACTTTAGAGATACATGTTAATCTGAAATAGGACCTTTACCTCTCAGGCTGTAGAGACTGGACGTGGAAAGATGGGTGCCAGAGATGAAGCATACGTAACCCAGCTCCAGACACAGGTGTTGAGGCATCACATGTGCTGATTCACAGAGTCTCAACTTTCCGAGCCTGGTGAGGTTTTCCTCTAACACCCACCCCCTGCAGCCCACTAGTGGGGCTGCACCAGCCCTGCTTTGCTGCACAGCCCACTGCATGGCAACAGGAAGAGATCAAGCCATAACAGCTCACACCAGGGAGGTCTCAGTAGGACGTAAAAAGTTGTTTACTTTTAATTTGTAAGGATGTGGTATTAATTGTAGGACCAATTTCCTTTTAGAGCAGCTAAGCAGACTATTACCTCTTACCTCAAGGACTCTGTCCAGGTAAAAATGGTTTATAAGTTTTACACAGTAAATTTTTTTTTCTTCTCTTTGCTATAGTATTCTCCTATTTTCTGTCATCTATCTTTTTATTCAACTAAATGGCATGGAATTATTTGCACTTACTACCTGGACAAAGAATGAGTTCTCTGTACAAAGAAAAAGCCTATAATGTTTCCTTTGAACAGCACTAGCTTTTTGTCATGCCGAAGTGGATACAGAAAGTTTCTCTGGTCAATTACTCACTCACCAGCAGCAACCACCACAATTGTTCTCTTTCAGAAACACATGAAGCTAACACCTTCTGGGTAATAGAAAATGGATTTCCTTCTTCTGAAAAATGACCATAATGAATTTGAAATCTCAGTAGAATGGATAGCCTGTGGACGGCATTTTCAACTAACCACTGGAAGAAGTATTATAAAAACAATAATAATCAGAGATCTTTTCTGCAGGAACCAACCAAACCCGTCACTTAAGGGCATATGTGCCAGGTTACCAAATGCACTGGATAATAAATTACTTTTCCAGACTGTGCCTTTATACACCACTAAAAGTCCTTTTATGACCTCTTTCTAGTGAACCACCTTTTCTTCAGTATTTATTTCAATATCTTTTTCTGCTATTGCATTCATTACGATACCCTGGAGGACACACAGTGTATCAGGGTGATTCAAGAAGTCCATCAGCTCAGGAAAATCCGCTGCTCAGAGCTCCCAGAGTCCATATGCTGCTTGAAGAGTTGCCAACTATTATTAACGAGTGCCGAAGGTTGTGCTTCCATTAGGATACATTAGTGGTATCCTTTGTCTCTGCTTGTTGAGTGTTCCCTAAAGACTGCAATAAAAAAAAAAATCATTTATCTTTGCATATATGTGAGTAGCAAGACATGGATCTATCTGTCGAACTAGGATCAGCAAAGGGGGTGCAAGGACACCTACTTTAGTGCATTGGCAATGACCTGCTTTAACATCTTGGTTGCTCATGCCTCTGTGATGTGTTTAGCATCTGTAAATTAATATATGGTACTACCTCAAAATAGAGATACTAAGCTTAATATTTCCAGGAAATCCTTACAATACTTTTTATTAAAAGAGTAAAGGGAGTTTGAGATGTTATAACTAAGACAATGTTAGAAATATATGTGTGACTTTACTTAAAAATGGCTGTACTGTGATAACTTTTTAAAAGGAGTGCTCCTTTTTTAAGGTGTTAATGTTTTTTTAAACATTGTTTACACTGAAACAATTGTCAGTCATGTTCATATAGCATAGAGTCATTCTTCAAGCATGGCAGAGTGTAGGAATGCTTAAAAGAATATGATAAAGATAATGATTCAGGAAGCCTAACATAATTTAATAGAAGAAATTAGACATTTGAACTGAAGTGAATCACTTGAGTGAACTGTTGATAAGACAATAGATGAGTTTGCTGTTCGATTTGCAAGCTAATAAGCTTCATAACAAATACAATATACAGAATCATAAACAGCATGTTTATATCAAAATTTGAATTACCAGATTCTAGAGATGCAAGTGAAAAGTGACATATATCATAAAGTTCTTTCATGCTAATGTATAATATTAGCAAACTTCTCCTATATGTCCACACTCTGAAATTATTAGCAAAATAAAACTAAATCTGAAGGCTCAGTTGAGAAAAGGTGTTTCATCCCTTAATGTCCATGCCTTGCCCAAAAATAGTGCACTTTTAACTTCCCATTTTGCTGGAGGTACAGCTGGGAAAAAATACAGCTTTGCTCTTGGCAAATAGAGAAAGATGTTAAGGGAGAAAATTTAAAGGGAGAATGAAAATAGATGGACTTATAAAGTGCTCAAAAAGGGGTTTTGAAAGACATCTCTGCTCGGTAGATGGTGACAAACAAAGGGATTTGGCAGGTTTGTCAGCTTGCCTGGCTGGTCAGCCTGCCACGAGCTGGCAGGACATATTAGTCATTGCTGTTCTCTCGTTCAATAGAAATTACTGTCCAGAATAAATAATCAGATGCATTATTTTGTAGCTCCCTCTGCATGCTTAGTATCATAAAGGACACATACAATACACCAAGGACCATGACAAATGGTTTATAAAGCAATGACCACGCTGGCCAACTTGTTATATTTACAGCAAGGTAGACAGCAGCTATCACAAAAGGAAGAGCTATCTAACAGGCAGACCAGCTGTAGGCTTCGCACACAGAAAGGCAAGGGCTCAAGTGTGATACCTGGGAGGATGAATAAAAACATAACTTTGTGTTCTCTCCTAGAAACTGACTGCAGCAAGAATGCGGAGACTGGTTCAAAGAAATGGAAGGGGTGGAAAACACTGTAACCCCAGTTAAAATTCAAGACTCTAACAAGTAGGTGTGAAACCCAGCAGTTCAGAGGCCCCCTTTGTGCCATGACAAAATGCACCAAAGATGGAGGAAATAATCAATTGGTTTTACTTAGAGTGTAAGTGATGAATCTCTTCACGGCACAGCATGGACTGACCTCCCAGTGCACCTCCCGAGGGAGAGATCTGCTTCGAGATATCTGGCCTTATACAGATGAAGGAGTGTGCTTTGGTTCATCTGTTTAATTGAGTGATACTAATTATTGTTTTGCCTAAGCCTACGATATAACACACTTAGGCTTTAAGCACACACACAAAAGACTTTTTCGTGCTGTTCAAGTTATGCATGATAACATCATGCTGGAAATTAATTAAAATAAGTATAAGATGGGTATGAAAAACAGCAAAACCAATGATAAGAGCAAGTCTTAGAGACATGAAACACAATCTTATAACCATGGTGTTGCAATTTACAAATATTTGTCATTCACGCGACCTACCCATTTTATTCCCAGAACAGTTGGGAACTCAGCCGATGAGTAATAACAACTGACACAAGGAGACTGGGCAATGCTGCTGGCATTGAGTAGAAAGGAGCATAAATGGCAGAAAATTGTAAGAGGTCAGTTGTTACTAAGCCGTAATTTTGTTATGCTTACATCTAGCTTGATCGTTTTCACTCATCAGAGACAAAACTCAGGTTAACCTTAACTTCAGAGGAAAAAGAGAAGTGATAAAATCAATACAGAGTACTAGAACTGTGTATGCTGGAAGACACCTCTGGTGGTCACCTAGTCTCAACCCCTCTCAAAGCAGAGCCGACTTCAGCGTTATCTCAGGTTGCTCAGGGCCTTGACCAGATAGAAATACCCCAGCCTCACTGAGCAACCTGTTCCAGTTCTTAGCAGGAATTCTAGCTGTGATCATTTTTTTCCTTATGTCTAGCTGCAACCAGTGTCCATTGCCTCTTGTCTTTTTGTTGCGCACTTCTGAAAAAAGTCTGACTCTTTTTCCCCTGCTCCTTCCCTCTGAGTTGCTGAAGACAGGAATTACATCTGCTCTCAGCTTAGCCCTCTCTTCTCCAGGCTAAAGAAACCCAGCTCTCTCAGCCTCTCCTTGCACATCATTTGTTCCAGCCCCCGACCATCTATTAAGAGACCAGTCCTCTACTGGTCTCACTCCTGTACCAGTCTCTCTCTTATTCTCATACAGACAGGTTTTCACCCACCACACTGTCCTCCTGTCCACTCTGTATCTCCCTATTCTGGCTTAAAAGAAGCTGTGGGACCATCAAAAGTCAATATATGAGACATCTGCTCCTTTTGTTTACTGAACCAGTTATCACAGGAAGCATTCATGTTGGTCAGGTATTTGCTATTGGTAAATATGAGCTGGCTGTTCCCAGTCACCTTCATGTGCTGGAGACATGTCTTCCTGGAGGACCTCTCTACAGTCTCCCCACAGACTGAGTTAGGATGACCATCTAAAATTCCATGGATGCCCTTGTTGACCTTCTTGAAGACAGATATAAATTCGTCTTTCACCTGTTGTTGGAAACATGAATCACCCATTTGCAATCCATTTCAGAGGTAACAGAGGGGCCTCACAATGATGTCAGCCAGCTCCCTGAGTTTCCTTAGGTGTGTCCTGTCTGGTCATTTTGACCACTTCTACATGTCCAGTTTACCCTATCTGGTCCCTAACTCAATCCTCTCCTGCTCTGGTTAGTACTGCTCTCCCCGACAGGGCATGAAGACCCCTGAGGCATGAGAGCAGACCTTGCCAGTAAAGACTACGGCAAAGGCGGCACTGAGTACCTCAGCCCTGGCAGTATTGGAGTACCTCCAAATCCTCATCAGTGGGTTGCTCACCTATTCAGCAGCAAGCTAGCATTTTCCTTTTCCTGCTAACATACATAGATATAAGATGGTTTTGTTGCTCAACACCAAACTTGATTAGTTCCAACTCCAGCAAGCTTTCATTTTTGCAGTTTCATCCCTGCATACCTTTTGGGCGATGTATTCCTGCTTCCAACTACTGTACGCTTTCCCGAGTTTGATTTCAGTCAGGAGTTCCTTGTTCACCCATGCAGCTCTCCTCTAACCCCCACCTGTTCTCCTACACATCAAAATGGACCATTCATGTTCTTTGAGGAGGCTGTCCTTGAAGATTCACCAGCTCTCCTGAGTCCATCACCCCTCAGGGAAGCAGCTCACGACATGTAAAAATGTAATGACGTTACATCTGAATAAAATGCTCTCAGTACTGAAAATGTATTTAAGGCTTTTCTGTCAACATCTCTAGGCTAAAAAATCCCACGAAAGAAGCTTTGAAATGTGAGTCCTTTTTAATCCTTCCCTCTTGTTTTGTTCTTGACTGGTGCAGAGATCCCCCCTGATTTTTATACCCTAATTGCATGTCGTCCACTCAATTTTTATGTCCTCATGTTTAAACTGGCTCCTTGCGGATGGATGGTAGCTTGACTTTGCTGATTGGTTTGCAAGGCTTTTGTGTCAACACAGATACAATCCTCATCTCAGTTCTCAGCATGTCAGTCTTGATTACTACAACACCGAATAAATATGATTACTTTTGGTCTTGACAAATCAACCTTGCCTTGTTCATGGGCTTTCAGCTTATTCATATTACTACTGAGATAATTTCTCAGCATTGTTCTAATCATGTTATGCTTTTCTTTGCATTCCACACTGATTACTTGTTTTCCAAAACAATAACTGTTACCTAATAGTTTTCCTCCTTTTAAGCCTTTTCTCTTTTCCACTGCTAACTGCTCCGATTTTGCAACGGCAGCTACTACCACCAATCAGCTTATGTTGTGATGCTCCAGCCAATACTTTTCATTTTTAATGGCATCTTTATGTCTATCATATGCCTCCCCTCACCCTTGGGAGTAAAATTTTGTGTTACTTCACTGTTCTACCACCTTCAAATCCCTACTTCAGAACTCCTCCACAGCATGCGTAAATTTCACAACAGTTTAGGCTGCTCATGTACCGACATTACTTCCTATCATTTCCAAACATATTTTTCCCTGCTGTCCTTGTCAGTCTGTATATACCTATTTTCTTACACTTAGATTGCAATTTGTCTGCATTAAAAGATGTCTTCCAACATGGTGCTCTTATAGTGGTCTTCTGATATATCAGTGGCACACTTGGACTTCAGAGAAACACACATAGTCAGCATAGGCAGTAGTAGGTGGAACAGACTGGCGAGTCACTCACCTGTTATCCATCCCTGGGCACTGCAGCTTCAGGTATGCCTGCACTTGATCAAGTATTTAAATATAGATGCCTCCATGATAGCTTCAAATTAGCTAAATGAAAAATTGCCAGGGAACAGATAAACAAAAGCAGCAGATCTGCTATGCCACCTCAGTAGGGGCATACATTTGCAGCAGTGTCACCTGCTGGGGGTTCATTGCTGCATCTAGCCAAGGAGCAGTTCCGGAAATACGTATCATTTACAGCAAGCTTCATACATCAATAGAAACTGTAGACCTGATAATAAAGACAGACTGCTATGAATAAAATGAAGCTGATGAAGGAGAGTGTCCCAGCTTTCATAAAGGTGCTCTTCACAGTTCTCTACACCTACACGGAACATTAAAAAACACCAAACAACAACATAATCCTCAAATGATTCAGTTCTTTGCTGAATACTTTTCCCTGGAACATATCTGCAACTCCTCTTGCTTCATCTGAGAGAAGGGCTGAATTTTTAAGCTTATGCTTACTATAAGATACCAATAGAAAAGTTAGTTTTGAGTTTCTTTTAATTTTAAAAAACTCATATTCTCCATTACAATGGAGTAATTCCTTGGAAGCTCTTTAATGGACTTCAAGAAGACAGATTTCATTAAACTCAAAGAACTGGTAGGCAAAAAACCCATGGGAAGAAAATTGAGAAAGAAAAGGAGAGTTAAGGTTAAGGACTGGCAAGTCCTTCAAGTAATGACATTAAGGGTGCAAGAACAAATTACCCTAATGCAGGACACCAAGTACAGTAAGAAGCTAATTTGACTAAGCCATGAGCACTATCACATTAGTAGCAAGGGGCTGGGGGGAGTAAGGCATGAAGGGAGAGAGACAGCAAAAGGGTGACGAGAAGACTGAAGTCATTAATGACTTTTTTGTGTTTGCCTTGACTAAAATGGTCATTTTCACCAGACAGCTACCATCATAAATACCAATGAGTAAAATCTCCATCTAATTTAGAGACCTACACAAACTATATATTTTAAAAATGTCTAAGAGCTTCTTTGTAATGCATTTAGAGAACTGACTGAAACAATCTCAAACAAAAAATCCCAACAATTTTCAGAGTTCACAGAGAACAGATGTGGTCTGAAAGACTGAAAATGAGCAAACATATTGCAAGTTTTAACAAAAGAATAGACTCATGGACTCATAGAACGGTTAGAGTTGGAAGGGACCTTCAAGATCACCTAGTTCCAACCCCCCCTGCCACAGGCAGGGACACCTCCCGCTAGACCAGGTTGTTCAAAGCCCGATCCAACCTGGTCTTGAACACATTCCAGGGATGGGGCATCCACAACTTCCCTGGGCAACCTGTTAATAAAGGAAGTACTGGGGAGTAAGACACCAGCAAGGATGGAGTTTCTGGAAAAATATAATATCAAATAATCGAACTGTAATTTATAGACACCTGGACAATGACAAGAAGATATAAACCAGCCCATTTAGAATTTTTAAATTTGATTTAAGGGCTCCTTGAGAGAATAATAGGCTTTGTGGATAAGGGAGAAGCAGAAGATACCATATTCCCACCTAGGCAAAGTTTGGCACTTTTATATGGTATTCCTGAAAACAAGTTAGGAAAAATCCCTGTCAGACTCAGATTTTGATAAGGGAGTATAAAACTAGTGCATTTGGAAACCACTAAAAGTATTAATTAATGGTTATTTGTCAAAATGGCAATGGCCCAGTGGAATTTTGTAGAGGTCTCTCTTGAGATGAGTACAACTCAATATTTCTGTTAAGAACTCATGCAGCAGAATTTATCTAAAAAGTTTGCAGATGACACTGAACTATGAGGGGATGAAAGAACACAGAAGAATAGGGTTAGAATTTAAGATGGTCATGTGAACCCAAGAAATAGTGCATGGTGTGCTGTGCGCTCTTCAATAAAGACATGTGAAAGGTATTATAGATAGGCAGGCTGCACATGCAGGAGAAGGCTGGGTAATAGTTCTGAAGGAAGGGATCTTTCTTCTCTCTAAATTGGAGATATGGATTTGATGGTTGGACTGTTTGGTGGATGAGGAGTTGGTTGGATGGTCACATCCAGAGGGTAGCGGTCAACGGCTCAATGTCCAGATGGAGACTGGTGACAAGTGGTGTCCTTCAGGCATCCATATTGGGACCAGTACTGTTCAGTGACATAGACAGTGGTATCAACTGCACCCTCAGCAAATTTGCAGACACCAAGTGGTATGGTTGACATGCCTGAGGAATAGGATACTATCCAAAGGGACCTGGACAAGCTTGAGAACTGGGTCCGTGTGAACCTCATGAAGTTCAACAAGGCCAAGTGCAAGGAACTGCACCTGGGTTGGGATAAGTCCCGGTATCAATACAGGCTGGGGATGAAGGGATTGAAAGCAGCCCTGAAGAGAAAGACTTGAGGGTACTGGTGGATGAAAAATTGTACACGAGCCGACATTGTGTGCTCACAACCCGGAAGTAATGAGTAATGTACTATAAAAGGAATATCCATTTCTTGAGTGTAGTAGCTAGTACAAAATATTTGGTCTCGTTTCCTCCTGTCTGATGTGTATTTCTTTCATGCATAGAGCACAGCTGTGCATCCAAGATCAGCTCCACATCCTGGCATATGTTTTCACCTGGTAGCAGCAATGTAGTCTGAGAACATACAGCTCCTGCTCCAACTAACCCTTTTTTATGGGTAGGAGGAGTGGATGTCCAGTCCACAGAAGTGGATAGGGAGGGCAGGGTCTTGACCTTCTCTCTCCACCATGGGGGACAGTTTCTGGTAAAATAGACTACTGGGCAAAAGGGGACTAGACAGCATCTTCTGTTTCCCCTTGTATTTCCCTTTGTGGTGTTTTAGGGTAGCTAGGGAACACCATCTAGAGCAAAATACATGGCTGGAAGAGTTCTTGGTTTCCATACTCCTTTAAGGGAGCTAGAAATCAGGTCGTAGTCAACACCAGACGGTCAGAAGTGCTTCTGAGTGTGTCAAGACAGACCTGGGGCAATGAAGTTTTCACATGAGACTTCAGGCACATTCAGAGCCCAAAAGAACAGCTTAGTGGCAGTACTGAGGACTCAAATTTCACACTTAGAATTATATCTGCTGAAATACTTTGGCTGCTCTAGTCTTTGGTTGATTTTTTCCAACTCCAGTTGTACCACGATATATTTTATTCTCCTTTAACTAACTATCCTGCAAGGATATTTCAATATCACTAATTCAGTGCAGGTTCTGAGAAATACCATAAATAACAGATAATACAAAAAAAGGAATATTTTATATTCTGCACAGTTTTATTAGTTGATATTAGATGACCTTTAGGTACAACCTCATTCAAGCTTCTTTAAATAACTGCACTTTACATATTATTAAATGGGAAGAAAAAAAAAATCCTCTAAAGTTAAAAGAATGCTATAAAGGCTGAGAAGTGTTCAATAGACAGAAAATACCAAGATTAAGGCTGCCTTTAGGTATGTATCATGTTATAGACAATAAATACAAGTTTATATTTTCTTTACAGGGGACCCTTTCCCACTTCAGCACAAGACATGATTTGTATTTGCTTCATATACAGAATTTCAATATTTTCTAATGTCTTCTCCCCATGTATTCCATACACTATTCTGCCTTCAGAGAAAAGAGAAAAGAGAAAAGAGAAAAGAGAAAAGAGAGAAAAGAGAAAAGAGAAAAGAGAAAAAAGAGAAAGAAACCCCCCTGAATCTTCTTCAAACAAGTAAATGACATGTGTAGGCACATTTCCTTAGCCCAAGTCACCAGCACTGGCAGTGAAAAGCTGCAGAATGCATAAAGCCCTCCTGAATTTCAAACTTTCAATCTCAATGAACCCCTAGACATCCTTTTATCTTCAGAGAGGGATTTTTTTTTTCAATAAATAATTGTGGAAAAACTACTGTTCAGTCCTTGGGAACCTGTAAAACCCTGAGCATCCTACATG
Source organism: Chroicocephalus ridibundus (assembly GCF_963924245.1). Taxonomy (NCBI): domain Eukaryota; kingdom Metazoa; phylum Chordata; class Aves; order Charadriiformes; family Laridae; genus Chroicocephalus; species Chroicocephalus ridibundus. The sequence goes on from NC_086286.1 coordinate 93,305,947, forward strand.
CACTGGTATAAAAACCTCTTAATTTCATGTGCAAAATTTTGGATGCTACCTGTGTTTTCTGCTCGTGAACGAACCAAAATATCACAGCCCATTTTTTCTGCCAAGATCTATTTTCCTTCCACTGACGGACAAGGGAATTTAAGCCAGTACTGCCAACGAGAGAAGAACATTAATTTTGTGCCACCTCCTCCAAAATTTCTGCTCCATCCACCATCCTAAACGATCCTGTTATATTCAGAAGTATTTTCCTCTTAAAGCCCCGTGCTGTATAACTGTGTAGTAAATCTTGTGCAGGGTATTTGTAGCTGTGCCTCAGGCAAAGTTCCTGGAGTGCTGAGATGACTTAACCTGGACTCCTGAATAGAGCAGTGTCTCATTGACAACACTGCAGTTTTAGCACTTTATATGGATTAATGAGCTACAGATTTATTCACATTCCTCAGAGTGTTGTTTTGGGTTGTTTATAGACAGCATAAGTAATGTTTGATCCACTCTTGCAAGGCAGTTCTCACAATCCCATGGACTAGAAAACAATGGAGATTTTGCAAACCTGGATGCCACAAAATCAAATAAATATTGCAGTAAGCAGGGTCAATGGCTGTACACGTGATTTTTTTGTACAAGCAAAAACCTGATGCTTCAACAGTTCTGAAATTTCTATCCAAGGAGTAGTATTTATGACGAGGAAAGGGTGAAGCCTCTACAAAATTGATACCTCCTAGAAGTACAAGGTACAGTCCCATTTGAGACCGAAAAAGGAACATACAATGCAGATTTTAAGCCACCGGCAAGTATAATTTTATATATATTCTCAGTGGTCTATTTTGTTTACAGCTAGGATCCTAAATCTAGCATCACCCAGAATTTCCAAGCACCATTAGACTCAAGTCACAAGGAGGTGATCAAAAATAGAGACACAACACTTGCATGGAAATAGTAAGTCTTTGCTTGAATCTTCTTCTCAGATGACAGTCAATATTCCTTGCACTATTTCTACCCTTGTGCATCGTTCCTCCCTAGTACTGCAGTGGCAATACACAGCTGTTACTACTTTTGTTGTTAGGAATTTGCAAGGCAGGCGATGGGTCTCATGGTAAAACCTACGCAGAGAGCTAGAGTCAAAGGATGAACCAAAAATAGCTAGAGATTGCCTATGTAAGTGGATATCTCTATTATTTTGCCTTTAACCTACTATCCTGAATTGAAAATATTGCAAAAAGGCATTAAGAACACATAACTTTAAAATCAACGAACAAATCAGCAAATGATTGTAATTATAGTGCACAGTAATATGTCTTAACTAAAGGCTAACAAAGATTTTCCATTACGTTCCAGCATACTAAAAGAGGAATTCCTCAGGATGCTATCAGAGAAGAGGTTCATTTTATCATTCCAGTGGATAAGGACTTCCGATTAAAAAAAATTCTTTCTTAAATACCGGCAGTAAATATATACACGAAACTGTTACCATTATTACAGCCTTTAAAGCACACTTAGTGGAAATTGCCTGTCTAATAAAGAAATGTCAACTCTTTAATGAGAATTACCTCGATATAGAAAAATAGTGTTAGCAGAATAAAAACTTTAATATTTAAGCAGATTGTGCAGTGTTTGAACAACACAGGTAACAATCTGGCTATTAAACTTTTATTCAGAAGAATGAAAAACTCACTGTGCATTGTTTCCGCTGTTTAATTTCTCTATGACTGACAATATGGAATTTGGCTCATGCAGCAAAAAACAGACTCAAAATTTACAAATGGCAGGGTGCAAAAATATCAATATAAAGTGAATTCCTGGACAAGGATTATGTAACAAAGCTATAAAATAAAAAGTACAATTTAAAGATATGTTTTAGTTATCCACAGACACAGAGCAGTAACAATATGATACCAAATATCATTTTACAGCTTTTTCATACTGTCAGATTTCCTCTTTTTTCCCCACACGTCGTACTAACAGGAATACAAATAAGTTTAGACTTGGTCTTGAGGTGCCATACCATGATGTTTTTCAATTTCTTTTGAATTTAAGCTTAACATGAGTTTCCTAGGTTTAAAATACTTGCTTTGGGGACAATATTGCTGTGACTATATAGTTATCTGCCCTAAATTAGACTAAAGGTGCACTTGGCAATAAGGTACTTTTAAATTATGCATAGTTTAGCTATGTAAAAACCAAGCCAGGCAAGAAAAATCATTATTTCTTAGATGAACAGTAAACAATAAAGCAAAAGGAACCATTACCCTGGGATTCTTCTTATTCTTTGAAGATGTGAAGTCTCAAACTAAATTTTGGTTGTGAATTTTCTCCCCCTGGCTCCTTCCTGCTTTCGATTTCTTTCAGCTTTGTGGAAAGACGTTCTGGCTTCTGCCTGAAACAACAGCAGCTTAAGGCAGAGAGGAAAACAGGAAACAGTAAGCTCAGGAAACAGAGCTGACTACCTGGCAATATCCTTGCCACCTGCAATTCCCATTTCCCTGGGTATACACCTCAAGCTCTCTTCTTCCACACATTTAATTCCCCTCTCTTTAACAACAGAGGTACAGATAACTCGCGTGTCCCAGTCACAGGCCGTCTCCTATTCCCTGTGAAAACGTGCAGCTCTAGAGAAAGGGAGCTGGGACCTAAGTAATCAACTACTTTGGGAAACACAAGAGATGAATTCAAATCCATTTATGTGTATAAGTATGTCCATGTCTCCACCTTCATACCGTCTGCTGCAAAAGGATAAGGGATTAAATCAGGACTGGGTAAGTTTACACATCTGCAGATAAAACAGAAGATTAGGTACAAGTAGGTGCAAGTAGCTAGAGTTCGGTTTTATTGTTGGTGGATTTTTTTTGTTTGTTTGTTTTGTTTTGGTTTTTTTTTTGGGACAGAGCAGTGGAATTGGCAGATAAACCAAAAAAAAAAAGGACAAAAAGACAAAAGGAAAAAAGGACAAAAGGAAAGAAAGGAAAAAAGGAAAGAGAGGAGGTGGATTTTGATCTGAACAAACCTTTTATTTAATTTTAAATACATTTGCAGTAAACAACATGCCAATGAAGGTCCAGAAAGTTGTGTGTAGTCGCCTTTTCTTCCCCAACACACAGGCACAGTTCCTAGGGCTAAGGTATGTACCCTGTTCAGAAGGCAGAGGGTGAAACCTCTCCTCTGATTCAGACAGAGTGGACTGAAATCAGCGGGCACCTCCCACACTGTCCACGAGGACGTGGAATCCATCTCCCTCATTTTCTCACATTCAGTCACTGTTTCATTGGGTAAAACAAGAAGAGAAGGTGCTGAGACACCTCCTCCCAGTCCTTACCATCCTGCAGGTACCACCGCTCTCTCCATACCAAGTCACATGCATTTCCAACCATGGGAAGGATCTGAAAAGGATCACATGGAGGTTAGTGCCCCCTGAGACCCTGGTCTGGGTGCAATGTTTGACAATTATGCAAGAAGAGACTCTGGAACTTCATATCCTTGACCTTCTTCATACATGAGAATAATTAGACTTTTCATAAGGGAAAAGTTTTAAAAAGAAAACGAAAAGGCCCAAATAATTTTCATTTGTGATTTCAGCTTGAAGTGTTTGCTAAATTCAGGATGGATTTGGCAGTTGAAAATTAGGGAAGGAGAGCAAAATATTCCCCAGTACATATCACATCGTGCAGCTCCACCTTCTCTTCAGCATTGGGAGACAAGCGTGAGTGCATTTTGGGGCTTTATCGAGGCCCGTGACACAGAATGACAAGCTTTAGCGGTCTCGAAATTGCTGCTTGCAGAGAGTGAAGCCAGGAGCCGACGGATAGAGGCAGCGACCACAGACCCGGCCTGGGAGAACCGCTACCAGCATGGGACAACCGGGAATAACTGACTGCACCTCAGCTGCTGGACCTGCAGCGAGGCATCTTGTTACTCTGTCGTCAGCCCCGGCACGCAGTTCTGGGATTTGTATCAAATGGCCTACACACAGACCTTTTCTACTTTACGTACCTATTCTCCCCGTATTGCTCACGTCCTGCAGATGTGAAGGGCTTGCTCTGCACCTTCAAGCTCACAGGCTGCCAGACAGAGCTGCTGGGGAGCACGGGGGAGCGAAAATCTAGAAAACTATTCTAAAAGTGTGATTAATTCTCACATGGGACTTGCGACACTGAGTCTGCCTCCTGGAAAAGGTGGTATCCAAAAAAAATAAAATGTCAGAAGCACCTTTTTGTGGGAGTAAAGAGTCTGGCCCAAAGTCTTACGAAGTAGAAAGAGGAAATCCACTCACACAATCAAGAGTTTTCATATTAAACAACTGAGGGACCTATACACCTAACAAGATACTATCTATTTATTTCACTAGAAAACTGTAATTTGTTAGTTGCTGCTCCTCATTTGAAAGGGAAAGATGTATTTGCTCTCATTATAAAATGAGAATATATTTTAAAATCAGGCAGTTTTCTGAGGTGGTCTAGATTTTTTAAGGAAACTTAAGACAGCTCTGCTGTTCTCCAGGAGTACCTGGAAGTGCATTAAAGCATTGCAAAAAATATTTTTACCAGAAAATAAAGTGGGTTTTTAAATGGCATGAAATGGAACAACATTGTTCCTTACGAAATCATAGAAAACAATTATCTGAAATTGTCTAGCATGCAATAAAAATGCTTTTCAGCACACTTTCATTTATATTGGTACTGCTGAGATGTTTACATATATAGTAGTTTGTCTTTATAGGAGGCTTTAATTATCCAGTGCCTATTGGTTCATATGTATTTTTTTGCTTCCTGAAACACCGACAAAGATAACCACCTGGGAAGTGAAAATAAATTTCAAATGCAAGATGATTTGTTTAAAGAGGTAGACATTTTTTAAATTTTGCCTCTAGTTGAGTAACTGCAATTTTGAACGCAATTATTTTTCCCTGAGATCACACTTGCAGATATGAGCTACAAGGAGCCTCTTTTAAAAGTCTTGTTTTGAATATGGATGAGTGAGAATCATTTATACAACATGTATCTGAAGGTCATTTAATTTTTTTCAGAATTAACCCATAACTCCTGGGAAATGACACTGCATTCTAAATTAACGTCAGCCACCCTACAGTACTACCGAGAGAAGGTTCAGCTCTGGCCATAGAGGCTGTATGGTATCATTACATTTCAGAAACCATTTTCTGTTATAGCACAGGAAAATGGCAGGAAGAAATACTAACAGACTAGCTATAAGTATGTAAATGGATATGGGAATGACACCAGTTAAAATGAAAACGCTCCATCTGAATACTTTTTCACTAACCAGATTTTAATATTGCTAAACTAGTGAGTCTACTCAATTTGTTTAACTCACAAACTCTTGAAACTCTTGATTTGCCTTTATGTATCAACATTATATTTACATAAAAATTTCTAATGAGCGAGGCTGCAGCTTCTCATTTTTGAGTTCTGTTTGGATAGCTAAACATGTGTACCAGTTACGCACTGCAGTTCATTTTTTTCTGGCTGAGAAAACTTAGAGAAAACTACATTAATCTCTGTTTCAAAATTAACAACAACAAAAGCAAACTGCTCTAAAACCCCTGCAGAGGTGCATCCATCTGGGGTAAGAATAATCATGGAAAACACTGAACCAAAGCTATTTTGCACAATCACTGTAACATGTAACAGAACAAAGGTGTAAATGAAGTAGCTCATCGAATCCAGGTGTTTTCTGCTTCCTCTCACGATATATATTCATTGCAGCTTAATATTTTTCTCGAGGTATTCTTCCTTTCAACTTGAACCGTTTTGCAAAGGCAGATGCTGAATGATCCATTTTGAATTATCAGGAATCTCAAGGACAAGTAAGATTTGATCTGAGATTTTATTTCACTTTATAATAATGCTGTGTGGTAGCAGTGAGGACATGGGCCATTGAAGAGCTTTGTTGAGTATTTCAGAAGACTGTAGCAGAAACATTAAGATTGGGATGAACAGAGACTGTAGGGGGAGATCTGCATGTGGGAGCGCCAGAAGGAAGAGGAAAAGGGCCATAAGATTGGCACGCGTTGATGGCACCCAGACTAGCAAGTCACGGGCATCCCAGCACACACAGCTATGTGCAGTTTCTCAGGGCAACTAGAGATCCAGGGACAGCCTACACCCAAGACTCAAATCAGCAAGGGTTCCCATCTGGGTTGGAAGATGAAGAACAGGCTGGAGCCCTTGGCTGCCCAGAGAAGGTAAGAAAGGACAGTGAACAAATCCTATGGAGTCAAAAAATGGGATGGGACAGAGAGGCAAAAAACTATCAGCACCTCCTAAAGGGCACAAAGGACACTTCCAAGCTCAACCACCCTCCCCAGCCCAAGCAGGGCCCAGGAAGCGTGACGAGGACTTGGAGCTGTTGTCTTGTTCTCCCCATCACCCCCAGGAGACATCTGGAGACGCCTGTCCTGATGCTTAGGAGAAACAGGGCAGGAAAATGGGAGTGAAGTGAGATTTCTTTTAAAATAAAATTACGTTTTCCTCCTATAAGGGTTCGCATGGAGCTCCTAGCAACAGTGTAGCAGCATTATTTCCTACAGCATAGACAAGGTGATCCTCCAGGTCGCCAGAGTAGTAAGATGAGCTCCCTCATGGAAACAACAGCAACAGCACCAACTGTCATCGAAGCTGCTCATGTTTACAGGGGGAAGAGATGGGTAAAGATACCAAGTGATTACCTGAGGATCCCTCTCCCTGAGAACAACACACAGCTTTTAAAATGTTGCAGTCTCCTGGGAGAAAAAGCACATAATCAGTGTCCAGCTGAGCACGGCCCAGTTAATATTGTTCCAGGCTTCCTGGGAGAACAGCTGATAAAGAGCGCTCTTCTCCACAGCTTCCAGGAGCTAAAGTCCTGAGAGCACTGCTGCACCGCAGAAGAGCTGAAGAACTGCCTGCAGCCATGTCTTGCTCTTGCTTCACATTCAACCACCTGTGTAAGCTGATTAACTTAATTGTGGATGCTAAAGAAGTACTTACCTCTGTTTAGTGCATTTAGTTGTCAGGTGTCATTATGGTATTCAGGCTGCTTCACCAGGAAGGACTTTCTTCTACTATTTGCCTATAGAGTGCTACACAAGTTTATATCAATGGAGTAGAAACGCCCTTTACTTGGGGCTGGTTTGAGACTTAAGCCAAGCTGTGAGGTACCTAGAGCAGTAGCAGCAAAAGAGCCCCAAGGAAGAAGATTTTTTTGCCAGGCAGCCTTGGACCTACCACGCTGTCCTAAGGCTGCTGTGCTTAGAAGTGGTTTATTGCCCCGTGCTGCCGGTGTTGCCTGTTGCAGCAGCGGCAAACAGTGGTGCCACCAGTGACTTTGGAACGTGAGGTGACACCTCCTCCTTGCAGCCTTTCCCCTGCCACCCCCCATGGCACCTCCTCCCCTCCCATCACCCCCCCAACCCGCCTGCTGGGGCAGCACCGACACACAGCACATCTACAAGGCAATTTCAGAGTAAACTGGTTGTTAATGGGCTTGATTGTGCTCTGTGAAGGCCCCATTTCTTTTCAATCAAAACATTTCATTCCTTCAGGGGTTTGCATTTAACATGATAGGGAGTTCAGTTACCCTGCAGCTAATAAATGCGTACTACTACTCACTGTTGTACTGAAGAAATATACTTTGGTTGTTTTACATTTCAAGGCACACAGCTTGCTTAAATTCACCAGCACTTATTTCCCCAAGCCTGTTCTATATTCATTACATACTTACACGTCCCCTGCTTCTTTGCATTATAGGGATGCTTGCCATAAAATATATTTCCTCAGGTGCCAGTATCTTCAAAACACCTCAGGTATTTTCACAGAATCCATTTTATTTTCTTCCTAGTGAAGTTTATTAAAGTATCCACCGCTACAGGCTGCAGTACGTGGAATGAAGCCGTAACTCATACTTAACTACATTTTTCCAGTCATGATACTGATAGCCGAATAAATTTAAGCTCTCTTTTTGACTCTGCTGGTTTTTGGACATGGTCTTTCCCTTACTAACTGGGGTCGTTTCTTTAATGACCATCAGTGTTCTTACAAGACAGGTGATTAAGGATCACTTTTAGCCTCTCACAATCATATAATTATTAGTGCCTGTTAGGTAGCAGCAACTGCACTTCTGAAATACACAGTACTTTTCTATTAAATTCTCCAACACTTTATCTTAATTACTCCCATTTTGTCTATTCTGTTTTCCCATTACTTACCAGCGTAGCAAAGCAAGACCTAAGGTACCTGGCAACTACCACAAGGACTTCCATCCAGGGTTAATTAATCCATAACTCTGGGCATCACCTCCAAGCTACACTTCTTGCCTCTTCTGCAGCAAAAGAGCTGTGAACCAAACACCACACACGTGCCTCGTAGAGATATAGTCAGTTGGGTCTCTGTTTCCCAAAGCCCGTGATCAACCAGTCTGGATTTTGTGACCTCTTCCCTCCACCCTTTGCACAGCACCCACGTGCCACGGGGCTGTCACTCTATTTCCACATGGCTTCTTGGTGATGAATACCTCTGCATCAGCTTCACCCTCTGCATTTCATTCCTTGTCCATGCTTCAGAGGGCAGTCTATTCAGTCTGTAACAGAGAAGGATCATAGACAACTTGATTACCATAACAGAAATGAAATAATATCACGTTAAAGATGCTAATCTCCTAAAGGAAGAGAAGAGCATAGAAAAAACCAATACCCAAAGTAGGCAAATTTCAACCAAAATCTCTGTATGTTTTTTAACAGAAAGCATAACTTACAGAACAAGTGGTTTCTCCATCTCTAGACGCTTCCACATCAGGAGTGGCTGGCTTTAAATCAGACTATAAATGTGCGGCTCAGTAGGAAGCAGTGTGTGAAATGCTCTGGCTTCTGCAGTGAGGAAGCTAAACCAGGCCAGTGGCTGCTTTTTGCTTTAAAATCTTGAACCTACATAAATCATCTACAGTCTCAGCCTTTTCTTTCAGAATCACTGATTACATTTCTGGTTATCGTGAGTCCTCCATCCTGTCCTTCTCTTGGCCAAGCAAATTAATTTTGTTTAAAACAAATAGGTAAGGACAACCACAAGGAAACAAAATTCCCAGTTTCTTACCTAATTGCTGATTGTGAGGACCTGGCAAAAGGAAACTGAAGAACCTGCATAACTAGAAAGGCTGAGCAATGTTTTTCGCTTGTTATATTTGAAAATTTGAGGAGAATGTTAAAATAATTAAGAAACAGAAGGGAAATGAAGGACGTAGTCCAAGCACCACAAATTGTGCTTTTGCTTCGTTTTTGTTTTCTGTTATTTGTACTGACTACAATTTTTGTTAATGCAAGACAGCAGTAGCCAGGACATTTCTCGAAGGCTGTTCAAGGGATCTTCTAATTTCTGTTTACAAGGTCAGAAAATTGAAGCAAATGAAATATGATTTGTATGAGAGACACCCTGGATGGAAATAAACATATATTGTATTCCCAGTACCTATGTGACTCGGTTACATTACAAAACACAGAGAAAAGAGACCCATAATACAAGAAAATAAGAAACGGAAGTGAAAGGGGAAAAAAGGAAAAGAAATAACCTCAAAATCTGCTATTGTTCCATTCCTACCATCAGTTTATTTAGCTTTGCAAATTACAATTTTGACCTGATTGTTAACTTTCCCAAACAATTTGAAATGTGTGTCATCTTTTTTCTGTAGTTGTATAAACTGCCAATGAATCAAGAAACTATGCCAAGGCAAATCACTGCATTTGTATTAGGTAGTTTATTTCACTTGCTTTAGTCCAAATAACTTTGGAGTACACTGACATCCAATATTCAAGCATGCAATATAAATTTAATTTACAGTCTCTTGCCTTTCTAATGCATGAGAAATTTTAAACAGAGTGCAACAGTTTTAAATATTTATAAAAACTCACAGGATTGTGAAGTTATTGAATATTATAATTTGCTTCATACATAAACATGACTTAGTAAAAAGATAGGGGGATAAAAAGGTAAAAGAGTACTACCTCATGACTTTATTATTAAAGGTTGTCTGAAAGCAGTTTTAATATTAAACAAAAAAAGAGTTTAGCAGAAAGGCACCTGGAAGTTCTCAGAAGGGGGGATGTGCGGGCCATAAAGGATCTATCTGTCTGTCAGCAGGGCCTCCACATCACAGCTCAGACTCACAGCCAACAGCTGGGCGGCTGAGGGTCTCCTGACGAGGAGGAGTGAGCTCTGGGCATCCACTCTTCAGAGAGCAGTGATCTGGGACATGAAGTTGCACCTCAAGGGCAGCTCATTACCAAAAGCAGGGCAACTAATGTGGCCATGTTTTGTTCGTGCCCTACAAACCAAACCGCTCCTGACTCTCTGGCTGGAACGGTGATAGATTTCCCCAACTAGAGGGAGTCAGGATGATGGGTGGGTGACCGTGGTTGCCCTCCTTGGCTCTGGCTAACTTCTCTTTGAGCTTTGCCAAGTGGCGTTAAAAAGGTCAGCCTTCAACCTGATCTAATATATATCGGATAGCTCTATGTCAGCTGTGCTATAGGCAGCTTCTAGTTGTAATCACAGCCCTGGAGTGGATATGATGCCTTGTTTTCTTCTTCTGACTTGAGTTATAGAGATATTTCTATACAAGAATTTGCATGTGTATACAGTTAATGACATCTGGGTAGTTTTGCCATGAAACCACCTTTAAGCGTCTTGATCCCAACTGCCTGGTGAAGACATGCTTCTGCTGAGGTGGGCTCTTTGCAAAATGGTTGTGGCTTCTGATCTCAGCAGGCTGCTGGGATGCTTTGCATGAGTACTCAAAGTAGACAAAAAAGTCAAGTTAAAGAATAGGAAACTGCAGTAAACCACACGGGTATAGAGATTTTGCTTTCTCTCCCTCTGAGAGGCAAGGTAAGAACAGGCACTGGTGGAAAGGGGCACTCTCCTCGGGAGCCAGTACTGCTGTGATCTCAGGGACAGACCTGAGGCCCAGGGGAAATACTAAAGCTGAAGGATACCATGTTTTTTGTTATTCCTTCATGCTAGGATCTGCAAACAGCAAGATTTTGTACCCTAAACAGTACACTCTTAGGGAAAATAAGTCATTTTGATTTGGAGTACCTCCAGAATCTGAGCCTAGTCAAACCACAAAGGCTGGTTACATTTTTTTTTTGACTTGGTAGACAGGCACTGAGACAACACCAAGCTTTTAAGTACACTCACTATATCATTAATTTGAGTAGTAATACCATTTTCTCCAATTTTAGGGTGACTTTGTCAGGGAAATGTCAGAGAAACAGGCTACCTACCATCCTCCTGATCTTTTCAGTGGAAAGCAATTCTGGTTTCCTTTAAATCTTTTGGAAGAGCTAAATGGCAATTCCCCTGGCTCCTTTCATTGACACATGAGAGGCAGATTGGGACACTAAGGGTGAAATGACATCTTCATGCAGCCTAATAAGAATGGAAAGAGGAATAGAGTATGAAACCTTTTTCAGCATCTAAAGTCCAGGCTGAACTCAGTGAATAGATGTCAGTATAGACCAGTGAGATACTCATGCATCCTACTAAGATCTGTTAATTTGCCTGGTTCCTATGCTCAGTCTAAGGCTGTGTGATTTCAGGGGCTAGTGAAAAACAACAACCAAAAAAACCCCAAAAACTAATAGTTCACACTTTTACTCTTACTTAGCAACAATAACACAAGAGTGACTACACTGAGTCAGATCAACGATGCATCTGGTCCAGGATCCAACAGTAAATGTCATCTTAACTATATCAAACCAGAGCAGGAGTACAACTATAAAGTCTTTATGTACGAGGGTACTGAAATGAAATTTAGCAAAAAGAGTGGTAAAAGATGATTCAAACTTCTGTTCTGCATCTCCCCTTAAAGCACAATGTTGCCAACATGCAAGTGCAGTGAGGGCACAGTCAAAAAACCCAAGTGCAATATGCACTTAGGAAATGGATTGAAACAGACGCAAGACATAGGCTTTAACTAGGGAAAAAAAGCAAATCGGTGCTCTCCCCCCCTAAAAAGCCTACAAAAAAACCCCAAACCAGATAAGGTCATTTATATAATAAATCCAGAGGACAATTGAGATTTCTTAAGACCAGCATTCCCATCAATATTATACTCCCAGGACACAAGTTCCCTTGACTTCTTGACAAAATGAACAGAAAGAGAAGAAGAAATGTGTTCCGTCCTGTATGAGACAATTATTCATTGTTTTATTCAGTTCTTAAATTACCTAATACACTTAGACTTGATTAAGAATACACAAGATATTGCATTACCCAAGAACGTGTCTCAGGATGAGGAGAAGGAAAGGGGGAAGGCACTTGGAACTATGTTTTTCCTTTAGCAGACCTTGTTGTAGTTCAATTACAACTGGGAATCCCATGTTTTATAATGCTACTTGCGGGCTGAGAAGAAAAATAGTACAAGGCAAGGTTGTGATTACCACTACTCCATTAGGGAGCTGCAGCATCGGTTACACACTGCCTGACTGGGCCCAGGGCAACAGAAAAATAATTAACCATTTTGTTCAAAACAAGGGCATGGCCGATGCAGGCTGGGGCCAGGGGTCTGCGCAGGGTAGGGATAAAATGCTCAAAATCACTCCAGGAAAGCGCTAGATCCCAGAGTTTCCATCTCATCCAGGAAGGCTTTAGGGAATTTGTTAAGCTTTTGCTAACTTTAATTACAACGCCTAGAAAAATAAAGGCAAGCCTATATTTCAGTTTGCCCCAGCAGTTGTATGGCAACTGAGCCAGCAGTTCTGAAAAAAGTCAGCTAAAAAACCTGAAATGCTCCTGCCAGTCTAACGTCTTTAGAGATTTTTAGTTGCAAGTGAAAAAACACAATACAAACCATTACATGAGCAGTGGAGCTTGGCTCACAAAAATAAAAGGGAAACTTATCACCTGGCATAACATTTAAAGGAGAACATAGATAACAAAGTGTCTTCCTTCATATCCTTTACCACCATATCATTGATCTCTTCCAAAAATACAGAACAATATGAATCTTTTACAATATCATCGCTGTGGCTTCTTGCTCAGCGGTAATCCAACAAGAAGTTTGTGAAGAGAAGGTAATATATGACCTGAAGCACTCCTGTGCTTTGCCATTTTTATCAGTCTTCACAAACAGACCTTTTAAACTTCAGCAACGGGAAGTATCACTCAGCTACCCAATTTATTGCTCAACAAATATAAATGATACAGATGAACACAATGCAGTACTCAAAAAGTTTATGTCTTAAAGTGAAATCAATATATTCGTCCACAATATAAAATTCTTCTGGAATGATCCGAAATAAAGAGAAAAATTGACTATGTCTGGAAAGCAGGGGCAGAGACCATACCACACCACATTCCACCTGGGCAGGAAAATGACAGATTATACTCCTCATGATAAGGTTTAAAATATATGCAAGAAGTTCAGATATACTTCCATAGACTCACCTTTTTTTTAATACAATGGTCTTGCATTTAGTTCAAAAATACATAATGTTTAGTTGAAGAACACAGGACAAAGAAGAAGATGCAATAGAAGACCACTGCCTTATGATAAGAGCTATCACACATGCGAGAAAGACACTTCCCAGACTAGAAAATCAAGAACCTAAAACCATGACCAAGCCTCCAGTTAAATAACTTTGTTTGCATTTATAATAATTTTCCCATCATTTGTCCCATCTGTCTATGGGACAGGATTTTTGGCTTGTCCATATGAAGTATAACAACACTAAGATACTTGCTAAAAAATAATTGGGGGAAATCAAGTTTGCGTTAATAAAATAAAAACTTTGAATTTATAAAGTTCACCTCTGGTTAAAGGCAAACTACCACATTGTTCAGTCTCTGAAGTCGCCGCAAGGCCTATTTCTGCACAGCGCTATGGCAGTCCAGACTAATCTAAACAAATGCAGCGAGCGCAGCAGTCCTCAGGTTACCTCGACGAGCACCTCTGTTTTTTCCTGCCAGGAAAAACCTCACTTGCGAGGTCTTGCGTGGTTTGGCACTGTACAAATCTGAGTAGCTGCCGACGGGCAGCAGCATGAAGCCAGCAACACATTTGTCTTGGAAAAGCAATGTGTTTCCCGGGACGTGTGAACTCAGAAAACACAGTTGTTATGAGCCCTGGCTTTCCATCGCTAGCAGATGAGCAGCATCTCACCGCTGGAGACCTTCTAGCCAAGGGAAAGGTGACTTTTAAGCAACTTGGTGCCTTGTACAGTTTGTATGGTGTTTGGGTGCCTTGCATGCTGCAAGAATTGGTCAGAGATTTCTTGCAATTTGAGCAGATCAGTTTGGCTACAAAGTCGCTACAGCTGCTTTCTCTTCACACCATTCCATTCCCTTTTTAAAACACGATGCCTCGGGAGATGTGCAAGCTTATATTTGGAGTCTTTTCCATACTTCCTCCAGCAGAATGGACTATTTTCAGGTCCTTTTGCATTTTTCATTCTTATCCATCTCCAATCTTTTCCTCTGAAGGTTTTGTAGGCATATGTAACTACAGAAGGAGAAGTCAGCAGCTGATTTTTTTTAGGAAGACTGAAGCCATCCACAAACCAATACTAATGAAGTATATGATTTTTCATTTATTCCCCTTACTGGTCATTCAAATTTTCCTTCAAAACAGGTGCTTGACTGTGGCCTGATGAAGTCTCCTGGGCTTCTGGAGCACTACGGTGCCTCTGTCATTGACGGAGGTGCCCTTCAGTGCTTCCTCGCCGTGTTTCTTCCCCATCCTTCCACAGCTTTAAACAGAGCAACTAGTTAACATCAGATGAGAATCTGCTATGCTCCATTTTGACTTTCTGGAAAACAGCTAGGAATTCAAGTCTTTCCTGCCTAGCAATCAGCAGAGACAGTCGTATAAGCACTTCTTCAATTAGATGCAAGTACAAGATCAAAAGTTAAAAGTCCACCGAAAAAAAAGACTATGAGAGCAGACTTCAGAATGATAATCCTTACGCTAAAGTATGTAATCCTGCTGAAATCTGTATTCAAAGACCATTTCTGCATAAGAGCAATACCTACTGAAACTCCCAGGGTAAAAAATGATTTGGACAAGATTTTGTTATCGGGCAGTATCAATTTTATTTTTTTTTTTGCTTTTATCTCTTAAGTAGCCTATACTGGCTATCACTGTCATTAAAAACATGCATTTTTAAAAACCCTTAAGCCACTGTTTCTAGTTATTCTCCTTGAAGATGTACTAGCTGGTAACATGGGAACTTTCATCATATATCAATTAGTTAGTGAAAGAGAACTACTGCACATGCTAATTTACTGTTTTCATTAAATGGAGCTGAACAGCATTAACACTGATGAGCCTAATGAAATGAATATTACATCTCAGTGGATACTCTGACTCAAAGGCAGAAAAGTACCTGCAGCTACAGGAATTTTCCATACTGAATTTTGAAAGAAAAAGCAGATCATACGGCTCGTGCACTCACATACACAAATTTGCAGAAAATTTCCATTAAAAAAATATTTAATTTCTTAAAAGAATTTATGTTTGGGAGGGATAAAATTTGCTTTAGTGAACAGCAGAAAAAATGCTGTGTTTCTGCTAAATTTTTCATTGACAGCTTGTATCGCTTGTTCCAGAGCTTCACAGTCACGGGCCTTCGAGTGCCTCTGTTCCCACTTCCCCCGGCTGTCAGGCTGTTGGTTACGCAGCCATCCACAGGAACACAAAATAACGTCACAAGACATGAAAACTGCATGAACTTCCCAGTGAAGGGAAACAGGAGGGACAAATACACTTCTCTTTGGTTATCATCACTGTTGCTTCCAGCGTGCATGAATTAAACGACCACGTCTGCAAAAGCAGACTTGAGAGCTTCAGCTGGTATTTAAGTGGGACTTGCATACTTGTGACCCAAATGGTGAATCCCCAGTGCTGTAGACTCACCTCGTGGGCTCCTGAAGGCCAATGGCTGGCTGAATAATACAACAATAAGGAACGCCTTCAACCTTTATTACTTACTCAAAATTCAAATTATTGAAATTTATTTTCTTTTGTCACTTTAAAAGGCAGAGTGATATCAGCTGGAAATATATGCCGAAAAGGTAAACAGTACCCGACTCCTTCTTACAAGAAAATTTGGCCTTATGAGAAAATCTGAGTCAAGTGAGCAAGACAGGGAGAGAAAGAGTGTTAAAAGAGGCAGAAAAGCTAAGAAAAACCTCCCCATTGCCCAAAAATCAAGAGGCAAGAGGAGACAGGGAAGAAGTGAATACCAAAGAGGATGGAGTGGGTCCCCAGCTAGATTTGGAGTAAGACATGATTCTTAATTGCACATGAGAAATTCCAAGTAGTCATGAAAAAATGCAGACCCCTTATCCTAAAGGCAAAAGTAAGATGGAGCAGCTTTGCCCAAGAGTACCAAAAGCCAGCCCAGGGAAAAGTATAAGAATTCAAGCTTTTACTTATGACCAATTCTTGCCTATCAGCGATCTTCAGTGGAGGCATGATTTAGACCATTTCTGACCTATCTGAGGCATGTCCTGGAAGCTGTCAGGGCTGCACTTCATCACCACCGTGCCTCTTTATCTGCTTGAAGAAGATCTGCAGAGGAGTCTGTATGAGAGACAGCAGCTCTGCTTCTTAACTAATGTAAATTAGTATAGCTTCATTATCTTTATAGAGCTGTGACAAATGTATATCAGCTGAAGATCTGGCTTATTCTGCCTTGTTCTGCTTCAAGCAAACACACTGTTTATCTCCATTTTAATGCAAAACACCCTATTAAAGCCTTCATTTTGACACAAGTGGGCTGCATGAGTGAGAGAGAAAGCTGATAAGGTTCCCAACAGTTGGCAACAAGATCCTCAACTAATGAGTAAAAAATCTGAATCACCGTCCTGCTCTTCTGATGACGAGTATTTGTAGTCATTGATGTCAGTAACGCAGGTCTCTGAGAGCGGCTGGTTTGGGTAGGAGGTGTTATGTTGCAGGAAGGAGTTACAGACAGTGAGCCCATCTCCAAATGTCCGCACAGAGACTGAAGCATTTATGTGAAAGCTTTGACCTGGACTGACATGAGCTGCACAGCTGCGCCAGTTTAATACGGTGCTGTTCATTGCTGCGTAGCCACTGTATCAATCCACCCTCCTCCTGACCCGCACGCCTCTTCCCGAAAAGCAGGGTGCCTCGCCACAAGCTAAGCTAAGAGAGCGGGCTTGGGCAACGTGCTCCCAAGTGGGGCCCATGTGGCCTCGTGGCAACCATTAGAAACCTTTGAAATGATAATACAACACATAAAGCTGAGTCCATTGGAAATCCAATGAGAAGAGCTGTGTGGCAAGAGGTCCCCCTGAGGTTAATTTGCCCATGCGCTGTATACAACACGCAGACATTCCATCCCTCATTCAGTGTTTTGTTGTAGGGGCCAGGCTGGGCTGTTACTCACCGAACTAACATGCCAGGTGCCCTGGGAAAACCACCAAACGTTTCCTTACATCTTCAGATTCCTTTATACCTTTCAAACCTGGGCTCCAAATCCTCTTCACTTTTGAAGGAAGGACTCCCTAAATTCTCCTCTCAGAATGGTTCTCAGCCCTTTCTCATTGGGAGAGGCAATCTGCCGCACTGACAGTTCACCTTGCAGTCCCTCCTGGGCATGAGTAAATATTTGCTGAGCCTACAGCACCACCACAGTAATTGCCTCCACGGGCATGGTGAAGATAAAGCAAATCTAAGAGGCAGGCTTCCTCCTTTCCAGTTTCAACAAACATTTGTTGTCCAGTGTGTCATTCAATGTAAAAAATATGGAAATACTTTACAGCAAGAGTCACTTTAGGTTTACATTTTCTTCTGGCAGTGTCAGGGAGGGTATTCCCAATGGGGCACAAGTGAATGTTCAGCTTGCTCAGGTAGTCCTAAATGCTTGGTGCAGCCCCTCTTGTTGGGTCTGCCCTAACCCCTAGCACAAAACCCAGCAAAGCACAGGAGGCAACCAGCTCTTCCCCCCGTCGCAGAAAGCCAGGCGGTGATTGCTAATGCAGTGCTGACACTGACTGAAGACTGAGTAAGGTTTCAGATGAGTAACGCCTATGTTAGCATTTCGAGCATCCCACACCGAAGAAGAATCCAGGAATCCTGCAAAAATGACACCACCCAGTTGATTTTTTTTTTTTCAGCTATTTTTGAGCTCCCTTCCTTTCCTTATCACCATTTTAAAGGCCAATTTCTTTGTTAACATGTAAAAGAGTATTTGCAAAGGTCTCATATCTATGTCCTACATAAGAAAACAGATAGTGGTCTGCACGACTGATTCAGAGGTTGCTGCCATCTGCCATATTCCAAATACCACGTGTCATTTCAGAAGAGATATAAGAAGAGAGTCATAAATATGTGACTAAGTGATATGAGAAATTTGACACCTAAGGAGTAGCATTTTCTGCATGATCTCAAACTCAATAGAAATAAAGAATATATTTTTAGAGCTAAAAGAGATTAATTTCAGCATGCTACAGAAATGGGACCCATTGAAATTTATGTGAGAGAAAATTACAAACAAATTCCACATGTGGACAAAATAAGTACATACTCCAAGCATTAGCAATGATCTAAAATTAGGCTGGAACCTAACTGAATTAGAATTGTAACCAGAAAATATTTCCAGTAGAACCAAAATATTTTTGAGGTAGCCAATGTGCGCAATAGGAGTTTTCCTTACAAGAAAGTAGATTAGTAGTAAAAATGCAGGAGATATTTTCAGAACAAATCTTTGCAAACAGAAGAAAACAATAACTTGCTGTCCCTTAGCAAAAGGGAATCTTACCAGATAGAGGATTATCCTCAAATCTGTTGGAATCCAGAATTCTCTGTTTTGACCCCTCAAAATCGATGACAGTATGTCATTAAGAATATATCTGCATTTACTGAAGAAACCACAACAACAACAAAGCAGAAATAACAGTGAACATAGCCAATATACATATATATTTGATTTCCTTGTTCACAAACACCATCTGGAAAAGTCTCATCCATAAAAATGAAAGAATGGTAAAAAAAGTGTTTTCTTCCCTGTATTGCATTAACATCTGAACTTCACAAGGAGGTGGGTCAAACTGAATGGCAAGTTAAATTTTACAGCAGGAACACAAAGTATAAACAGAAACAAAGCTAATAATGTGTGCATATATTATACCATCTCTTGTGCTTTGGTCTTGTTCAGAAGAGCCTGGAGAAGTATGGCTGAATGGGACCTCAAATGGGCACCTGTCTGTCCTATGGTTACTCTGGAGGGATGCTTTTCCAGCCTGTTCAGAAATATTTCCACTCAGTGAGACCTGCAGCCTGTCAGGCAGCTTGTTCCAGTGGTTCACTACATCCATAGTGTGTTCACCACCTTGGGCTCAGAGAACACGTTATTCTCTTTCTTGAAGCAGCCGCACATACTTGGAGACCATTATCACATGTCCTGCAGTCCTTCCCTTCTTGGGCTAAACAGTCTTCAGTTCTTCTGGTCAGTCCTAACAGACACACTTGCCAAATTTCTTACTATTCCTACTGCTCTTCTTTGAACACTGGTTAGTCCAAATCTTTCATGGAAAAGCTGCTGAAAACCTGACCGAAGACTGCAGCAGTGGGCTTGGCATTACTGAGCAGAACCAAAGGACTGTTTCGCATGCTGGTTGTACTTGTAGGTTTATACGTCCCCAAATGGTATTTCCCTTTTTTCAGTGCCATGGGCAGCTCAAAAGCCATTGTAACACCTAGATACTCCCTGGAGAACTGCTCTGTAAAATAGAATAAAATATTTCAGTTGGAAGAGACCTACAACGATCGTCTAATCCAACTGGCCTGACCAATTCAGGGCTGACCAAAAATTAAAGCATGTTATTAAGGGCATTGTCCAAATGCCTCTTAAACACTGACAGGCTTGGGGCATCGACTACCCATCTAGGAAGTCTGTTCCAGTGCTTGACCATCCTCTCAGTAAAGAAACACATTTTAATGTCCAGTCTAAACCTCTCCTGATGCAGCTTTGAATCATTCCCATGTGTCCTATCACTGGGTACCAGGGAGAAGAGCTCAGCACCTCCCTCTCCACTTTCCCTCCTCAGGAAGCTGTAGAGACCAATGAGGTCGCCCCTCAGTCTTGGTTCTCCAAACTAGAGAAGCCCAAAGTCCTCAGCTGCTCCTCATAGGACATTCCTTCCAGCCCTTTCACCAGCTTTGTTGCCCTCCTCTGGACGCATTGAGGGACCTTAATGTCCTTCTTAAATTGTGGGACCCAGAACTGCACACAGTATTCAAGGTGAGGCCGCACCAACGCTCAATACAGTGGGGTAATCACCTCTTTTGACCGGCTGATTACACTCTGTTTGATGCACCCCAGGATGCGGTTTGCCCTCCAAGCTGCCAGGGCACACTGCTGACTTATATAGAGCCTGTGATGACCAGCACCCCCAGATCCCTTTCTGCAGGGCTACTCTCCAGCCATTCCTCTCCCAATTTATTCTTGTGTCCGGCATTACTCCAGGTGCAGGACCCAGCATATGTTCTTGTTAAATTTCATGCCATTAATGACAACTTTACAGTTGTCCCTATTGAATCTCCATTTTCAACTTTTCTCTGCCTTGGAGCATAACTGTAGTATTTCTGTCTTTTTTAGTATAAGCACCCTATCTATTCCTTCACCCAGACCACTAGTGAAAAGAAAACAGACTAGAATAGAGTGAAGGTAAAACCCTGCAGAGCTGCATAAAGATATCTTCCCCTTTTGTCAAGAAACTGCTGAAAAGCATTTCTTGAGCACGATTTTGCTTGCAGGTTAGGGTTCTTTCATCTAAACTGTGATTCTGTAGCTGGCTTGCGAATATCATGTTAAACATTGTGAAAAGCCTTACTAAGAACCAAAGTATAAAATATTCATGGCTCCCACTCTACCCACAAATGCCATTATCCCACTGTAAAGAGAGTTACTTGGATTTACCAAGAACAAGTTATAGGAGAAGAGAGTTGGTGGCAATTCATCTCATTATAGTTTTCCAATAACTTACGAATAGGTTGTTCCAGAGTTTTTCTGGGTATTAAAGTTATGTTGAGTGGTGCGTAGCTCCCTTGCTTCTTTTCTCACCCTTGTTCCCCCTGACGAAAGGGGGCAAAGCAACAATGATGTTGTCAATTTATGGCACTTCATCCACCCTTCGTGAATTCCCAGAGGTGGCTGCTGCTGGCTCTGAGACCTTTTTAGCCAGTGCTTTTTCTGTCAAAGAATGAAGTTCTTCATGTATGGAAGAGCTAAAAATATCTTACTTATCTAAGTATCTGATTTACCTCTAACCAAGGCAAAGGGTTTATTGTTGGTATTAACTTTGCTAATCTCTCCTTCTTGCTGACTTTTCTACTGAAGATTGAAAGAAAACACTGTCTACCTCGCTTAATATTTAATTTTAAAAAATGAACCTTCCACAACACTATAAAATGTAAAATGTAGTAATGGCAAATATTTCCTGAAGTTCAATTAGAAATTCAGTTTACGCTCATAATTGTAAATGCAATGGAATTTATAATTGTCTATTTTATTTCCTTTAAATCCTGGTTAACCTCTCGCTGCTTCTAAATTAGAGTAAAAGCAGAGAAATGTAGAGTGAGAGTAACCTCAGAATATCAATATAAATTGACTGAAATATGTTGCTGAGAATGCAACTTGCATGTTGAAATCAACTCTTCAGTTGTGATACAGAACTTGAAAACAGGAGATTAATTCAATAATGGTCACGAACTTTCATCTTCTTACACTGCTATTAAATATACTGTTATTAAACGTTATGTAAATCATTATTAATTATATCCAGCACTGAAAATACTGCTGTGTAGCTACTATCTCAGTGGCAATGAACATAGGAAAGACAAAATGACAGCTTTTCTCACCATGGTTGCACTGGAAAAGGGGAACTTTGACACCTTCTGACGAGTAGAAAGTTATTAAACCTGAGGGGAAGAGTTGGCTCTACATAAAACAAGTTTTTGATCCAGCAACTTCTAAAAGGCAATTTGCACTTGATCTGACTTACATATTAAATAAATACAGTGGATGATTAGCTCAAAGAGTAATTGCTTTTTTAAGTCTTATTTTTGAAAGAACTAACACTCCCACAACTAAACTAAAATGCACTTTTAGAACTATGCAAGTTGAAAATGCCATTATCATTAATATTTTAGGCCTCCTTCCCTGTTTTTTACCAAGATCCATGGTTGTGGGTCCAGAGGAAAAGTTTAACTCAATTGCTGGGACATTATTTTAGCCTTAATTCATAAAGGCATTTAAGCATACTCAGTTCTCAATTAAATCAATGAGGACTGAGTGTTTTGGCTCAGGATGGGTACATGTTTACCTCCTTTCTGAGTCACTTTCAGCCTTCTATAATAAAAGAACCCTAGAAGTAATTATTTCATTTTTAAGAGAAATAGAGAAAACAGGCTACAGCTGTATAAAAACTTAATCTTTTCGTCTGAAAATTTGGGGTGATTACAGTTAGCAGTAGCCAAAAATGGTGTAAAACGGTTGAGGTATGATAGAAACCGGTGATGGATGACTTGCTGCAGTTACACGCTTTAAAAGATACTAGGTGTGGGGACTGCAGGACCGCACAGCGCTCTGCTGAGGCACCTGCAGGGCCTCTGCATCCCTCTGGGTGGGAATCAGCTACCGAAAAAATACTGTCGCCAGAAAACAAACAAAATGCTATCCTGCAACATTCCATTAGTCCTTCACTTAATACGTCAAGAGGGAAAAACAATAAGACACGACAAAGTGCAGCACTTTAAGGAGAGTTACAGTAGGAGGTGATATTGACAGTCAAGGTTAGGAAAGCAGAATACAAACTTTTAAGGACACTTCACATATTCATTGAAGCTGGAAGGCTGGGGCTGCTCTACTTGCAGCTCTTGTCAAAGCTTACGGCGACTGCAGTGAGCTCAGAATTGGCGTTGAAGGCCCCAGTTGAGGAAAGCACTCAGGCAAATCCTTAAGTGTTTTGTTGATGAGGGCTAGACTGAAGGATGTGCTTAATGTGCAGGTGCCAGTGCTCATAGAAACCAAACTGAAAATGCATATTCCACAAGGACTGCAGTGCAAAGTTTCACATTTGCTTTCCGACAGCAGTTCTGCGCGTAGAACCTTACTGCACTCGACTACAGAAAGGCAGCGCAAGCAGCGGTGTGACAGTGACAGAAACAATGGTGTATCATTTAAATAAATACATAAAGCTACTTATCATTTGCTGTGCCTGCAACCCTAATTGAGAGATATTCAATGGAATACTGGCATCATGTGGCAAGATGAAAATGCTATAAGTTGACTCATCCTTTTTTATCCTTGGACTAATACAGAGCATTCTGTAGGGCAAGAAAGTAATACTTGTCCTCAATTTTTGAACGAACTTTGATCATGAGAAACAGATAGATAGAAAAGGTCACCTCAGACATCAGAGGCCTAGAAGGAAAATGAACATTAACTATGCCCTAGAAGAACAAAAGCATGTGGGCCACCTTAATATATGTAAGACTGTTTTAGATTCCTTACCTTCCGTATGACATGAATCGACCCAAGGGCACAACCAAGGAGACATGCCCTTAGGATGCTTAACATGCACAGACAACAAGAGTAAGCAGTGCCTGACTTCTTAATAATGTAACATTTAAACGAGGGCTTCTAAATAGTCACTTCTCAGTAGGCATTGGCTAAAATACGGAAAGGGTCCAGGGAGCTGCAGCCATGGGAATGTTCCCACTGCTGTTTGAATACCTACATCGCTGTGCCGCAGTTAGCCACCCGGCTGTTTCCTCACTTCTCTCACACGCAGAGACACACGCACACATGGAGTGAATCTTGCTCTCAGCATTGGCCCAGCTTCAACAAGAGAGGTGCTCTCACCCAAAAGCTGGCACTGCTCAGGCTGTTAAGCTACGGTCCCGGAAAGAGGGAATCGTCTAGGACTGAAAAAGTCAAATCAGATGGAGTCTGACCTTATCTATAGTAAGGATTCCAGCCATTAGTTTGTTATATAAAATACTGGCATCGCATTCCAGTATCATGTATGGGAAGGCTGAAAAGGACTTTTGTAATGGAACTGCAAGATTAAGAGGCAATTTTTAGACTTCCCATTTGCAATATGAAGCTTTTCCAACTAAGTACCAGGATTATCAAGTTTCTTGAAGGAATTATTTTCAAGAAAGCAGCTGCCAGTAGAAGAAATCTAATAGGATTAACTTGGAAGATACATGATGCCTTTCTACACCTTAAGGGCAGTACAAGTGTTTTGAATTCATATTTTTGTACCCATTAATTTATCTTAGATCAAAGAAGTCAGCTAGTTGTATGCCCTTTGGTGCTATGTAATCATTTCTGTATCTTTCTACTATTAGATACGATGCTATACTTAGGAAAAATACATTACATACGGTACTGATGCTATAAACCTGGTGAGCCCTGATAAGAAGTATTATTGTTTCCTTTTTTGTTTTGGAAAGAATGAAAAGCCATTTTGCATTTCTTTCTTGAAGGAGCACATTTACTTCAAAACTTGAAAATAACTACCAGTTCAGAAAGAAATACATTCACTCTGGCTATCTTCTTTAGATCTGTGACGAGGTGATAAGGCAGAGACGTACAAGTTAATACATTATTTGATTGCAATTAAGTCAGCACTAGTTTTTCAGCAGTCTTGTTTAGTGAGAGTACAGCTTCAACCTTCACAGCACGATGACAGTAAGGCAGTGATATAAACTCCCAGCAATTTATCTTTCAAGGATTACCTATGAGAAACTAAGCTGAGGCAGAAGGTCAGTATACAGTTACAAATTTCATCTCTCAAATTTGCGTTGGGCATGGTTCTATTATTTCTACAACTCAGTAGATTGTCACAGCCATCTCCAGAGAGCAAACATGCCAAATCACACCATATTACACAGCAGTGCTGCTGAGCTAAAGATACATGAATAATAAGGGTGCAAAATAAAGTTGCCGAAGAGGTGTGGACTTCTTAGTTGTCACCATGTTATCAGTCTCCTACATAACAAATATAAATAGACCTCAAGAAAGTATGCCTTAGTGCCCCTTATGAAGTGGGAGGATTTTTCATTCTTCCTCTGCATTTTGTGATCTGATGAGATAAATTCAAGTCATCTGAGTTAGAGGTGAAGCAGACATGGTCCTCTTAGGGGCTGACAGGCTCCTTCTTGCATTCCCGGGAAATGTATCATCAGAACGTCCAGTCCTACCTCTTCCAAACAACAGGTTTTTCAATCCTTGCTTTTTCATATAGAGACAATTCCAGTTTCATGGAAAGGTTTTAAAAGCCTTAAGTACAACAAAACCTGTGCGTGAAACTTCATTACCCTACAAAACTTAACTGCTCTGAGATGGACCGTTGGCTGCAGTTACTATATTGAATCAAGCTAGTCTCATCTGAGAAAATGAGGACAAATACTGCCAAGAAAAAGGAAATGGGACCTGTGCTTTAGCTGTCTAAAAGCGAGCAACACAGTTGGGGGACTAGGTACAATAGATAAGCAGTAAAGGTGGCTATAAAACAAGAGTTCAAAAAGATACATCTTCAGAAACCTCAAGCACCTTCAAAAGAAGATATGAAAGACAGAGAATCAAATTAGATGCTTATTTTTGTTTTTATCCAAGAGTTCAGCAGCCTGCGTGAAGGAGCTTGTCCAGGGAACTGCTGCAGTTGGTTCAGGTTTGGCTCAGCTGCTACTGTCACCAGCACTAATTACAGGGAAGTTCGTTTTGCTCCTACTCAGCAAAACCACAATGCAGTGTAGTCTAAGATATGTCTCCGCAACTGCAGCCACTCGTGTTTTGCTACAGTTAAATTAACAGTGTGCTACAGCAGCTCTGAGCTGTAAGATGCCTTTACCACTATAAGTTTCTGATTAGACGGTCATGGATGATTAGCAAGGGTAAAGTCTAAAATATCGGACAGGGAAGGCAGAGCAAAGACAGTTCCTTGGGAGATGTATTTGTGTCCCTTTATGTTAATAATTATATCTTCCATATTTACACACCCAGTTTATCTCCACAGCTTTTATCAAACCTTTCATCTCAGTGCTTCTCACTTCCCAGCCTAAACCATACTTCTTCCCCTGTGGAAGGTCAAATGAGGACAAGGATGCTGCAGGGGAGCTACTTGATTTGCTCATGGTAGTGTCCTCAAAGCCATCATTTGAGAAACAGCCTGGTTCTTTATGTGCCAAAAGTAGTTATTTGCCCCTTTTTGGAGGATCTGGAGATGGGCCAAAGATTTGTAGAGATTCTACTATAAGGTGGCACGGCTCTCTGGGCTGTCATCAGAAGAGCAGCTTCCTGCAGCTGCTAACACACCCATTTGTAACACAAAATGTCCTTGCTTTCAGCTAAATCATACACCATTGTACACTGGGAGCAAAGACAAGCCTGATGGACTTGTGTCGAAGAAGAAAAACAAGAATTAAAAATGGAAGGGATACTTATAGAGGGTGATTAAACTTGCTTTTCTTCCATAGTCAAGAAAATAAGACAAACTTATCTTTTTGGTAAAGCTAGAGCAAGGGACAACTCAGACGCTTCTCCCTGCTCAGCCTGCACCAGCACGCTGCGCTCTGGGCTGAGCTAACCCGGGCTTCAGCCAGAGGCTGCGGGAAGCAGGGATGGAGCCTGACTGCTGCTCACGCAGCGGGATGCAGCTGCTTGTGCTGCTAACCCCACTGCACGAATCCCGGGGCGCTCTCATGTGGGCAAAGCTCAGCCTCTTTATAACCCAAGTTTCAGAGCAAAAATGTTTGAGATTGCACTAGCCTGGAAAGAATGGTGCTGTAAATTAAAAAATGGTTAAGAAATTAATGTCTTTATGTGGGAAATGACCTTTTTTTTTGGTTTAAAGTATGTATTGTCTTTAGAAATATGTTGCTTCTACTGTAACAGAGTTCTTAAATCATTATTTCCTACAGATCAGAAACTAGTGGAACGGAAAATGGAAATGGAAACCAGGAAACACAGCAGGAACAAGCAGACAGTGTTCAAGGTGGCGTGCATTGGGAGTAAGACGAAGAGGTGTGTACTGCTCTTGAATACACACATTGCCCCAAATCACCAAATTAACAGGGCACAGAAGACTTGGGGAATTTCAAAAGAATGGAAAAGGTGGCATGTCCTTGCTAGAAAGCCAACGAAGATCATGAGGCAGGTGTGTGCTTTTCAGACATTAAAACCTCTAGTGAAACTGTGGTGGTAAACATTCCCTTTTCCCACAAGGCAGAGATTTTAGAGAATGTAACCAGAATGCAGATTTATGCAGAGTTCAGCTACAGAGATTTTTTTATCAGTTCCAGCTCTAGCAGAAACATTTCAAAACACACCCACAAGGAAATGCTCTGAGCAGTAAGAATCGAGGCTGTCATTCAAAAAATCTTTCACTGCCAACTCTGCCGAGTATCTTCACGAGACAGGGAAAAACCACCATAGGAGCTGCTAAGGACAGAGCGTTAGGAAAGACAAAGACCTTCACAAGAAGGTAGAGCAGATGGATGGACTTTAAAATATCCTCCCTTTTTCACTGCTGAGAAATATTACAACTTAAAAATCACTTCTCCCCCTGCCCAAGGTTGTACTTTTTCTTTTTCCTACAGAAGAAATAAATAAATCTTACTGACTTCTGCAGTTAGTTTTTTTCTGCTATAGGTTAAAGGGATCTCCCAGCTTAAATTCTCCCTGTCACATCTGCCTGACATCACTTGAGAAGAGGAGTCTTCAAGGTCTAACACCTCTGTTTCGAACCGCAGCTATAAGACACACAGGGTCATCTCTGTTCCCACATTGCTTTGGTTACACTGCACACCAGCTCTCCAAGGGTGGTCCGGATGTTTGCCTTGCTTTCCAGAAAAGGAAATTACTGTCACAAGTATCTTAGCTAAAGACAAAAAGAGTGGTTGAGGTGCGTGGGGGGAAAATGGTTAGAAAGGATAGTTTGAATTTTGACAGCTCTCAGCGAGATAGAAACCTGCCAGCTTCTATTGGGCAAATCATAAAAATCACCATAAAATGTTTCAGGTTGGAAGTGATCCTCAGTGGCATTTAGTATAGCCCCCAGGTGAAAGAAAAGCTAACTTCAGTGTGAGATTGGGCTGTTCAAGACCTTGTTGAGTTTGGAAAACTTCTGGAGGTGGAGGCTCCACAGTGCCCTTGAGGAACATGCTCCAGCATTTAGCCAACCTCTCTGTAATTTTTTTTTTCCTTATGTCTAGTTGGAATTTGGCTGTCTCTTGTCCTTTCTTTGTGAACCTCAGAATAAAGCTGGATCCCCAGGCCCTTGTCTGCAGAGCTGCTCCCCAGCAAGCTAGTTCCCAGCCTGTAATGTTGCATGGAGTTGCTCAGTCCCAAGAGGAGGACTTGGCATTTGTCTTTGCTGAGCATTGTGGTGTTCCCATTGACTAGTTCCTTCCTCTTGTTCAGATCCCTATGAATCACAGTTCTGTCTTTCAGCACATTGAACTCTTTCCTGGGTTTGTCGTCACGCACCAAACAGATGAGAGTGTACTCCTTTCTGCTGCTCAGGTCACTAATAAAGATGTTTTAACTGTGCAGCCTCCAGGACTGACCCTTAAGGAATACTATTCCTACAGCTATCCATTAGCTTTCAATCCCTTGACCACTACTCTTTGAGTCCAATGGTCCAAGAAGTTTTTCACACAACTTGTAGTTCACTTGTCTGGTCCACATCTCCTCGGTTTGGCTACAAATAAGTTACGGGAGACTATCAAAATCTTGCTAAAGTACAGTAAAATGACATTCACTGCTTTCTCCTCATCCACTGTAGTGGTCATTTCATTACTGATGGCATTACTGAGGTTGGTTAGATATAAATTGCCCTTGGTAGATCAGATCTGGCTGTTCAGAAGGCTTTGCTCCATAATCTTCCCCTGGACTAATGTGAGGCTGAATGTTCTGTGCTTCCCTGGACTCCCACTTTCCCTTTTTGAAGGTGGACATAACATTTCCCTTTTTCCAGTCACTGGGGACATTTTCTGATTTCCATGATAAAAATTGGTCTCTTGATGGCTGCTCTATCAGCACCCATGGATGCATCCTAACTGGTCCTTTTCTTCTCTTGACTAAGGTAAGTGGCCTGGCTAAAAGTGTTGTTGCCACACTAATTTCAGTTTTTCCTGTCTCCACTGAACTTTCAGGACCTGTTTTCAGGACCTGGTACAGAAGCTTGAAAAATCTATCACTGTAAGAAAAAAAATATTCCTGACTGGAATGTCAGATGCTGAGCTGACAATTACTTTATGCACTCAGAGCAAGCTCAAGTACTGATTATCATCAACTACTCCTGCAGAAATCTGAATCTCAGTCTTTAGTCTGTTGTTTTCCTTTCACGTGTCATAAACATCAAACTTAGGAAACCTAGTTCATAGAAGTAGGACACAAATGTCAACGAGACTTGGTCTAGAGACATACAGCAGAGACATGAGCTGGAAACGGGGGTCAAAAAGCAAAGGTTGTAGGAAAGTGATTTAATCACCTACCAAGACTTTACACTAAGGAAGGAACATGCAATGGTGAAAAAGAAATAAAAAGCAGGAATGTACAAGGCCAAGTATCAGTAAGGAGTTACCGAGGTGGGAAACAAGTGATCTGCTTTTACCTACGCAGAACTGAGGTGAAGTGGGAAATCTGTCCTGACCAGACTTTATGCCTTTCTTTTTGAAGAACATATTTAATCTATTCAACATTATATCTACAAAATTATTCCAATAAGCACATGCTAATTTTGAAGAAAAAAGCAAGCCAGGTGGAGAAAAAAGCATCTCATTTTGTCAAGTGACATTGAATCTTTGTCCAATTTGCCACGTGAAGTTTGTTGGGCAGTGGCTCCAGTATGAACTGAGCTATGTAGTGTCTGTATCTAATTTCCACTTTTGGCACTGTTTTTTGGGTGGTTTTTTTTTCCTATTTAAAAACAAGGGAGTCATATGGAGACTAATTTAACATTGCCATAGGTGATAACTTATGACCTAATAAGTAAAACATCTATTTTCCACATTGCACACAGAAAGAGTTTGATTTCTCAAGGAGACTGTGGAAGAGTTATGGAGGACTGTACATCTCGCTTGCTGAGGGGAAATTCTTCCCTTTCCGATGGGGCTTTCCAAATCCACTGCAGTCCTGCAGGTTAAGGAAAGGCCTCCCCGTTCCTGTGCACGACACAGCACGTACAGGGTCTCTGGGGACAGGCTTGGGAAGGGCCTGGCTGAGCAGATCAGCCTGACACACAGAGAGACACAACTTCTGCTCATTCACGGGGGTAGAAGGGGCAGCCATCGGACACCTCAGACTTTCTGTTTTGTGCTAGCCAAAGACCCTTATGCAGTACCACAAGGTAATTCATTTGCCTGACACTTATAGTCATCTAGATGACTCTTTGGAAGTAGGATCATGTCAGCAGAGCCTAAATAAATACGTTCTTAAAACTTTCCTAAACCAGAAGAGGAATACTGATACTGTGGAAACAATAACTCATAAGTTAGAGAAGACGATGAGCTTGATGGGAGAGAAGCCCAAATCAACACTCAGTTCAATCTCGTGAAAAGACAAACATATCACTGAGCTAAGGAGATCCAGGGTTAACAGGTCTTCTGCCTCTGATGGGAATTGCATATGTGCAGGTCTGACTTGGGTCCAGACTGACTGTCAAACACGGGTGCAACAAACATAGGAGGTACTGAACAATCAAGTCACAGAGCAGACAGCTCAAAACACCTCGGTCACCTCAGCACTTTGATGTCACGCACAAAAGGGCATTCAATACTTTTTCCTCCCTTTTTATGGCTTGCTACAGAAGAACAAAAATTGCTTTAGAACATAGCACCCTAAGTAGCTTTGGAGGCTGATTAAATGCTTTATTACTGTGTCAGCTATTAAGTTACCTCAGGGTTACCCACGGCTTTATATGTTTCAAATCAATAGAGATTATCTCTTAAATAACCTTTAAGGACGTGAACAAGCAGTGCAGCACTTGACTGAATGGTGTACATAAACCTCCCAGAAAATAGTTTTATCCCTTATTAACCTAGCAAAATCAGGACAGGCTGTCAAGGTATGCAGGGGCAAGCTTTTTAAACCAGACGGGGAGCACTGATTATCTGAGGGCATTTTATTATGAGCAAGACAGTGATTACTGACATCACTTCAGTGAATTCAAGAAAGGACACAGAAACTGAACTCCACAAAAGCAAAGGCATCCAGAAAAGCACCCTTCTCCCTCCACCTCCACCGCCCCACATTTGCGCTTTGTGTAGAGCCTGTCACGCAGAAGTAGACATAGAGGCCAGTCACGAGGGGCTGGGGAAAGAAAAGGGACAGAGAATGAAGCCAGTTCTGGACTGGGTCTGCTCAGGATAAATGAAAATTTTGCAAGGAAATGGAAAGGAAGGAGGGGTTGCCAGGGTCTGTCCTAGTCTTGTATCCTTTGTGGTGCCACTCAGGATATCTGGAACTGCTGCTCAGGTAATGAAATGGTCTTGTAAGATCAATCAACTAATATACAACTATACTACTTCCTTCCCTGCAAAACTGCCCAGCTGTGGCCAGGCTAATTTCCAAGGAGAAATTAAGCCAGACTAATTATTATACTTTTATTATAGAACATAATATGTGTTGTTCCAATATTTTCTGGACTTCTGCTGTGCTCCCATGGTGTTAGTGCTGCACAGGTTTACAAGACAGTTGCAGACAAGCAGTTATTTTGATACAATGTGTAAGAGAACCTGTCTTCTCATCCTCTTCATTCTTTTCCACTCAGGTCCATTCTCAGCTTCTCCTTCCCTACTTTAAATTCCCATGAGGTCTATATAAAACCACTGGATAATAGCCACAAGTTCTGATTTTTGGAAGGAAGTAACAACAACAAAAAAAAAAACAAAACCAAAAACCCAACCCCAAAACAAGTGACCTTGACCAACTGGCAAAAAAATGAGTAAAATTCCACAGGAACAATTTATTTAGATGAAAAAAATCAACTACAAGAACATGACTGACAAGAAAAATAAATGGGAAGACCCAAAAGTTGTTTTACTACAGAAAAGAAGATCAAGGTGGGACAGTTTTTGAAGGTTGTGCAAAGTACGAAGGAACAATCTGATCCTCCTGTCCATGGTGGCCAGACAAGAAGTAACGGCTTAATGTGCAGCAATAACGATTGGGGTTAAATATTAGGATGAACTTCAAATGGCTGAGGAGAGTGAAACACTGTAGCAGATAACCTGAGGGGCTGGTGCAGTCTCCATCACTGGTGGTTTTAAGAGCAGAAATAAGAAAGGACTTGCTTTGGGCAGTGGCACAGGCTGGGTAACCTCCCCATCACCACCCTGCCAGTTCCACACTACTTTCTTTCTGACTCCAGAGATGCCCTAACTACCTGAATGGACAAATTTCTCCTTAGGAATACAGTGCAGAAATGGAAACTATTCCAAGTGGAATATGAACACACACACACACCCACACCCACACGCCCCGCCAAAAGCAGAATATTCTGAGAGCATCAGTCAAGTGATTGAATCAGGGATAGAAGAGCAAAATTTAAAAAAAAAAAAAGAAAAAAAAAGGTAAGGAGCTTTTACATCTTTACCTAAATGATTGTCAGGTTTGAGGGGGTTCTGCTTCGAGAGCCAGTATTTCTGAAAGCAGTGAAGAAGCATGTTTGTAATAACTGTGATTTCATCCACTGCTTCTGTAGTAACGGCCTTAGCGAAGAATCCCAAATAATTTCTGGTTTTGTTGTTAAAGATGCCTCAGACGCATTCAAAATCTCAAAACTTGTTTATACCCACTTTGCACACAACTCCACACTATTAGAAAGAGCAAGAGAGGAGAAGTAGTCTGGGTAAGTGAGAGAAAGGACAAAAACGATGGGAGTGACAATTTAGGAGTGTTCAGTGAGAAGTATGCCAGACTGCCAGACTTAATATTCCCCGTTCCCTGCGCATGCACGTGTGCACATGAACGTGAGGCCCAGGGCATGCAAGTAAAGACCTTTCTCTAAC
Organism: Chroicocephalus ridibundus; assembly: GCF_963924245.1. Taxonomy (NCBI): domain Eukaryota; kingdom Metazoa; phylum Chordata; class Aves; order Charadriiformes; family Laridae; genus Chroicocephalus; species Chroicocephalus ridibundus. The sequence goes on from NC_086286.1 coordinate 93,338,977, forward strand.
AATTTTTTTTTTTTACTGCGTGTTAATATAAGACGCTTGACAGCCTGTGAATGATTCATCTTGTTTCTAATTATTGACAACTTCAACCAAATATTTTGCTATTACTTAACATAATATTTGCTAATAGTTAGTGCTCAGTTCTTCTTTTGTTTTCCGAGCATGGGCAACGTCATGTACTTCAGCTTCTCAGCACACCAGAGCAGTCAGTCTGATGCTTTTCACCCTCGGCCCCTTATGACTACACCTGAAACATCAATGCCTCATTGCAAATATTCACTCTTCATTAAAAGGATAAACAGCGTCAAGCTCAACAGCACTAGTTGGAGACAGGATGATTTAGGTCCCCCTCTCTTAATTAGGAACCACTTCAAGGAAGGAGGACTCTCTATGTGCTCAGAGTTAACTACTTCTGTACAAGCAGGGCTTAAAGAAAGACAGAAGCCATAAGACCATTGTGCTGGGCTTTGTTCAAGGATATTGCTTGTTTCCTCAAAGCAATTCTTCCTATAACAGCTTCTTGCAAGGGGATGAGTGAAAAAACAATAAGAATTTCTGCAGAATTAATTATTAAATCAAAGCATTTTTAGATCTCTGACGCTGAGTTAAATTTGGTGTTGGTTAGAACATCATTTATTACCTTAATCATGCTGCTTTACTTACTCCAGCCTTGGGTTGCAATATACTGGAATGGAATGTTAAGAGTTGAACCATCCCTGGCATTTTCTAGGTGTGCAGCCTCCTTGCTATTTCATTAGCATTGGCTGCTCAAAAGAAGAACAAATTTAGTGCTGTACTGATTTTCTCTGAATATATTTGCAGCCCGAGACTGACATTTAAGCTCCCAGAGCCTGCAGAGAAGACCTGATGTAGCCTGCATTCGATCTGCTCAGGTATTTCTTACGAGTAGACAGCTAAATTTTTGTCTATCTGAATAGTTTTACTTGAGTCAAAATATCCTTTTGACATGAAGCCTCACATAATGGAAGCAGTAGACAACCTTGAGCTGAACGCCTTTCCTTCCCACACTTAGTCATTCTCTCCTGGCATGGAGGTATTAACAGATGTGCTCAATTGCGCTGCCCCACATGATGTTAATGCTTCAAGGTGAGAACCAAAGACAACGTGCCTGGAAAAGAGATGGCAGCTGTGACTGTAAAGGACCTCTGAAAACGAAATTTCCTGGTGTCACCCATGGCTTTAACAAGCTTCATTGAGCACTTTGGTGAAGGATTGGAATGAAAATTTTCAGTGGCATTAGAACCAAAAGGCTCCGGGCAGAAGGAACTATTCTGATTTTCCCTACTTACCTGAGAAACAAATTTGAGGAGTCCACTACTGTTACAACGTGAGAGCTCTGGCAGCCTTCAATACCTCAAAAAGATTGTTTGGCAGCGTGACTAATATTGACTGTCTTCTGCCTTTCACAAGCAAATACATGGTATTTTCCACTTATTACTCTCTCTTCATTGCTCTTCTAAAATCTACTTTCAAATAAAAATGTGTCATTGTTTCTTAGTAAATTAAGAGCTCAAACATGCAAGTTAATTCAACAGAAAGAAACCTACCACAAAAATATTTGTAGCTGTTATAGTTCTGAGATACTAACAGTGAATCTTGACATAGTGAATTTTTTTAAGAAATGAATGTTCAGTTATCACAAGGCCATTGCGATGCACAAGAAATCTACTGACAAATAAAGGGAAACCGGGGTCCTCATCCACACAGGCATAAATCCCTTGCAAATAACAGAAACTAGGCAAACATCTCAGGTCGAATCCATTTTACCTAATTTAGGCATTCAAATTAGTAGTTATGTAAGACTATGCCAGCAGTTCCATCCTTTGCAGTCAGTGGAAAGAAATAACAAGTGAAAACGCATGTAAAACACACTATATAAATTGCCCTTTAGAGGTGCTCGTTACCTAGTCATCTAGAAACCCCAGGCTGACCAGAAAACTAAATGTTGTTATCTCAAACTATGAATCCCAGCCATAAAGGAGAAGACAACCACTGAGCAGTGCACTCTAATTATAGAGATCTTCTGCCTACTTGTTGCGTACTTGAGACTGCTCTTCATCTTTGTATTTGCGAGAGCTGAGCTGCAAAGGGAAGGAGGTTTCAACATCCTCCATGGCTAGGACCTTGGAGGATGTGTGGGACTGCAATGGAAATGAAGATTATTTCAGGCAATCAGAGATCTATTCTGGAGCTAGAAGCACTCAGTGGTAAGTTGCTTTTTTGGAGGCGAATGGCAAAATTGGGCCCTCGCTGTTGCACAGAGGCAGGCACATTCCCTTGCGTACAGCCTGCTGCTTGAACGTATTTGTCAAGCAACAGATATTAAAAAAAAAGTATCCCCCGAAGAGAATGAATCTGTGCCAGAAGACAGAAAATCTTACTTACAGAGCTACCTTTATGAGACAGGGCAGGGATCGAGTTGCTGAAAGTCCCAAGAGGTCTTCCCTGGGCATTGCTTATACAGAGAGATGGCAGTCATTTCTCAGGGGCAGCACCACTGTCATGTTGAGCCCCATCAGAAACATGGAGGGGACTTTTCTCATGGGTACAACTTCTGACACAGGAGACAAGACGGTCTCCAGGGAGAATACACTTTCTAAACTAGCTCATTCCTCCTCTTGATCTTCAAAAACGTCTGGGCAAGATGATACACAAGATCATCCTCTGAAGTGAGACAGTCCGTGGGCTTCCATCTCCCTCCAGGCTGGTGAGGGCTGACATTTAGGAGCAACCACTTCCACACACCAGACTGCCTTAGAGGGTCAAAATATTCTTCAGACTGAGCCTTGAATGAGAGCTATTTACTGTCACATAGGGAGACACAGTAATTTAACTCTGGTGAGCACTGACCATTTTGTACATTTAACTTCATGTCCGGAACCCACCGACAGCTAAGCTGCATCCCGTCCCCAAAATTAACACACGAAAGAATAAACTGTGCTTGATCCCAGGGATGCCTCTAGAAATACTCCACAAAGTAATCCTCCAGGCGTACTGCAGCTTCAGCAGCCGCTATCACAGTACTCACTTCCCTGAGCTCTGCAGTTTCCTCCTGCCTCTCCTCGCTCCCAGCTCGCCCTGGCCATTATTTCCCTCTGCAGAAGGCTGACAAGCAGTAAGAAGATTAGTGCTGTTTGATTAGACTGTAACTATAGAGATGAAGGATCATTTTACTTGTCAGAGGGCTGTAATTTAGAAACAAAGCTAGTAAAGTGGTCCATATGAAAGAAAAAAAAAACCACCTCAATGTACAGTGCTAAGACATTCTTTTAACACACTCTCATGCTATTAAGCATATTAATTTACTACAAAATTACCGTTTAAAAGCTGAGCTTTCACAGTGACCAAATTACATTCAAATTAAATAAATTGTCCCAGAAAGATACCACACGAACTTATATCTAAATTATTGGTATGGTTTTTATTGTATCTAAGATACAAAATTTGTAAAGAAAAGAAAATAATTAATTTTTTTGAAGCCTCAAAGTAAATCCTTAAGCTTTACCCGCACATGATTTTGCAAGAACAGATCCTGCTATTAAATTTGGAATTTGAACAAGTGCCACTTCTGTGTCTAGATGACCCCAACAACATGCTTATGATCCTTGCTTTAGAGTGAACGTTTTAACTTCTATTCAGAATAGACAAAAAGTGTCCTAAATTTTGGGATTAAGTTTCCATCAGCAGTTATAAGAGTTGATTGTTATGTTCATGTTCCGGAAATCATATTAATCACACCACACTGAGCATTTCCAGATCCTTACTTTTTTTATTTTCTAACAAAACACGGACAGGTCCACGGGTGCCACGACGAAACCAGTAGGAAAGGAATTCCACTGGTTGCTACAGGCAATGCGCACGTAAATCAGAAGGCAGAGTCTCAAACACAACTGCAAACCATTGTGAATAATGAGAATACCACACTGCTACAGTTCTACTCCAACATACAAATTATATTGGCCATTTCATACATTTTTGCCTCTAACGCCATAGCTAAGCTACAAGACCAGTTGGTTATAAAACCCAGCAATTGCAGTGCAATGCAATTTCAGGAAATATGAGGCAATTTCTCTCCAGCCAAGGAGCCCATCACATGCCCCACCTCAAGCTGTGCTTATGAGATCCCTGCAAACAGAATTTAGCCTGGGGCATATCTGCATCCAAAGGGCTGTGCAGACACCTGAAGCTTAGTGGTGGAGGCGTGTTGTCCCAGCGGGGTTCAGCCATTACACAGCCTAAAATGGGGCTCTTAAATCTGTCTGTCATCTGCACTGAAATGACTTACAGTGCAATATAGGTGCGTTTTGAGTGCCACGGTTGTGAACGAGCACTGATTTGTATTACTGCCTCTCAAGAATAGAGAATATTTGTAAGTTCTTCAGCTCAAAGTAGTTGCTGTCATCTAGGAAGTCATTCATCGCCAACGAGATCAAATAATTTCCTAAATATCTGCTAAAAATTCCTTTTTTTTTATCCAGGGATTTCATACATTTGATTTATTAATTCATTATACAGAAGTAAACACTTGTTTGTATGGAACAAAGATGACAGAATACAGTTTTTATTTAATAATGATAAAGTGAAAGGACTTAAACATATTTTTGAAGCTGAAATGGCTGCTAAAAAATTCATAGTGCAAAAAATCTCATTAATTCAATGTAGCTTTTTTAGTATTTTTTTTTTTTTTTTAAAGAAAGAATAGGTCCACATAATAAAGCTCAGAAGATTTTTTAGGAACAGGTAAGAGAAATATTCATCATAAGGCATCTGCTGAGCTTGCACCCATGGGATCAGATGACTCTTAGGGATTATTCTCAATGGTACTTCTTTTTATGAATGTACTGCGGAATTTGCTACACTGTAAGAAATTCTAGCCCTTACAAAGGATGTAGTAGATGACTATAATCAATGAGACTACATTAAAGCAACATAGGCCAGAATATTACATGACATTGAAACCAAGAAACATGGTCTGTTAAAAAAAAAAATAGAATTGGACTGACAGTGCAGGGAGACGCTTGAATTAATGAAGTGATTTTGCTTTTCCTTCCAGGAAGCGTGGAATGATTGAGATGTTGTAAATTCCTTAAATAGGTCAGAAAGCAAGAGGGGGGAAACAAATCCTACAGGATTTCTAGGAAGATACTATAACCTTCATAATTTAAAAGCAGAGTGCAGTCCCGCAGTTCTTTTTTATACACAGCTTGTCATACTGTGTTTCTTTTCAGCCGTGCTTTAATTCACCTCTATTTTGTGGATGCTTCCCTCCAAGAAGGACTTGGCCTACCTTAGTGCATTTCCCTGGATCCCTGGCAGGTCTTCTCAATCTCTTCTCAGGTCTTTAGGTCAAAAAATCTGTACATCAGGACTACTTATGATCCGCATCCTGGGCATGTCTATAGTGCAAGTTTCAATTAGATGAATCATGAATTAATGTTTAGGCAGCTTCTCCTTGTTCAGGCCTCAGAGCTTTGATCTCTGACAGTAGATGACTGAAACCAAAAAATCCAGTCCTGATTTCTTCACAGTTTGTCTTTTAGATTTTTGTATTAATACTGGAGGAAAGAAAAATATTTCTTCAAAACGACACACTGGGTGCGTCTTTCAGCTGGGCACAAGATGTCTTACAGATCTTCAACAAGCCAAGATGGTTCAGAATCACAAGTATTGGGTCATGATTTTCAAAATTTTATTTAGAGCTTCTTGATGAACAGTCTTAAAGCTGGTACACTAATCACTGTCTGGTGACAAGCATAAACAATCTCCATGTTTAGATATAGCTAGAAAAGATGCATCCTCTGTATGATACTTTCAATGATGTCTTGCAATAGTTGAGCACAACTTGCAACATGAAAACACCTCTATATTGCCATTTATTCCCTCTTACATGTGTCACATTAACAGTAACATGCTTTGAAATAAGCCCCCATCAACTGGTTATTAGGGAACTAAGTGAAAGAGCCTGATTGTCCCTTTTGATCATGATCAGAATAAAACATCTTGCCTGTAAATTCTTAGATAAGAAAATCGGCATCAGAATGAGTAACTGATAGTCAGTAATAAAAAAATAAATAGGGAACCAAGCTGACAAAAAAGAGATTATGATGGAGGGCAAAGTGGAAGCATGTCTAAGTGCCAGTCCTTCATGTAAATAATGTCTGGTTTGACTGAGACCCTCTGGGACACTCTCTGCCATGTGTAAGGTCAACTATCCTTACATCTCCCTAACCATCGCTTCATCCCTCTTCATGTCAGAACACTAAATATTTGTGGAAGCCTGATGTTTTTCAAGTCTTGTTAGACAAGTTTTGGTCCACAGAATCCTTTGTAGCCTGTATAAACTCCACATGCAAGAAAGCTTCAGCAATCCTGATACCACTACCACTAGCAGGAACTGGAGTCTACCTGCTGCCATACAATATGTGCTCATCTTCTTCCTTACAAATAGGCAGTCACAACTGTCTGCACTTTGCACCATAGCTCCTTTGATGAATTTGGATGACAAAAGCACTGCCAAATGATGCATTTCAACATCACATTGATTGCTTCGTTTAAAAGGATGCTGAATTGGATCCTGAGCTGGTGCAAGTCACCGTACCATCTGGCCCATGGATAACAAGCCCTAGAATATAGTGTACAAATCTCCACAACGATACATGCGAACAGTGCATGTGTGGATATAAAATGTACACAACTAACTTTTTAATGTACTATTTTAAAGAAGCCACGTTCTTTTTTACTGGCTCACTCCAGTTGAAAGGCCTAACAATGAGAAAGCATTTCTAATACTTTTGTGTATATCTATGACAAAGGCTGACATTCAATATTAAGCAAAGACACATTCCTTGCTGTTATTTTATTTTATTCTCTTTTTCCTCTTGATAATACCCATGCTAGGTTACAGGGAAAATTAGATTTAAGGTAAAAAAAATAATCTATAGCTCTGCTGCCCAGAAGTTACCACTTCTAACCCTGTCTCCTTTTTATTAAATACTCTTTCATTCCTCTTTTAAAAGATAATTAACAGCTGATATTATTCTAGCTTGATCGTAACATGTTGTCTGAAAATGCTGATTCGTATGTTACAGGTTGAACTGTCAGAGACAGGATATAGCTGGTGTTCGATCACTTTAATCCAGGAAGTGCCTACACCATTTCAAAAGCAAAGATTTATGTCCAAAAACCCAAAGCACTTGCATTTTTATTTAGCACTATGTAACACTTATACCAGTATTCACAACACGATCATTCTGAATTCCTCAGGTGAATTAGGCTTTTTGCTAGTGTCCATTCCTGCCATATAAATATTGATTTGCCTGTTAGGTGATCGGATTTTTTAGAGACCTGGTATTGTACAAAGAATATAATAATTTTCATATATCAACCCATCTCTACTAATGTGACTAACCAATGCCAACTGATTATACTCAGTACAGGACGCATGGATTGTATTTTATTTGCCCAGACCCCTTGTAGCGGCACAGAGCAGGTGCTCCTTCAGAGTCACCCAGCTGTGGCTGTTACACGGTCAGATGCTGCTTGTTTGGTATCATCAGTATTAACACACACAGCTGGTATTCCTCCCGTCCTCTAAGTCATTTTTTGAGGTACACCATATGCCAATTAATATCTCATAGATTACTTTGCTACCATCCATCTACATTCATCATTTTGGCTTAATCTTCTGGTATTATACACTCCCAGCATAGAAGGTTCGGGTCAGCAGAGCTGCTCAGCTGTGACTGTACCCGATGGACCCTGCAGAATGGCGCTGCTCCCAGAGAGAGGTGACTGCCTTGCTTACCATGATAATCATTTGTGGTGTCAGGCAATGAATTTCCTGCTCCTTTGGGTTTTAAAAAGTTCAAAGTGACCCCCTCCGCCCTGTCTACTGTAACTTCTAAATTGGTGGTTAAGATAATCTTGAAGGACTCAGCCAGGAATACTGGGGCTAAGAAGAATGTTGAACCCAAGACTTCTTTCTTCGAATACTCTACTTTTTGAATGTACATAAGTAGACAACACCACTAAATAGCTATCCTTTCAAAGAAGAGAGTGAGCCTTGCCCTGTTGTTAATGAATAATCATAGACACATGCCCTGAGGAGATGCTACACACAGGGTAACCAGACCAGACAGAAGGGCCTCTGCAAAGGTATTTGTAAGGAGCCTGCTCTGGAATATCAAGGTGGGACTTCAACCTAGAGCCCTCTTCCCAGCCCTTCTGGATAGCTGGTTTTAAACAATTCCTCGCTCAGTGCTTTAGCCATTTGGATCTCATTCTGAGATGCCAGACGGTCCTCACACAATGATTATTGCGACTGTGTACCTAACTGCTTTGGATTCCTTTGTCAGGAACAAAATCCAAATTACAGCATTACAGTATCTCAATATAGCACATCAATATTTAAGTCCTTTATTGGGTCTGTTCCTAATTTAGAGGCATCTGGCTTAAAGGGAGCTTATTCTACTTCTGGTATAATGCTAACAGCTTCCTCAGAGAGCAGCTGTTCCATTTTATTCCAGTCATCTCCAAATTTTTCCCAAATAGCTGTCTAATTCCTAGATCCTTTTGTCATTTCATCTCAGATGGAAACAGCTGCGATAGCTGTGTGCCTTTGCATTTAGCACCTACTCCAGACACGCAGAGAAAACACTCTTTTAACATGCAAGGCAAAAATTAACACAAATTAGTAGTGCTGCTGAGGCTGCAAAAACTCGTAGCGGCTAGTACACTGGAGGGTGGTGGTACAAGGCGTTGGACAAATTTAAACATCCTGGGGGAAAATCTGGATTCCTATTCTGATCCAATTATTCCACATGAAACCTCAACGAGAAGAAAAAGGAACCCTCAAACTCCACATACAGTCAAGACAGAAGTTATCTAATATGGCAAAAGGTTGTCCCGTGTCTTGGAAGCGCTGGTATAGAACAGCTGTCATATATCTGAGGGGTCCTTTCTCAGTTTTTTTAAAAAATGGGAATATAAGTTCAAGACAGTGTTCAGGCCATGGATCCCCAAGTGATGAATGAGTCGCGAGGGCTGGGCTTTCAGATTTTTATCTGCAACATGTTTTATGCACCTGTGCTCTCCTCCAGCTCCTGGGGACTCCACGCCCCACCCGCCTCAATTTTGAAACTACCTTCTCCTTGCACTACACGTGGGATCTAAACCTAGGTCTATTTTGAGTAGCGAGAATTTACAGAAACAATAGCGCTTTTATGTTATCTTTTATAGGCCGGTGTACTCTGTTACATGTCCTTCCCCACTAAGCTTTCTCTTGATTATGCATCTCAGCCAGCTAAACCTGAGGGCCGGTCAGTCACAGGATGCTATTATTATTTTCTGCTGAGCACTTTGATTAGGCTCCGAATCTCAGACTCTGACTTTGTTCTTAGAGCCGGATTGTTAGGAAAACCTTGAGAGGCTTTCATAGCTAACAAATGCTTTTCCCCTTCGTATCATTTTTACTATGAGGAAGCCTATCTACCTTGAAACCTTATTACAATTCATTCCTGCATTCCCATTGACTGTTTTAACTGTGTCCTTGAACACTTTCAGACTTGAAGTCCTTCTCATCTTGACTGTTGCTCATCGTCTCTTAAAGCCTTCCTAGTAAGTACACGGCATTTCAAGTGGATGTATTCCATACTCCAGAAGCTGCACCCTATCATTCAGTTTCCTTAGCCTTTGTGGTATTTTTAAAACAAATTAAAACTTTTCCTCCTTCTCTCAAGGATCTCCAGGGCACTCTCTGACCTCTCTTCTGCACTCTCCTCCGTGCTTATTCTACAACTCTGATCTTGCCCTCCCCTTTGTCTCCTCTATTTGCACCATACTGTATATCCTGAAGACTTTGTCCCTATCTGAACCTCCGGTTTATATTTGAAACCTGCTTTACAATTTAGCCTTGGACACTGAAGCACATTTTACTTTCCCTTTTGCCTCTCATCATGCAAGTCCCCTCTCATTAGCTTGTTCCTGAAAGTTTCCGCTGGCAACTCAGAAGTTATTAAATTCCATCCTAGTATTGTGCTCCTTGCTGTATACACATACTGCCACAACTTTTCTGCTGGCATATGACTCCTAGGCAGCACCCTAATGTATGTTGTCGTACGCATACAACAGAAGGGCATGAGGTAAAATATGTCTATCACAAAACATGGGCTTTTTTCTTATTGCTCAGGTAATTTTGTCTTATTTTCTCTTCCTCATTAGCCAGAGTGAAAATCATAGCATGGGACAGTATATCCTCCTAGTATGGCTAGCAGAACGATGTGAATAAATCATCATGCTGGAACAAGTGACATTTGCATATCAAACCTGTATGAATTCTACATAACTCTGCAATATGTAGAATAAAAAAAGCTACAGTGTTTTCAGACCAGGAAGATGTATTTCTCTGCAGCAACCCTTCAATTTTACAGAAATGCAAGCTCGGTTGGCTTTATTAGACTTCCACGATACGCTACAAGGTGTACCCAGTATTATTTTAAAACTCACCAGAGAGCCAATGCAGAAGCCCTTTAGGTCCAATGGTTATTTCTTAACCCATTTTCCCCCTTTATTGAGAGTTTTAGTGAAAGTTTGGGATATGCAATAAACATAAAGTGGGTCTTTTACAGCACAGGGATTTTTGCACCTTAAAAAATCTGACAGTGAACTCTTAAACATAATTAGGTGAGCTCTTGTGCATGTACATTTCACTGTAACTTGCATGCGTGCTTCACTATTGAATCTCAGAGTTTTCATTACCACACAGGGCAATATTTCTGTTACTAAACTATGCCTTTTTATGATTTAGAATACAAAACAAGCATTGTTTATATATTTATTGACTTCTCTGCAGAAATAATTAGAATAAAAAGCAGAGAAAATATTATCCAAGGAAACCGAGTTATAAAATAATCCTGTTGGGGAAAGTATTCCAGTTTTAAGATCTGTGTTTTAAAAGGACAAATAGATTTTAGTAGAAATCGTTTATCCTGTGGGAACGGAAAGTTCTTTTCTTTGTTTGTTTCTTCTTTGATTTTGCTTTAAGGATAAAATAGGAATTGTGAGAGATAATTACTGACCAACAGCTCCGCTTTTTGTGAAAGTATTATCTGATTGTGTTTCTCTCTCTGGTGTCGATTCACTGATGTGTCACATCGGGACAAAACGCCCCAGCTCAGAGAAACAAATCGGACTTGTATAAGCCACGTACAATTGAACTACCTCCTGTGACTAACTAGTGGGCTTTGGAGATGCTTTCCAGTACGGCCTGTTCAGAGCCCTTGCAAAGCCCGTAGAGTCCTGGATCAGAAAAATCAACATCACCTTTCCTGCCAGCAACAGCAGATGCCACGTAGGGCAGGGCGGATGAATCCCAGGGGCAGAGGGGCTCTTGCTGACTTAACAGCAGGGGTTGAAGACGAAGCTGGCGTGGCAGGCTGCGCTGCCCGCTGCCCTCCTTGGCCAGGGGCAGCTCCGCTCACAGCAGGAGCAGCAGAAGGGTGCGTGCACGGTCCGTTAAAGTAGGGCGCAACAGCCTGTGACCTCTTTTCCCTCTGCCATCAATAAACAGCTGGTTCTCAACATCTTTTTCCTGACACAGAAGATGGTAGCTGGCTGTGGTGATTTGCTGCAGCTTCTGGTGCTTGACCAGGCTTAGAAGAGGAGTTTGCAGTTAGACATGAGAGCCGCTTTCTCCTCAGGTTCGATGTAGGCCACAGCCACCTACATTTTTCTTTCCCTACAAACCTGCTGCAGCGCTACCCTCTCCACTACCTCCAAAATCCTCCCTTCTCCTTAATTTTTAAACCACAACTTCCACAGAGGCATTGATGATAACAGAGAAAGAGAAAAAGAAATACGTGCTGGTTCAATGGCACTAAGTCACAGGCAAAACACAGCCTTAGCCAAACAGTAGTAGTGAAAATTTGGGAATACAGGTAGCTGATGCCTGCAGTCACTAGAAAACTAAGACTACTGTAGTAGGGTTTCAAAAATTATGAATTCTTAAAGAATCCTACTAAAACTTTAGAAATAAAGACATAATGCTTATTTGCTTTCCTTTGTAAGGCTGATCATATTTTACATTCACCATTTTATATTAGACATCTTACATCAAAAGGCAAAAAGATACAGTTACCTGTGACAAGGCAGAAAGTGTAAATGAAGTTAAATGAATAAATGAGTTTCCCCTATTGAAGAGTCCCATACTTAACTTAAGGAAATAATTAAGTCATGGATTTTTTTCAATTATAGCATACTGTGGGAATGTAACAAAGGCAGAGATATATAGGAGTGTGATGGTGTGCTCTCACCTTTTCCCCTTCCCCACCTCCCCCCGGCTCCTGCTCAAGCCATGGCCATCAGCGGGAGTTGTTATGAGTTGCACTTGAACTGTGGGAGATGGCTGGCAACATAACCAAAACACCGTCTGGAGTGGGAACCTAGGTATCTTGTTCCCATGAGAATATGACTATAGGTCAATTATCTTACTCCACAGATAGTGGACAGCCCAAGAGCCCTTTGAGCTCTCCTGCATGGCAGCGGGCTGCACGACAGGATCTCCCCTTGAGTGGGGACACTCGCTTAAGGTTCTTCTCCTCAAGGTTGAGAGATTCCTTGCCGCAACAGATTCTCGGTACGTGACTAATAGCATGCTAAACTTTGAAATCTTAGCTAAGTGATCTAAGGATTGATTGCGCATATATAATCCTTTAGACATAAACCGTTGACCAAGTCTGGGACTAGGATTGGATCCAGCCGCACCGAGACTCCTCTCTGAGAAGGAGTTTAGAAAGCAAGGGGGTCCTTTCCGAACCTCGACTCAAGGGGAGGGTCTCCCTGAGAGCTCCTCTGACCCTGGCCTCTATGCAGTAAATAATCAAGTGTACCCTGGCATCGAATCTCGTAAAACACTGTCACATTCACTACTAACTTTGTTAAATCACTGTTTTATGTTAATAAACATTTCACTGCTTCTCTCTTACAAGTGAAGTTATTCACTCCGCCCATGACAAGGAGTAATGCTGAGCTTCTGCATTGTACGAAAGGTTTGGGTTTAGGAATTTTTTGTTGGTTTGGTTTGTTTGGTTTTAATATTTCCTCCTCTTCCTATGGTATTCAACCTATTTATTCAATAGCAAGACAGTTTTCCGGGTGACAAGCGTACTAGGCACACATTTACTATAAGAGTGCAGATGGCATTGTCATTAGTTGTGAATTCATTTCTGAAGTAATAGAACTTATTAAGCTACTCGTCAGATACGAGTCTGTCCAGTTCTGAACTCCTGGGCTACAGCGGTTTATGACATCAGTCACAAAATCCATGTGGCTCTTGCAGGGGGCATGAATAAAAGCTTTATCACATTTTTGTTTTGCAATGTTTCCTAATGTTCACATTTACATTAAGTGTAATTTAAGGGTTTTGTGCTTTTTGTCTCTTATTTCAATGCATTCACCAACAGAATGGTTTCCCTGTCAAATGCTAACACCAGTTTGGCAGCAGTTCCAAAGGACTTCATGCGTAACATTGTATAGAACAATTAGAAAAGCCTATTTGTTCTACTACAAAACCTTTTTGCTGCAGAAAGAAGGCAAATTGGTTAAGCTTTTGTGATTTCTGCTATTAAACTTGCTCCTATCAAAGTCTGCTAAATAAAATATGTCAGTCTTTCAATGTGAATGAGTTTTGCTCCAATAATCACAACACATCCCAGGTGGCACATGCTGGAAATGTTTGGAACCAAAAATTACCCAAACCTTTTGAAGATTACTATTTTCCCTAGGTTTACTGCATAAAAGATTAAGAAGTAAGATGTTGCTGACAGGTGTATTTTTCTAAAACTAGGAAGAAAAAAGTTTTTGAGAGAAAGAAACTTCTCTTACTTCAGACTCAATTTTCTGAACCTATTTCAATAATAGCAAGAAAAAAAATGCCCACTGCTGAGCTACTGCAGGATCTGTTTGCCAGCAATGACAAGGTGAGAGACTTAGTATTTAGAAATGAACACATGGGTTGATTACCACTGCTACATCAATAATCTTTAAAATTTACATTTAGATCCTATTTTTAAATTCAAATGTTAGTTTTGGGACCTGAAGGGAAAAAATTAATTTATTTTTGTTTTGTGAGTTTAACCGCATACAATTATTTCATAGCCAGTCTAGTAGGAGTAAATTTATGCAATTTAAATACAGTTTTAACCATATAATCTATTGCAAGCTTTTGAAGCAATATTGTATGTTTATGTAAAAATTATTCCAAATCCCTCAACTATCACACTATTAGAAAAACTTGATGCCTTACAATGTCACCAGGGATGTAACTGGTTCTTTTTTAAAGATTCCAACATATAAACCGGAGCCCACACAAAGGAAAAGAAAAAAGGGTTAACTCTGCTTTATTGTGAAGCCTTGCTACAGAGGAAAAAAAAAAGCAGTGAATTCAGCTTTATTGCAAAGCCTTGCTAAGCAGTTCCCAAATGTCCCAAAAGTTACTTAGAGAGTCTTACCACCCCCTAGATCATAGTAGTACCACTGAGCAGAAGGATAACAAGGAGACCATCGGTACGGCAGAGTGAGGTAGGCACGGCCCTTGCTAAGCAGTTCCCAAATGTTCCAAAAGTTACTTCAGAGAGTCTTACCACCCCATAGATTGTAGTAGTACCACTGAGCAGCAGGATAACGAGGACCTACATTGGTACGGCAGAGGGAAGGCAGGCACAGCGCTTGTTCAGGGCGACCCCTGTATCTTCAAAGTGCACTCATGACTCTCTCTCCCTCTCCAGCCCGAGACAGCCCCCTTATATCCTGCACCGGATTGAGTGGAAAAGTACAGGCTAGAGTTGCTGCACGCGTGGCCAGTGCATGCTGCGAGCCTTACCAGACTCATGACCCAGCTTTGCTACTAGCGTCTGTCTGATACCTGTCTACTTTGTTGTACTCCCTTCTTGTTCTTCTTCAAAGGTCATGTTCTCAGGGATACACACATAGTTTTTGCAGCAACAGTTCTGAGGTCCTTTTTCTCGGCACCTATACTGAGTTTGGTTCAATTACTGGTTTTCCATCATGTCTCACTCGGACCATCCTCTATTATCCCTAACACAAGGGAACACTTAATTATTCCCTCCGAGTGAGTAACCACACTTATTCTTCCCGAATATCCTGTACCAGAACCCTCCTTCCTTTCCCAGGGCATGATTTTTGGTCTCAGCCTACTGGAGATCTTTGTCTTCCGTCAAATGGGCATTTGTCGTCTTTATTAATATTTTTTTATTATTATTTTCTGAGGCCCTCGAGGACTTGCAATGCTGTTTTTCCTCTGTACATGCAACCTGCTGACTGGTAGTGAGAAAGGCAGGGTTTCCCCTTCTTCACATTAGTGAGCAGAGCTCTGCTTAAAATACGTCACCACCAGATGACAAGAGGAGACAAGATATACCAGATATACTTCTCATTTCTTATTTCACACAGAAGATGAAATATGCTTTTAATTGCTTGCACTCCTATAACAGGTTTATAACCCACCAAATGCAACACCTACAAAAAGTCACAGTGCTTTAAATACCTATATTTTTTCAGAAATATATTGGAGCATGATTGAAATATTAACAAGAAAATACCAGGGCTGAAAAAGACTATACAATTGATACAAGAGTAAAGGATCAAAGCACACATTAAAATAAAATTAAAATTGTGATCCCTCACTCCTCTCAAAATGCTATTGCATGCATAATTTCATGAAAATCCTATTTAATTTCACTGCATTTTTATGCATTCAGTAAATCTACCATAGAAAGGCAATAAATCAGAACATTTTACCTGGATATTTCCAATAAACTTGTCATATAAAGTCAGGAATAATATGCCTGGAGAACATCACAGAACTGTTTCAATGCTCAATACTGTGTCAGACCAGGTCTCCAGATTTATTTATTTTCTCAAAGGAAAAAATATATATAATTCCAGTTTTCTCAAAAAGCATAAACAAGCAAATGTGCTTGCATAATAATAAGAAAAATGTAGTTAGTGTATTAATTAATTTGGGCTCCCATGACATTTCTTTAAAGTAAAACCACATCTATTGACAGTTGCCCTTTCCAAATTAGCACTGTTGCAAAATGGTAATTAGGAACAGAGTTATTTTATTTGAATTACATATAATAAAAGAAGCATAGTTACGTGCAATCCAAACAAGCCATCAAGAGTTGGGTAGAAGAAAATTATAGCAGGTTGGACTAAATGGACAGAGGAGGATTTCCACTGCAGCTTGCTTTCTGGGTCAATCTTATTTAAGAATATAAGTATTTTCCATAGATAATGGAAGATGATAATGAAATCAGTGGACAACGGACACAAAATTGGGAAACACTGTCAAAACAGAAGAATGTAGCAAAATAAGTAGAACAGAGGAGGCTACGCACTTTGGAATAATGCTTAAAAATGCAGCTAACCAGCAGAAAAATCACAGAGGAGGGTGTACGTTAAAGGAGTTTGAATCCATCATAGGATAAATGAACCACTAATGGGACGCTGTTGTGAAAACGCAAACACGTATCAGGGAAAGTATTGCTAAAAGAACACCGCAGTATAAATTTCCAAGAAGAACCTGGAAAAAACACATTTTGTCTCCTGTGTAGATATCCGGCCATGTATGTTCAAGACAGATGTACTCCAGCTACATAAGTAAAAATAAAGGCTGTTAGGGTGACAGGAGGGAAGAGCTCAGCGTCTGTGCTACTCTAGGCTTATTTTAAGGTATTAAAAAAAACAAACCAAAACACAAAAGAAAAAAGAAAAAAGGCATATTATGCACTTGGATAAAAGGGTAGCAACTTTTTCCGATGGTCACTAGCTCTGCCAAGTGAATTGATCTTGAACTAACCTCTGAGAAAGCCCCGTTTCTGGCACACAGAGAGCTCGTTGCTGCCCAAGCTAAGTTATGGGGCTGCTCAGAGGCTCAGGATGATGTTTGGACAGGTTGAGCCTAGGACATGCAGAGGTGATGGCTTTCATGCTAAATATGGAGGACAGTCCAGACATTGAGTATCTTCCACAGTTTCCTCAAGAGACCCCACACATTATCCCATGCCACTCAGGGCACTGGAAGACCCTGGCTGACACCGACCCATGCTCTCTCTGTATTTAACCATGGTATATCTTCCCCTCAAAACACATGACTCTCTTCTGCTTTTCATTACTGACTTCATTTTGGGGGGACAAAAGTAGTCATTTAGAAGAATAGCTTAAATAACTGAAGTTATTTGCTAAGTTATTGACAGTCTTGGAGTTAATGAAGTAATTTGAAAGATCAGTTCTCTACTTTGTGTAGGGATTATGATTAAAGGAAGAAGTGAATAGCAATAACAATGACTGGGGTTAAATTACTTTAAACTTTTCATCTAATTAAAAATAAACAATGAATATATCAAATCAAAGACTGAGTGAATCAACCAATGAATCAATAATAATTTGCTCCTGAGTTTTGAAATTATCAAGTCACTGAATTAACACAGAGAATAAATCATGAGACTGACATAAGAAAAAAAAAAAAGTTTTTTTTTTTAAAAAAACCAACGCTCATGCACAGAGATACTGCTGGAAGATGTATTACATCCATTACTTCAGAAAACACAAAAGCTAAAAATCCTGTCCATCCATCTCCTTCTTACCCAATAACTAATGCCCTGTCTGCCACTATGGCCTTGACTTAACAGCTGAAAAATCTGAATGTCTATTCTTAGTGTAGCTCTTTTGATTCAGGGAGTTCACTCAAAAGGGCAGTGAGATAAATTTTGCTAATTGCAGAGAAATAATGAGATTAGAGTAGTTTGCCTTTATTCAAATCCTAAAATCTCACTGTGGCTAAAATGAGTTTCTCCCTCATGCTTCTCTCGTGGAAATTAACTGATGACTTAAAAATAGCGGTATCTATTGAGAAATTAACAAATCCAGCATCGTTTCTTTCATCTTAACTTATTTAGATAATAGTCTAATTTAAAAAAAAAATAAATTAAAGAGGTGTTGGGGGGAGTGTTCAGGACAAGTGGATATTTAAGGTCTGAGACCCTGCACTGTTGTTCTTGATGGGAGTTGTTAGGCACAAACGGGAGGAAGACTTCGAGACCAAGCTAGGAGCGGAGCCAGAAGAGGCAGAGAACACAGGAGCTGCATGGTCAAGCACAAGCCAAGGCCAAGAAAATAAGAAAAGACAGCACCAGCCTAAGGACCAAGACAAGAAAGGATTCAGAGGCCGAAGTGAAGACTGGTCAGCTTTCTACCAGTCTATATGTTACTAGGAAAGAGGCTAGGCTAACGGGACCCAGGGATACACTGTCTAAAATAGCATCAGACAGCTTCCTGGATGTGGGTAGTAAATTTCCTGAGAAATTAACTGTGATTATTGCTCAGACATTGGCATTTCAAAATATATCTTCATTCAGACTGCGTTCTATTGGTCTATCAAAATTGTTCCTTCCTTAAGTCAGACTCAAAAAATATGAGCTTTCTCAATTACCAGCGGAAACAACCTTGGGGACTGATTACTGTGGTGAAAAGCAATACCCTTTTGACAAGGAAACGTTGAAGAATGACGTTGAAGAAAGTTCTTGGCAGAACACAGGTTAGGCTAGTTCTCTGAATTAGATAAATCTCAGAAACTGCAGGGAACCTACACATCCTGTGGCTTTGCAGACAGAGCACGAACAATAGAACTTTCCTCCTTTCTGAGTGATACTATTGAAAATAGAAAGACACTCAAAAACCAGATGCAATGTTGACACTGCCAGGGACTTGAAAAATGGACTCTCTTAGACTTCCTTATCTCTTGAGAAAAATCCCCAGAAAGGGGAAGGCTGTCAGACAGCAAAAGCAAACCATACATAATGCAGCCTCTTTCATGGGATTCATGAATTGATGAGCGCATGTAGAAGAAGCCCTTGCTACTGGGCTACCCAGAGAAACTAAAGGGGCTGGGATCTCCTGATGCAAGGTCATTAAGGGAATGACCTCTCAGGGGCTTTCAGGACTTGGAAATTTGCTGGTGCCCAAATGTATGACACATTCCAGACATGGAGCAGAAGACTTCCAGCCTCTAGCACTACACAGTCAGAGGACAACTCCAGGATCTCATTGTGTGACAAATTTTGAGTTTACTTTAGATGTTTTTTGTCAAAATAGACACCTAACGTGGTGACTATGTTAAGCCGCTATAGATGGAGACTGGTGGAAACCAGTAAGTGACGAAAGGGAAGCTATATTGACAAGAACAGAAGTGCTAGACATAAAGTGTTCCATCTCTCTTGAGCCACTGCTGACAAAAGGAAATGAGAAGCAAAATACATTTTTGCATGATGTTTTTACACCGAACATTAAAGACAGGAATGTTTGAGAAATAACCTACAAATGCCACAAACGTGAACAAGCCTTCAGTCTGGAATGGTTTTGCACACTCATATCCAGAAATTCAAAGAGTGTGAAGGGTCCACCCCACAGAACTTAAAATGTCACTTTATATAATTTTACTATCAGAAAACTCTGGATTTTTTTATTCTGAAAATGGATTAATCCATCATATATGCCCTTTGGACATTAACTCCTAAACTGAAGGCATTTTTAAGCTTAAAAATCTGCAGCAATAAACTATGTCATTATTCTGACAGCTGCCGTTATAACTGCTCCTCTAACTCTGGCTTACTGCTGTGTTAAATTTAATTTAAATTCAGAATTATTTATGGCAGAAACTTATCTTTTTATTACTGTAAATTCCATGCTCACCTGTAATGCAGTCTAGTAAGAGGTGCCAATACAATTGAGAAGAATGAACAGACATTCTTAGTAAAGTCGTGTGGAAGTCTATTACTCAAGCTATTAAGTATCTTCTGACCTATATTTTTCCTCTTCTACTTCTAGTTCTATCTGCAGAGGTTAAAGCAGGAAGTGGTGTGTTTCGCCCCAAAAGGAAAACAGTATCAAACAAAATAATAGACTTTTCAGTTGAAGCCTGAAACGAGAAATTAAGCACACCTTCAATGTGGACACCTGGGAATGCAGTGCACTGCTGCAGAGATGAATTACTTCTGATTCTCTCCAGGAGTGTTGGCGAGAAAAAAAAAAAAAAAGAAACAAATGCTACCACTTTTGGAGACCCTATCAAGCAAACAGAGAGGCCTCCTCTTATTTCCTTCACTTTTTCCCTAAAACATGAGGATGCCTTATATGAATACATGGCTTGGACATTTTCTCATTGCTAAACAGACCTTAATCTCATTCAATTCTTACCTGTTCTCACACCAATGGGTTAAACAGAATGAATACTCCAAACTACTTCGTGCTTTCTTCTTTTTTATTTCAGCTGACAGCTCTGGTTTCTGACAAAGCACGACTTAGTTCTGTCTGTATTTTGACTCAATCCTTTTTGAGCAGCAGCTCAGCTACAGGATACTGTGTCTGACAACTCTGTTTGGCTGCGCCGATTCCTATAAGTAACCTTGTAAACTTCAAATTGTTACCTATCAACCAGAAATTTGGAATCAGATACAATATTTAAATATACCTTTTACTTACTTGAAAGCTGCTATAAATAGCTCCCCTAAGTCTTCTCTTCATTAGCCTAAACAATTCTAATTTTCCAATGTTACCCTCAAACTCATGGTCTATTTGTGAAGAAGCACCACCAGTTCTCTGCTATTGGTCCTTATTCTTCTTGTGGCCACGTACTACTTTTTTACTTAACTATAACCTAGTATATTTACTGCTTAGGCATGAAGTTGCATTTAAAACTGTCAGTCAGCTATATGGGCTTCAATAGGTTTTCCGAGATCTTATTTTTATTCCACAGAACGCCAGAAAAACAAAAGCTGAGCACACAAAAAAGCGCCGCTCATAAAGAACTCCTTGGACACCTTAGCTGTCCCTTAATCTGCCCTTTATTGCTTGCCAGTTGCATTTTTCCTTACGTTTAACAAGCCCCACTTGCAAGGGCAAACAAGTTTCCTCCTAATGATGTTCTGATGGAAGAAACATAATTGCACACCATAAAATCTTAGTAGCTATTTTAATTGCTCCACAAATTATCTTTAAGTGCAGCGCATGATTTATAGTAGCAAACCGTCCCCCTTCTCCAGCAGCTAAATAAAGCTGACTGGGAACTTTCAAGAAAACATTTTTTTGGTAGAAGAATATGCACTTTTCAGGACAAGCCTTTTTCCAGGGAAGTTAGTTTTAATTTAAAAAATAAATTTTGCTGGGAAAGGTTTCTTAAATTTGCGTAGACGTTTTAATCAAACTTAAAATACCAGGTTAATTAGATCTCAATCACAGCAAGAATACCCGAGTTGTGAGAGACAGAGTGACAGTCAATTTGTAAGCCAAGGTGGACAACGTGACAGAAACAGGTTCAAGATCTTGCCTCATCCAGATTGCAGAAGAACAAAAAGCTTGAACTTGGGTCTAGGTGAGAGCTCTATCTTGGTTGAAGCTTTATCTTTTTTACTGTACTGGAAGGAATTTAATGTAAAAGACTTCAAAACAAAAATAATCAGCGAATGAAATTTTTGTTTGCTTATGAGCCCTGTCTTTAAATAATATTTAGGCAGCTGTGAGACAATAAGTAACTACACATACTTGCATGATTACAGCAATTTCCACACTCCTTATCACCTCAGCATTTTATAACAGTAAATGAAGTAGTAACTTTGATGCAGAACAACATCATTTTTAGACAGACTTCTGCTGAAAGTAGAAATATGAAAAGATTAACATTTTGGAAAGTGAAAGTTGTTTCTCTACAACAAAGCTCTACACTAATTAGGCCATAATTTATTGAGTAGGAAATAAAAATCAGTGAGGCATTAGGAAAAGCTTTTAGAAAGAGACAAACTTTGTAGCTGTTCCATCAGAGGATTATATTCTGATATAATTACAGCTTATTTATTCAAACAGTTGTATATTTATGGGTTCCAACTCATTAATGAATACCATTTGTTTCTATGGAATTAATTGTTGACACGTCTAAACAACTTCGAGCTGTACTTAATGGAATCTGATCTGCCAAATGAAATCCTTAATTATTAGTACTTTATTGAGCCACTTGTAGTCTAAAGCTTTTCAAATACGAAGTACTGAAACAATCTTGCTCTACATTTAAGCTGGATATAATTATTTTCTGAATGAGAAAAGTTGACTGGGATGTAAAACACACCTACAGAGTTGAAGCTGGCAATATATACGGATGCTAAAACAAAACAGAACCAAGAGATAATAGGTAATAGGAAGCTGAGTAATTCTTGTAAGCTATGCAAACTTCGTTAGTATAAACTATATGTGAGAATAAAGATTTATGGATATCAGTAGTAAGTACTACTCAAAAATCAAACTTAGAGACGGATACTTTTTTGCTATTCTGTGTCACAGATGTCACTTAGGAGGCAGTGACTTTGGAAAACCCTCAAGTTTCAAACTGGCGGTACCAAAGACAAAATGACAACACATTTCAACCAGAACTGAACAACCGCTGCTTATAAGATTTAAAACAAAGGTAAAATAACAATGCAAATAACAGAAGTTTCAGTTGCTATGGCAGATCAATATCAAAGTATATTTGCATAATTTATGTACCTAATTATGGCGTGTAAAAGAAATAAGTCCAAAATAAAAGTAAATATATAAAATACAAATAAAAATACAAAGTGCATGTATAAATATATATGCATATATATTTTAAACCAGAAATAAAACAAATAAATAACATAAAAGTGAAATGATGAGGTAAGATTCTGACAGGTAAAAACAAGAGAAACGGCAAAGTTGCAAAGATTATATTTCAGGCAAAATAAGTATTATCAGAATTTCATTACAACTCTGAATGAAAGCAAATTTTGTTATGGCAGCACTTTCAATTCACTCCATATTCATCTTATGCTTTACATATTTTCTTTGAAATTATTTACAAGTTAAGCTAGTGTGTTCATACTTTTTGTCTTTATAAGCTATATAGTTTCCATGCTAGAGGAGGATTGTCCCTAAACTTCTGGGCAATCTCAAGCCTTCGGTGTCTAAAATTTGTTACTGGGTATAGCTGGCATCAATTTTTAGAAATTGAAATGTAAGTTTCAAAATCTGCTTGCTCCAAGTATTCTAAGTATTAAGAATCTTACGAAGTTAGTGGGTTTTGACAAAAAAACCAAACTTATAAAAGACCAGATAAAAATATAAATTGAATGACTGACAATGAAGTTCTAATAAAAGTACAGAATAAATAGGTTCATTACAAGAAATACAGACTACTAACTCTAATGTATCAACCTTACTCTCAACATCTGTAAATGAGAATTTCCCTCTCCTGATTTCATGCTAAGATACCAGCACTGTAAATCATTAAAGTACTGTGAACAGAAATCTCCAATAACGTAAAATTCACAATAATAACAATTTTAACATAATTGTTAATCAGCTTATTAAAGCTGAAGAAGTCAATATTACTTGTACTACTGACTTTTTTCGTATTACTTTCATTTACCTTCTGGATTTCTTGCAACACTACTGAGTGAATCCATTTTGACTTTCAGCTTCTCCTTTTCTTTAGTAGTTCAGCTGCAGCTATTTCAGGAGACAGTCTTTATTGAAAAACAATTTTATTCTAACCAATTCTTCTGTTCTAACTTTTTAAATTATCACAGATTTTTATAAAAGTTTCTTTTTTTCCTTAGTATACTTTGAGACCCTATTGCCACTAAAGTTGTCCTTTTGAAGGTCAAAACAAGATTCTCCTCTTTTTCTGAGTGATTTCCCCTCCCCTGAGTCTTAATTCTTTTACTGTCAGCTGCTCCTACTTACAGTTACTATTTCCTTCAGGATCATAAACACAAGAGTTGATGTAAGGATAAGATCAGTGGTTCCATCAGAGATTTAAACAGGTGCTGGAGATGGAATCTGAATATATAACAGGACCCCCAGCTTTGATGATCCCCTCTCCAAGCCTGGCTTATTCTCCTCTGCCTTGGGGACCTTACGCTGACTGTCATTTAAATTTCCCCTTGGAAGGTTCCCCTAGGCTAATACCTGCTACAACTTGAGTAAATTAAAAACTGACGAAAGCAGCATTAGCAAAAGGTAATGATAAATATTGGTGAATAAGCTGCACACAGTTATCTTGGCGCGCGTTGCAGAAGATGGTGTTAAGACTGACAATGTTTCATACTGTCATAAGTGATCTGCAAGGACTAAAGACTGTACTAGTGACACTCTCGAGTATATGCAGGGCACAATGAGAGAACGTACAAATCACATAAAAGGCAAAGAAATCAACAGGAAAAATAAATAACAGGAATAAATAAAACACAGATTTTTTCAGTTAACAGAAAAAAATAAAACGTAATACCTCCAGGAAGAAAATAATCTCGAATATACTTGATGTTTCAGCCCAGGATGATCTCCTGCCTCCAACTGCTGACTGTGATCTCTCTCTCACATGCCATGTACTTCAGAAGCACAGGCACTACCTCAACTTTTCAGGAATCCTTTTACTCTGAGTTCCCTTTATTCTCCTTCCTGGGAGTTCAGGCCTCGTGGCTTGTCACCCATCTAAAGCTCTGCTGCCCTGCTTCTTCTAGGGCTTTCCCTGACACCCACTCCAGACCTTCTGAGAACCTCTGGTAACATTTCACTCTGGGTAGGATGACATTTAAAGCAAAGGGCACACACCTTGGGATGGAATTTCTCAACATACACATAACTAGACATTAGGCAAAGCCTAACACACACACACAAATTTCTGGCAACAGGCGTGTCTGTGTAAAAAACCTATTTCAATCTCTGCATGACCTTAGAAACCTGAGGGCGTTGCCTGCACCAGTGAACACCAGAGAGTGTCGGGGCAGAGAAGTTAAACCACCTATAGCTGAAATGCCAGAATGCTCCCTGGTACCCTTTTGGCACTGGTCATCCGGCACTTCCCCATGTGATACCCTAAAACTCAGCCCAGGTGCTGGCACAGGCCAAGGACCATCCCTCAACAGCTGCTTTGGACGCGGCAACCCTGATTAGAAGACTATGAGAATTTAAGTTGGTTTGATGGCCAGAGGAAGGTCCTGGCACTGGTGACGTGGCCAGTAAAGGTGCAGCCTTTGAATCGTGTGCCTCGCAAGGGTGGCACACACCTTGCACACCTCACAACAGGAACTGCAGCCGGCAGCACCGCAGGCAGGGAGCCATCTAAAGCCAATGTGCTTAGGAAGGCCCTGCTCAGAGTTAGTCACCGGGAGAGTAACGACAAGGATGTGTCTTAAATGTAACCCTTTATGCAAAATGATAGGAAAGTACTTAAGTGCCTAATGCATCCAGCGCAATGTATGGAGGTTTTGTACAAGCAGCTGCAATAAGCACAAGGCAGGCTGCAATCACACAAGGCAGAACAGGTACAGTCACAGCTAGAATTACTACTCTCCAAGCATAATAATGTTATCAGAAAGTTATTATCAAATCAGCTCACAGGATATCAAGAGAAATAACTCCACCTGGAAAGACTGAATCATAGGGGACAGTCAAGAGAATTAAATGAAAGCAAATGAAGAATATAAGATCTGACCAGGGACACGGAATATTAAATGGATTTATTCCTGTTTATCAACATTTGGTAGCACATTACCAAGACAACATGTAAAGCGATCTGCTGTTCATCAGTCTGGAAATTAGTAAGATATTTTTGTTCACTTATAATTTCGAATCTTCCTTTAAAGAGCTGCTGACATGAGTTCTGTCACTGAGCCTAGAAGTGGATTTGATGGTTCGGTTACGATAAGCACTTTTCTTCAAAATGTTTTTGAAAATAATCCATCCAGAACAAATATAGAGCGCAAAAGGAAAACTACACAGGCTTCTTCATCAGTGTCATCTATGAGGTTTTTGTCTGTTCTGCTCTCTGGGGCAGGAGTGCTATGGGAGCTTAGGACTCAGGCCTCTGCTTTCCTGTTAATTCCTGCATCATGTGCGTGTCCTGCAGTTAAAATAAATTAATAAACCAGAAACAGGAACAAAACCCCCCACCCTCAGTTACCCTGAGTAAGGAATGTAAAATCTAACCCTTAGTTATGTCTGTGAGTTTGCAGCAACCAAAATAAAGGTGAAACACCTTGTAAAAATAAAATAGGTAAGAAAACCTCAGGAATGTTTCATTTTAAAGGTGATCACACATTTTCAGTACTTCACCCTTCCTGTTAATTGCCAAGCAGGTGCAGATAAACTCTCAGTGTATGGTCTGCCTACCCAAAGATGAAGACATGAGGGAAGGTGTTAACAACGAGGGCAGATGTGATATCTGTGTGCAGTCTAGTCACAAAATGCAACAAAGCCTTTCAGCCGTCAACATTTTCCCGTTAAAAATGAAAACCCTTAGGTTATTTCAAAATAACCATAAGGGCACTTTGTGTGGAACAGGATCATTAACGTAGCAGTGAAATGACTTGAGTGTAACCTGCCTCTAGTACCCTTTTCTTCTTTTACTAGAAACTAACGAGTGAAAAAACAGAAAGTGTCAAAAATAATTCCAGTGATATACATTGACTGGCATGTATTTCTTTAATTTATTTGTTTCATTTATTGCCTTAAGTGATTTTCATACTACAGCATAAATTAGTTTAAGCAGATTTTCTTTCTCATTTGGAGCAAAAAACTAGAAATGCCAAAGAGAATCCTAAAGTTCACACTCAGTTTACTTCTTACAGTTTTGGATGTCTACTTTGGTTTATATAATCATTAGGAGGAAAAAAGCACAGTAGAGTGTGCTGCTCAAGAGCATACATTAATAGCACACAGAAATGCTTGCAACAATACCTTAGTGCAATAAGGAATTTGGAGTCGAGCGGTACCCATGTGGAACAGGCTTCCTTTGTGCTTCTATTAGCTTCTAATATGTGAGTATACTTGCAAAGGATCAAATAGTACAATCTGTTTTCTGAATAGTAGAACAAACTGCTGCACCAAAAATCTCCAAAAGAATCTATTCCATTATACTCTAATGCTGGCAGACTAACATTTCAAATGTTGCATAATTTCTTACCAATTCTCTGTACTCAAAAGAGCCTTATGAAAACACAAAAAGAGAAAAACAAGGTCTCCTTTGAAATAAAGGGTTTGTCTGTGTGCCTAAAACTAAGGGATAATTAACAGGAAAAATTAACACTGAACGGGATTTTAGCAATCTTCATTGCCCATTTATGAGGGATTTCTTAACTTTTTTTTTTTACAAAAACATATGAAAAACTGCAACTGGTTCTGTATTTAGGAAGCAGACTATGCTTAGTTTTTTTAAGATCGGTAGTGAACTGCCCCGACAAGTTCCAGGTGCCAGCCCTGGCGATCCAAACCGGTTCTTTCCTGCAGGTCCCAGAGGTGCACGGTGCTGAGGACGCTGCACTAGGTTGCAGGAACATTGCTCCCACTGCCTGTGTCGTCCCTGTGCTAGCGCCAGCCTAACGGCAAGGACCCTGCAAGGCTTCATTAGTTGATTTGGCCATGCTACTTGGACTCTTAAAAGGATGACACACTGTTGAAGGTTTTTAACAAATTTCAGTGGAGTTTGATGAGACCTCTGGGAGGTCTCATCAGGGTTTGTCTTTTTATTTCGTTTCTTTGTTTTTCGCATTTTTTTTTCCTTGTATTGTGAGGACAAGACAGACTCAGAGTAAGATCAATAGGGAATTATCTTAGCCCTTGGAGCCATTTTAATGGATGCCTACTAAAATAAATTTAAAAATGTAAAGACACTCCATTATCTCTAAGGCCTGAAGAACCTTCATCTTGATGGGGCTCATTACCAGATGAGTAAGAAGTACAGTGAGGTACCAGTGAGGCATCACGATACCCTATAAACTCAAAGAGTCCTGAAAACAGGTACTGAGAGTCCTCCTGTGGAAAGAGTTAGTCCTCTTTCCTCTCCCAAAAAAAAAAGGTTCACAGGAGTCAGTTACTACGAAGAACAGTAAGCTACAAGATTAGTCTTTCATTCTTTCTTTTTCTGGCTAAAGACATATTTCCTCATCTCTGGTATGAAAGACAAAGCCCAGGATATCTGACGGCCAAAAGTAACAACCTTTCAGAGGAAGACGTAGTGAAGGGTTGTGAAGGTCAGAGATGACACAGTATCATTCTCAAGTAACAAAAGGAGTAGTATCTAAGTGTGTTCAAAGCCTTTTGTGGATGTAAACACTTCCTGTTAATTCCACGTGTCAAAAAGGTTTAAGCAAATTAGGCTGACACAGTTTTTACTTGCATTCAGCAGAAACATGCTTCACTAAATCTATGGAGCTCATTTATGTTAGATGAGAAGAGATTAGGCTCTGTATTTCCCTTGTAATAACACCTCTGCTTTCAATGCTTTGTCTTCTTTCAGGACATAATACTCATTTACAGGAGTTTCAATTTCTGTTGTTTTCTCCAGAGTTTTTGCTTCATAATATTCCTCTGGCTGTACAAACTTGGCTGAATGTATCAGAGAGTATACTTATGAAATTTGTAGGTGTCATCGTACTGGGGTCAGGGCAGGACAGTAACTCAGGCGGACAGAGTCAAATTTCAATCTTCACAGGCTGGAAAGAAGGTCTTCAAAGAACATAACTAAATTCAACAATGATAACTGCGAAAAGCTACACTTTTGACAGAAGAAACACCAGAAACAGCAGCTGACAGGAGGATGCAAGAAATCACCAAGACTTCTTGGAGGAGTAACCAGCACCAGTGCTAAGATCTGCAGCGCACAGTTTCTCGTGCTGCTGTGATGGAGAATGTGCCGATGAATGCCTGCGTGCTGCTTTTTAAGCCCCACACGCTGAAGAGTTGTATTCTGTCAGGTGCCGCGATTGGACTTCATCAAGTCACGGGAATTTCTGGCAACCACAGGAGAAAGAAAAGAAAGACTGCCATTTTGAACAATCCCAGAGAAAGAGCCTGTGTTGGAACTATTTCTGTTCACTGGAGGATTTTCCTGGCTGGCAGAGACTGTTTCTTCAAGTGTAATTTGAAAGAGTTGTCTCAAACATGAACTCAAGCCTTGTAAGCAGTTGATATGCAAACAGTGTTCTTTTCAAGGATGAGCCTCTCTTCAATATAACTGTTTTAAATGGTGAGCATAACCCCAAAGAATTTGGGATTAATTTGAAATCAGTAAGTTTAGAGAAACCAAGTTGAAGGAATGGAGTAATTAAAGCAAGGATAAAAACCAGCTTCGCTTGTTCAATTAAAGAAGCAGGTGCAGACTAAGTAAATTTACTTGTAAGAAAAAAGGGAAAACTGAAAGGAAACACAATTAAGGTGGGCAAAACACTTTATATAAGGGGGAGGTGATTTAAAGAAGCTCTAAGTGAAGCACACCATCTGGATGAAGTTGCAGAAACTCTCTCAAATCAAGGCAGTTAAGAACTGCTAAACAGAAAAAGACCCTTTCTGGCACGCAATAGAAGAAAAAGCACAAACCAGGGAAGCTACAAGTATGTAGAGCTGGGCAAAACTTCTCTGAGCTCTAAAGGGAAATGTACATATATGGACAGCTGCTCAGAGAATGAAAGCAAACACTGAAGGAAAACCTCTAAAACTTCATCTTTTGCTTTTCCTAGTTTTGCGCTCAGCGTTATGAATAATTAAAAATATTTTAAAACTTGCCCTTTTTTCACTATTAAGCTGAAACAGAGTAAAATGCTAAAGTTAATGTCATCTGTTGATTATTATCTGACTGTAGTTCTTAAGTACTTTTTTCCCAAGCTGACCACTGAAATCTGTGCAGGGACACTAAGGTACGGAAGAGAGTTTTTTAAGGGCTTAGAATTGAAGAAGCTGAAGTTGGAGGCAGATCTGTGGCTGTAAGGGAGCAAGGTGACAATGCCTTAGCTAAAAACAACCTAATTTTGCCCTTGTCTTTTCCCTTCCCTCTGTGAAAAGAAGGATAAATGATGGGTTTTTACAGTACTGATCTCTCTGCACATTGTGTCTCATTTTGTCGCCCAGCCATGTGATATTCCCATACTCTTTGTCTCATCTAGCACCCCCAGGAATGTCAAAGGCTCCTGCTCGTCTGTAACTCCTTCCTCATTTTCTGCCTAGTCTATTTTTTAGGTTAAGCTGCTTCTCCCCTTGTCACAGGATGCTGAAGATAGCTAAAGGAATTACTACTGTGCAAGAGCTAGAAGTTGTTCAGCATGTAAATACTGTGGTTTTACTATCCTTACTCAGAACTCACTGCTATTTTACCTCTCAGAGAAGCAGCACTGCAGCGCTCTCTTGCCGTCGGGAGTTTTGGAGAATGCCCTGCACTTCTGAGGTGTGAAATGAGTTATGAGCAGGCCCTTCCACCTCCGAGAAGTAAACTTTGTTTTGGTCCACTTAGTTGTCCCTGCAGGCCAGACATGCTCATGGGTTGTGGGACTAAAAAAAGCAGAAGCTATAACATTTTTTTGTTTGATGAAACAGTCATTCTGGGTTCTCTATTCCCATACCAGCAAGAGATCTAAAGACTAAATTCCCTTGTCTAGATCAATAAAATATGAACATATATTAATCACTCCCAAACCTATGGCTTTTTAAAAAAGGCCAAGGTGAACTGAATTTCAGATTAAATAATTTTATACAAATATGATGTTAATTCTAAAATTTCAAAACTAGATCCTTTAGAAACACAAAGATAAACTTATTTATATTATTGATGACTTTCAAAGTGATTTACATCATAGTATTTCACAGATGGCTTTCAATCAAATTAAACATTTACAAAGGATGAAATTTTTAGTGATTGTAGGCGCAGATAAGGCTAAGGAACTGATGCTTTCTTTGCCTCAATCTTCAACGCAGTCCCCTAGGCCTTTTGCTTAGTGAAATTGTTCAAGGAAAGGAACTATTAGGAGTAGCTGAAGATCAAGTTAGAGTTTTTCTTTGTGAGATTTCAGCCCACATATGTCCATGGAATCAGGTCGTCTACATTCATGACAGAATTAGCCAAAGTCCTTGCAAGGCAAGGACGGGATTTGTCTGGATGGGTGAAAAAACATGTGGGTAAAAAAATGGTTTGTGGTCAAGCTCATGCTGTAGTGGTTGATTGGTTGTACTTTACCTGGATGCCTGTGACAAGTTGGGTATCACAGGGAGCTATCCTGGGATGTGTCCTGTTTAACGTCTTTATCAGCGACCTGGAGGATGTCACGGAGTGCACCTGTACCAAATTTGCAGACGACACCAAACTAGGGGTCCTGGTTGATATGCCTGAGGGCAGGGCTGTCATTAGAGGGACCGATGTCAGCTCGAAGAACGGGCTGATAGAGACTATGAAATTCAGGAAGGACAAGTGCAAAGTGTCCAACCTGGGAAGGAAGAGCCCCTTGCTTCCTGATACAGGCTGGGAGTGCCAGGCTGGGGAGCAGCAATGTGGGCAAAGCCTTTGGGCGCCATAATGGGCAGTGAGCTGAACGTGAGCCTGCAATGGCCCTGGCAGCAACAAGGGCCAAAAGCATCCTGCACTGCGTCAAAAGGAGCACAGATCTAGGGAAGGGATTCTGCATCTAGGCTACTGCTGCCCATTTGGGCCTCCCAGTAAAAAGATGTTGATAAACTGAAGTGTGTTCAATGGAGGGCCACCAAGATGGCTGGGTCTGGTGCATCTGCGCTGTGAGCTGGGTTAAGGGACCTGGCCTTGTTCAGCCTGGGAAAGAGATAGTTTCAGGGGGACCTGACAGCAGCCTCCAGTGCCTATGGGGAAGGTATCAAGGGGTCAGAGCCAGGCCCTGGGTGGTGGGAAGACTGAGCATAAAATGAAATAAAAGAGGTTCAGAATGTGTATCAGGAAAAAAAAAATTCCACCACGAAGACAGTCAAGCAGAAGAGCCTGTGCAGCAGAAGAGCTTGTGAAGTTGTGCAGTCTCTGTCCTTGAAGGTTTTCAATACCTGACTGAATATTTAACCACCAACAAACAATGTGGTTTGACCCCACAGCTAACCTTGCTTCGAGCAGGAGGTTGGACTAGACACCTCTTGAGGTCCTCTCCAACCTGAATTCTCCTATGATCATGTGAACGTCAGCAGAATGTTGTGCCACTGTAAACTCTAAAGGGTTACTCTGTACCTAGCAATGCACAGATAACGGAAAGAAAAAAATTAAAGATTATTACAGGATTAAAATTAGGAAACATTTCATTTCCACCATTACCAATATATACAAGCAATAGCTACCTCCAAAAAAAAAAAAAATCAGTAAATCACAACCAGATTATAACAAGATTCCAAATTAACTTTACAAAAATATCGTGAGACAGTTCACTTCAAAATCCCACCCACTGCTGTCATTAGGAGACATGTAAAATTCTTTAGCGAATAGAACAGTCAATGGAGCAGCACTAGAATAAAAATTTATTTTCTTTGTCTCATAATTTTTCCAATCTCATAAAAAGAGACACCCTATCATAAAATTCTTTTTAAAACAGATGGAGACAGGTACAAAACATAGCCAAGCTGGGAAGTTAAGAATGCAGCAAAGTAACAAATTAAAAAATCATAAACCGCTATTAGGCTAGTAATTGATAAGCACTGCTAATTCAGCCATATAAAGATATAATTCAACCATATGTGTGTGTATATATATACACATATATATAAATATATGTATAAAAGCCTGAACAATTTGCATTTGCAGAACATTAGCATTTTGCCTAATTCTCAAGTACATATATTTACAAAAAAGAAGTCAGCAAGACAGAAGAAACGTCATTGAACTGTTAATTCTAAAACTGTAAGGGTAACTCAGGTGAAACACTCCAGGGAGCGATGACAGGTCAGACCAAGTTCTTTTTTTAGTGTTTCCTATTCTTTAGTTCGATGACATGTTATGCTCAGCACATGGGACTTTGAGATTATTCGTTTCAGACATCTAATGGTCTCCACTCAGCAAAGACCATAGGTATTTTCTCTGGATTTGGGATTCCTCTCTGGAGGTCAGATATGTAAAAGTTGGATGTCTACATACCTACTTAGTAAATACTTTAGGACTTAGTTAAAAGTTCAAGCCGCAGGAAGGTTTCTTCCAACTGGGTTACAAATCCTCACCTGTAACAGCTAACTCCAGGGGTTGTCTCAGTCACGAAATCACGGAATCTTCAGAGTTGGAAGGGACCTCTAGAGATCATCTAGTCCAACTCCCCTGCTAGAGCAGGATTGCCTAAAGCACATCCCTCAGGGCTGCATCCAGGCGGGTCTTGAAAATCTCCAGAGAAGGGGACTCCACAACCTCCCTGGGCAGCCTGTTCCAGTGCTCTGTCACCCTCACTGTAAAGAAGTTTTTCACAAAAAAAACCTGTTTTATCAGTTTTCTTTTTTTTTTCAGTTTTCATTTTTTTTCTTTTTTTTCAGTTTTTTTTCTTTTTTTTTCAGTTTTCTTTTTTTTTCTGTTTTTTTCACAAAAAAAAACCCTGTCATCCTGTTTTATTTCAAAACTAGAGACAGGGATGTTTACATCTAAAGCTACATCTAAAAGTCACTGTACAAGAGCAGAAATTGTCCAAAGAGCATGGACTTAAACCTGGGATTCCCTATTCCTAAAAAGAGACAAGATATCACATGGGTGGGATTTAATTCGCACATTAAGACCTAAATGCATGTTCCTGCCTATGAGCTACATATCTAAGCTCATGCTATCATCACTGCTCGATTCAGTTCCCTAAGCAGACACATTCAGTGACAGCACCACTGAAGATCCTCCAGAGCATGAGAGGCATCTACGCAATCAGAGAAAACATGACACAGGACTTACAGAAGATCCGCAGTCCTTTGGGGTAGCAGTTGTAGACTCAGTACCGTTAAGGTACTTTGTACTTGTTTCATAGCTTAGACATCATAACAACTTGGAGATATCTAAATATCGAATACCTTTGTGCATCTTCATCTTAAGGCAAGTCCCATCTCGGTGAAAAACCTCTTCAAGAAACATGAGACAACAATCTGTCTAATAACTAGTCTGGTTGCAGAGGTTATTGCCCCCATCAAAGCTGAGATGCATTCACTGACATGGTTCAACTGCACTATTTAATTTTGCACTGAAACAGATAAGGAGAGCCCAGGTGACCAGCAAATAGCACGTCTACAGAGAGGCTAGTGTGCATCTGAATTGCTACAATGGCATTACAAGGGAAACTCTCACTCCGCCCAAACGCTTTCAAAGCTGCAGAACAAACGGTTTCAAATCTTTGTCAGAGTGTAAGCGCCACGTAGTTATTCCATCTCTGGACACAAAACCCCCTCTCTCTACATGCTGTGAAAAAGATTTCAAAAATCAGGTCTCAAGTCAGCAGTTACTTCAAAACTTATCAAGGATGCACGTGTTTCCTGAAATATCCATTGCTCTTCCAGTGGCCTTGAGAGGTTGCTGGTGAGAAAATGCTACAATCTGCATAGAAGAAGATATGTGTCCATTTGTGGACAAAAATAATTGACAAAAAATGACAAAAATAATTTTTGCCAATAGATCAGCAAATATGCAGTGGTGTGCAATCTAGTGTTGAAACTGTTCTTTAGAACAGGAGTCTTGAAACAATACACATTTTGCTATTATACCGATTCCAATATTATCCTGTGTTTTGTGTCTTTTCTTTACAAAATACTTTTGAATAAAGCTTTATTAAAAAATGAAAATGATATCAATTAGCTACCAGTTCTTTCTGTTTATTCCTTTCCTTGCTCTTTTTGTAATCATGCTTTCAGTGCTGTGGAAGGAGATGGAAGAACTGATCCTCTACCTTAATGAAGCAAACACACAAACAACCAGTAAAGCAGTAACAAAAAGGGCAGAGTAGATCCTGAGTGGTTATCAACCTTACATACCATTTAACTTCATTTTCTTTAATTTGAATAAACTTATCTGACTTTCTAATGTGAATATTCAGGAACACTTGTTTTGCAAATCAAACAGGTTTCTGTTGAAAGCATGCTTGCTAAAAGAAAGCACTAAACAAATGTTACCATATGACATACCAAATACGAAGTTTAAGAAACAGAACAGTGGCCAGTGTCTAAATAAATATATCTTTGGGGAGCCAATTCAACATCAAAGTAACTTTTTTGTAAATATTAATTTATTTCACATATATAGAAAACAAAGGTTTAATATCTGAAACAAAAGCATTCAAATTAACAAGATAAATTATTTACAGTATTAAAAAAGTGGTGTTTCAGAGAATGTTTCTGACATAAAAATGGATCTGAAGAAACAAGTACAAGGGGAAGCATAAGGACTAATGCTAAAAATAGTTTATATTTACGGCGAATATACACTATTGGGAGACATAACAAAACTAAAATGTTTAGTAGAAAAAAATGCCATTCATCAGAATAGTTATCCTCTATGTTTATCAAACACTGGATCAGTTAAGGTATTGTTGGACTCATATTTTAAAGACCTTTTATTTTTAATATAATTCCTGTTAAATTTGGTTATCATTATGCATATAATTCCATCACAGAAATAAAAATTTAAATATCAGATAATACATAAATATACAAAGGGGATTTTATCAACATTCATTAACTTCGAAAAGAAAGGGTAAAAGTAATCATTAAAGGTGTTAAATTTATTCAGATTAAATCTTTGAAACCATTAGTCAACTTGGAGTGAATTAGGCCTTTACTCAAGTGAAGCCAAGCAGTAGAAAATAAACGTAAGGAACTTGTAAAACTAAGCACCAGATTTTATTTTGATCAGATAATGACTCTTTTGATTAAATCAGAAACTAAGTCTGTCCCATAAGAATTTGTAGCGATAAATTACCAAGTTTAAAAACAAACATTTTTGTTTCTGCCAACCACTCATGTTCTCTAAAGCTCACAGAAGCTATACAACTCTTTACACACACATTATGTCTTGACTGTAAAATTCTTAAAGTGCTTATTTTAAGCATCTCCTGAAAGAACTTACTTTGCTGTCATTTTCACTGCGTATGCAAGCACTAACATGCTGTTTTCTATTAAGAGGAATTGCATTTATTCAAAACGACACCTGGATTATTATATTTTTTCTATATTTAAAATTGGAAATAAATTGCATTATCTCTGAAACTGCTGTATAGCTTAGTTGTTTAAAGTAAATGTTTTCCAATAATAACAATTTTCCTGTCTGGCTCAAAAATTTTCCAATGCAATCCCACAACAAATGCACTGTTAAAAAGTAGGCTACTGGTTTTAATCCATTTGTATTTGAGACGAGTTCAAAAGAACACTCGCTCTCCATAAATACAAAGAAAACAAAGGGAATTCATCTGAGAGGTGAAGAATAATTTGATCAAGGTTCTTCAGAAATTTGATTTTTTCTTCTCCATCATAGTCTGAGCTTGAAACATTACTGTCTTCTGCCTCATTTTGAAGAAGTTGTTCCAGAATCATGCACAAAAGAAAAATATTCTCATACCGGGTAATATCGTACATGGCCTGGATCTGGGAATAAAGAAAAATCGATACATAAGCACAGTATGAAAATGCTTTGGCAGCCCACCATCTCAGGTGACAGTTTAAGGAATAATTTTAAAATTTGCAGTGGTATTTATATAATCAGAATGGCTACATGCTCAGTATGATTACTTCTAAGAAATGTTTTCCTTTTTGTGATAGCAGCCAAACGAACTCTCCATCACACTACCAAATGAAAAGTCAACATAAGCTCCTGTTCATGAGTCAAAGAGGGTTTTCTCTACCTAATTATCCATAGGCTGTGACATACAATAATGATCTACAGATAAAAAACAACAGCAAAAGCTTTGTTTTAGGCATGTAATTAAAATTGGTGGATTTCTGTTTTCTGAGAAAAAAAATAACAAGTGAAAAAAGAATTTTTTTTACTCTGAAATATAAACAATCATCTATTCAAATGACACCTCTAGAAAGCCCAAATTCCCAGTCTCAATAGAAAATACACAAGCCAGTAGTACATATCTGAGTCAGTCACGAAGTGAAAGAGTCAGTTTGTCAAATAAACTCACTGACCAAACTACAAATTCATTAAAAGCCTTACAGCTTTTACAATTTATAAATTTACCTGACCTGTGTTTGGAAACTGCAATTTCAAAACTGAAGCTCTCAGAAACTCAGCTGTACATAAGGAATAACTGGTAAGATAAAAACTTAAACCTCTGGAATGAAATTCTGTGTTCTCCTTAACAGCAAAATCTACCAATAATATGAGATGACCTTGTTCTGAAAAAGGCTGCAATTATAGCAGCTAGGTGATCAGAACTGAAATGTAAAATCATAGCTGCTAGAAAATTAATTGCATATTTTAGAAAATGTATGGATAGCTACAGCGAGCCTAAACAACTGTTTAGGCCTGTGGTACAAAGCCAGATGGGACTAGGCTTCGACATGGGTCTATGAATCAGTATCAAACCATCTTACCCACCCTAAACCACATACTGCTAGACTTTCCAAAGTGTGAAATTTATTACACATTAGTTGTTTTTACAAACAATGTAAATCTTTTTGATTCCACTAGAATGTAACAAAAAGACAGCACTTTACCTTCCTCAGGTAATGCTGCTACTATCCACCTCTGTGGCAGATGGTGGCTCAGGGATTGCTCACTTTGTCTTTCTGAGATAGGAGTTCTTAAGCCTGAAATCTGTGTTCGAAGCTCCCCAGGGTAATGTCTTTCAGGTAACCTCCCACCTCAGGGACAATACTAAGACACCATAGCCATCCTACTCCAAAGCCTCAGTGTAGCAAAGTCATTTTGCTGAGTTTTTCTAGACATCTTGAAAATTAGGTTAATTGCTGGAAAATATTACCCCTAGCCTTGCATGCTCCAGTTCTGTCTCTCTGGTATGAAAAATCTGCAGTTCAAAAGCTGCTGCTAAGAATTCAATATTGACATTCTTATCACAACAGACAGCAAAAAATATAAAAAGGACAATATTAAGCATTTGCATACTTTCAAATTCCAATTAAATCAAGTTGTATAATTAGGGAAAACCTCCTTCTAAAGCAGAGTTAACAAGACAGTCTGTTTCTTCAAATATCAAGCATCTGACTCTAAGACAATCATGCTTATACAGTGATTGTTTTGACTATTAACTAATACTGGTGAGCTAAATGTATTTATTTTGCTTATTAGACTAAACTACAGCTTTCTGAGTTGAGAAAACAACTGTTATTAATGACTTCCTGAATTTCTAGGGAATAGATGATTCTAAAAGCCTACAAAGTCTGCTCTTAAGACTGTCAGTGTAGGAGTTATCCGATCAAACACAGGCATCAACAAGCTGAGACAGTTATCCTCGGTTCTTGTTTTAGTCAACAGAGGGAAGCAAGGGGTGGACTCACCTTGCTTGAATGTAGATATCTATTGCCATTTTGGATGTCCAAGGGTATCCAAGGCACATGCATGAGTAGAAATTTACATAAGAGTCATCAGCTGTAAGCCAGGAGTATCACCTTAGGGCAGCCAGTATGGTATTAGATGGATGAGTTTTGGCAGCTGAGTAGTTCCCAGGGTCTTTGAGGATGTAATTCATCCCATTCTAAACTAAATCCTCTGATGTACCATGTCCTGAAACTCTTTACAATGAAAAACATGATTGTGCCCAGAAAAATGACTATGTAGAAACAGAAATTGAAGTTCTATGCTTTTAGTTCCTGTTATTTGGATATCAGAAGTACAATGTTACAAGCAAAAACCTTGCTTTTGATTCTTAAGTGTTGGCCTTGTAAATTCACTCAGACCTTCCTTTCACATGAGGAATCAATAGAAAATGTTTTAGAAAGGCAAATTATGTCACTTCACTTATCCCCATAACCCCTCTTCCAAGTAATTAAGCAATTGTGTCACTTCCAGTGGGTCTTGAAAAGCGCAACTAATTGCAACTTAGTAAAATATCTAATTGATTATGGATAATAGAAACCACAAGCTAACTAATTCTCTTTCCTCTGCAAATACTACTGCACTAAAGGAATTATTTTAGCCACATAGAACTGACTTTGAATGGAAAGGCTAAGTCTGATGGCAAGGAGGAAGTATTTTTTTTTGATGTAATTGCTTTTCAGGGGACAAATGCACCTTGAAATATTTTTTTATAAAACCCGGGGGGGAAGAAGGGGGAAACAGTCTAGAACATTTTCTGGCTCAAGGCTTATTAACCTTTCCAACCCATTTAATAACCTGAACAAAACGTATCTCCATTTCTTTTGTTGGATGTCTTTTGTAGCACTAATTGATGCAATTACTACCAATGCAAATTTATGCCACAGAATTTGTAGAGGAACACCTTTTCCTGTTACCTAGTGGTGCACAGTCAGATAACAGACGTATTCACCTTGCTCACCAACATGTGTAAGCGGGTAGCAGCACATGCACATGTACACACATACGCACAGCTAGTCCATCCAGAAAGTTCAGAAGATATGTCTGTAAAGCAAGCCTTATATATAGACTGCAGTTCCAAAATACATTAATATCAACTTTAAATAGCCTTAACACTAACTCTGTTTTCAGAAAGAATTTTAAGACAATCACTCTTTTTACAGATCAGATGGGTGTGCAATATAGGTTTTGGATGCTATTTTTTTTTTGTGAGGTCAATCCTTGCCGATTTTTCTTCACGAAGTATTTGGAACTGTATTTTTTAGCCATCTGTGTTCCAGGTCCCTCGGCCTTTATATTATACTCCTTTATATTATACTCCTTCTTTGCAAAGCAACAGGTCAGATGGCCCTGGATCAAATTCCAAGCCACTGCTCTCTTACTGGACATTTTTGGAGTTGGGGTCTTCATCAGCATTTTGGACAAAAAGTAGGGATCTGAAAGCACAGAATTATTTGAAGTAACAATCACAGGATGGTGGATGTAATTTCTGAAGGTTAAAAAAGAAAAAAAATCCCAAGTGATATTCCACATGCAATTTTTGCACTTACTTAGAATATTTTTGTTTTCATGTCTTAGTGGTTCATGCACTTTTAAATCACCTATTCAAGTGCTCTCAGTAACAACAATATAAAACAAGAACAAGAGAATAAATACTAACTTTGGAGAAATTCTCTACAATTCTTAAGCCATTTACCAGCTGCAAGTTATATTTTTAGTGATGCAGTCTGTTGAGGCTGGAATTTTCACATGCAGAAGACTGATGCTACCTTCTAAGTACAGGCAAATAACCTTTATTACTTTTGCATCTCAGAGGATCTACAGAATGGAGACAATACTTGAACAGTGCAAATACAGAGTAGATGAAAAGAAAGAGATTATGTTCCCAGCAACTAGTATTTGCTTCCATGCAGCTCAGATACTTATGTAGGCTATGGACAAAGCGTCAGCAACACCTGCATGCTTTCTGGAACAAGCCAGAAAAAGCTCTAACTCAGGAAAACTTCTTCTTGGTTTTGAATGGAACGTTGAAGTGCTGAAATTTCTGACAATATTAAAACAATTAAAATTAATCTAGAAGCACCATTATGTTTGATTAATGACAAAAAGCTTTCCTCCTTTTCTGTCCCTATAATTTAGTTAACACCTGAGATACCAAGTTTAAATGTATTTTGCAACAAATAATTATACACAACATAACGTTATATAAGATACTGACATACTGATACAAATTTCAATCAAACTGGGAGGATGAGTGTTTATACACCTCTGTTGTTTAGAAAATGATAACGCTGACATTCCTAGAAGATGGCTATTTTAGCAGAAAAGTGTTATGTCCAGATCCCCTCAATCCATCATATTTTAACAGTTTTGCTTCTTGTGAATTTTTTTTCTTGCAACTTTTGTCACTTCCATTTCTTGGCAAACTTTTACTACTCAGCAGGGAAATAACTTTTGTGCTAGCAAGGTGTCTTTTCTATGTCCCAAGAAATACTATTTCAAATTTCACTGAGATATCAAGTATTAAAAGTTGGTATTCCTCTCCTTTTACATGCCTATTTTTCAGAGAAGCATAAAAGGAAGATCAAAATAAACAACAGGAACTTCTAAAGCCTGGCTAATACTGCCTTTCAATGGAAGCTGAGGCAGTAGGACCTGCAGCACCGCCAGCTGCTGGGCTGTGATCACTTAGTTAAGGAGGACAGAAGACAGAACAGAACCAAATCTGCCATCTAGCCATTTCCAGCAAAAATCCCCCATGGCCCATCTCCTCCTTTGGGAAGCAAACGGAGCCAAAGCTCCTAGACATTCCTTAGAGCAGGTAGAAGCCAGCAAAGAGCATGTATCTACCTTGAAATAGTCTATCACCAACCAACACATCATCTGTTGCAAGCAAACAGTCCTAGTACCCCTAGGGCAGGTGCATGTGCAGACTGAATTCTTAGCAAGAAAATGAAGATTCATGGGCTAGGAGGCCACAGAATGAGTGTAAGCTGATGTCCCATGTAACACAGAACATGGGACATACCCAAACTACTTCAAACTGTTTGAAGTATGCCTGTTGGAAAATATCTAAGCTTGATTTACACATTTCTAGAGACACAGAATCCTGTATATGCTGTTTTATGGTGAATTATCCCAACTGTTTTTTTAGATCTATTTGCTCGTTGAATTTCTGGAAGTAGGAGGGTTGCTCCATCTAGAACTAAGAGGAAGGCAGATATGGGAGTAAACAACGAGGCAGTGACAAAGTAAATACAGCCACTGATGTCCACAGAAATGAAAAAATTATTTCTGAGCTTACTGTGCCTCCATATAGGAGAGATGCTTCTCTGAAACTGTTTTCTGTATTTTAACACTACATTTGTCCTAACAAGTATATCATTATAAAAACAAGTCCCTAAATGGAGACATATTTGAAAGTACCACTTTTTAGGAAAAGTGTTTCTAAATCATTATAACGAAAAATAAGAAAGAAGTGACTGGCTGGAAACTCTATCAACAAGTGATCAGCATTTAGTAAATTTTGTTTACTAAAGTAATGCTGACAAACTTAAGTTTTCAGTAAAAACAACACTGTTTTACTCTACCAGTCCAGTCTGAGTCAGAGGTTAATATTTCAAGAATGACTGAATTGTTTCCTCAGGTGGTAATACATTCTCAATTTATGAACAAAGAAGATAAATTCTCACAGGGAATTCTGTTTTTGATCCTGCGTTTTCCTTTGAGAAATCTCTATCCGGGCTACTCATTGCTGCGTTCAAGTCCTAACACAAGACAAACATTTTTCGGAGTGCAGCATGTACATTTGGATAATAGGCCTTTTACTTCAAAACAACACAAAGTCTTTTAACTGCATGTTCCACAAGCATGTAAAAAACCTCTGCGTGGATCATTAAAATTTACAAAACCAACAATATCCATCACATAAGAAAGCACACAGTAGGATAAAAGAGGTTATCTCTAATTGCTGTTTAGTGTTTTTATAACACGCTGATAAGCATCTCTGAAATATTTAAAGCAGGCATGCATGAAAGACTTAGCTAGAAACCTTTTTGTTCTGATTTTAATACTATTTTATTTGGTTAAAAAGCAATTACCTTCAAAATTGCCATGACTCAGGATTCAGTTTTTAGATGATTAGCATTTATCTTTAATTGCTTTTTGTTTTGTGATTTTGAAATGCATATTTCCCTAACATCCTTCCCAGTAATCATAATCCTCATTAACGACGTCAGTATTCACCTGCTGAGAAAGTTCAAACTAATTTACACCCTCTTTCAGTATCTAAAGCAAAATTCACACCACCTCCAATTCCTTATTTAAATTTATACCACCACCACCCCTCAAACTTTCAAAGTATTTTCATCTTTTATTCAATGAGATCAGAAATTCTAGTTGTGTTGTCTTTATTCATGCTATCATTTTCTTCTCAAGACTCAACAATTCTACTTACAGATCAAAACCAAAAGTGCCAGCAGAAAGGGTCAAGGAATTACTAACATTTGTGAAAGTTAAATTCCAGAGGAGGGACCATCATCTAAAATCTCAGAACAAATGAATCTGCAGCTACAGTGTGTGCAGCAACTACAGTCATGGGTAACATTTTGTCAACAACACTTTAGATGTCCCAGCCAGCCCCACACTAGTAAGGTTTCGGAAGCAATAGAAAAAAGTCTTCTGAAAATTATGTCTGCCCAGACACGATAATTTTGGCATACCCTGGAAAATACTTTTGCTAGCAAAGAGAACAAGCACTTTAAATTCTATAACCCAAGGGGAAGATGCTTATCCCAGAGACATCTATGCATCGTGCCTCTTCCACATATCATTTAGCAGGGTCATCTGTTACTAGCTCTTAATATGACACACTGAATTACAAGAAATTCCCAAGCCAACTTAAGCAATATTATTCTTATCTAGTAATATGATTTCTACAACATATCATACGAAATTAAATTTAGTAGCAGTAGAGCATTCAAGCTTCCATTTTGGAGTAAGAATTATAACAACTGCCTTTCAAGCAACATAACGAAGACAAAGAAAGCTTTAAAAAAATACATTCTGATCCCCATTATCCTGTTAAAGAAAGCTAAAATATGAGTCACTAAGAAATATCATTTAGAGAGGACAACCAAAAATGAATATATGAACGTTCCTGGGATAATAGGAATTTATAAACCTATTTTATTCCAAAGTTCAAGGCATAAACCTCAAGTGTCACTTCTGTCATATATGTTATTTTGGAAATCTATTCTAGAATAAAAAAATTCTATTCTTCACAAGCTGAAGCATGAAATATGTTGGGTTGTTTTTTTTCATAAAAGAATCTGAAATAAAGATTGTGAAAGTATCTATCATAGTATGGGTCCTTCCAAACCAAATGGGCATATTTCTAATTAAAGAAAAAAAAAAAAAAGTAAACTTCTAGACCAGACAGTCGCATGCAAAGTCACTATGAGGGAACGAGGAGAAAGAAACCAACAAAAACATTTTAATGAAATTTCTCAGTTATGAATACTTCGATATTACAGAAAGGCTTCTGCTGTGGTTTTTTTTTGTTTTCCTGGTTGAGGAGGAGAATTGCCTCCATTCCTGTAAACTCATAGGAAAATAGAACTGTGGGAAAGAGGTTTATCAATTCAGCTATTAAGCAAAAACTCCCTGGTTTTAGCTCCTTCAGATGTATGCTTCCCTCCAAATAGGAGCTTCAATACAACTTACATTGACTTTCAATTCCAATCAGTCATAAAAAACTGACAAGACTGTACCACATACTTTGTTCTGCCTCACCTTCTACTCCATCTTCAAAGTCCTATTTGGGACTTCTACTTTTCTATCCATATTCCATTTAGCTTTCCAGGAGTCAAAGGACAGAAGATGGATGATAATTTAGATGTGGTTAAGAACAAGCTGCTAATTACTAGTGGAAACTGAGACAATGACAAAGAGAGGGGCCTTAGCACATAAACATCCAGATTTTATAACTAGAAGGTCAAGTATCACATCAAAGTTATTCTAACATATCAGAAAAACAACCTAAAAAAGCAGGAAGAATATAAGCTGTCAATCCATCTGTTTCCCAATTTAGTAGCTACTGCCTTTAAGAAAAGCAAGGAGTAGAACAGAAGAGAGCTCTCATGTTCCGTCTTTTTAAGTGTTCTTGAAAGTGGTAAGGAAGCCCCTCCTGACCAGAAACCCTATGGGGCTTTGATTGC
Source organism: Chroicocephalus ridibundus (assembly GCF_963924245.1). Classification (NCBI taxonomy): domain Eukaryota; kingdom Metazoa; phylum Chordata; class Aves; order Charadriiformes; family Laridae; genus Chroicocephalus; species Chroicocephalus ridibundus. The sequence continues at coordinate 93,383,569 of NC_086286.1, forward strand.
TGGTGACATCTCAACGGGCCTTCCCAGACAGAGCTGTGTTCTGTTCACAGGCAGACTTGTCTGTCCTTCAAGGTTTCCACTCAGTTCCCTGGGTCAGCCTTATACATATCAAGCTTCTGTTTTTAGCAAAAAGGCGAGAGGTAACACATTCACAACATCACTTGATTGTCTGATGTGTTTTTCCTTCATTTACTGCAAGCAAGTGCAGGAGTACCATGTGCAATAACGGTATCATTAAAATAAGAGACACTGTTTGTTGACACAGAAATTATATTCTCATCCTACAGGAAATACAGCAATGCTAGTTATCTAAGTAGGTCTTGAAAGTAAACATAATACATGTAACACTTTTATAGGTAAAGAATGACACTAAGGTAAAAAAATTAAGTTTTGAATAACAACAACAATAAAAAGTCCTCTATTAATTAAAATCACAGTAGAAAACAATGTATTGCTGAAAAATACAGCTATATTAGTTTCAAAATATTTACTGACAGATGTTTAGACATCTTCAGAAAACACACAGAAGTACTGAAAATAAACAGCACTCCCTTTGCTTTGCTCTAACAAACACAATCCTGACAGCAATGCAAGATACACACTTATTAGTACTTAATCACAATTCATTCATTTTTGAAAATAAGCTTTTGAATATGCTTTTCATCTCGTAAGGCCTTTTTTGTTTTTCTAAAAGCATGATAACTTTGCCTTACTTGACTTACTGAAATCATCTCTTCCAACACTAGGGATGGAAAGCATCAAATTAAACTAACAAGTGGCAGATGGCTGGTCTGAAAAAAACCTCAAAATAGCAGGTTATCACACAAGGTGCATTTAAACTGCTTGCCACAGGATATTGTGAAAGCTGAAAGCTCTGATGGGGTGAAGGAAAGTAAACAGCTGTATGATAGTGAAATCCAATGATAAACATGGAAAAATGGTCACCCCCCACTTTAGATAGCCCACTTTGCTGGATACTGGGGGAATGTTCCTAGAAACATCTCCAAACTCTTCCCTGAACTTCTACTATAACTACTGTCAGAAGCAGAGTATTTGACCTATGGTCTGACAGCGTGGCCATTCTTGTGTTCTTCTGTCTCCCAGTTTACTTTGCTGCCCTACCACCCACTAGCAACATTAAACTACTGCAGAAAAGAAAATCCCCTTCACTTTTCCAAGGAAAGTAAACTTGTTTTCAGTTCAGGAAGCCTACAACTAATGGCTCCATACGCACCACAAACATCTCCAGTTTCAGTGAGCTCAGTCCTTCCTCCAATGCCAGAGACAGAAGCCACCGCTCCAGGTTGAGAGTCACACAGAAAAAAGTCTGAACAGAAGCAAACCTCGGGGGAGTTGGACCAATTGAAAATACAATACATACTCAAAACTGGTATTTATCTGATGCAAAAGAAAATAGAAAAGCCATAAAAAACCAAGATAAAACAAAAACCCTAACAAAGAGCAAGAGGAATGATTCTAGGCATTGCCCTGTGTGAAGACAAGGACAGAGAGGTTCGAATACAAGCCTAAGATTCATAAGAAAAAAAAGTGACATCTGCTTTCTGAATCACTTTCATCCAATGAATCAGAGTCTCTGTACACTTTTCATAAATAAAAAAGGATAATGCTAAAGAAGATTGGTTTCCTTCTAATTATGCAGCTATTTTGGTTCTATTTTAGTTCTATACCATTCTATGATTCTATTTTTCCTCTTCCATAGTTAGAGGCTGAATATTGTATAACCATTCAAGGCAATGTTCAACTAAACCAACCTTTGTCTTTGGTTTACGAAGTGTTTTATTTATCTACTTATCCTTCCTCTCGTTTTGGAAAAAATCTTACATTTTATTGTACAGAAGAAAGTCTTTAGGAAAACATTTATATTTCATATAAATATAACGTTTTCACAATCTAGTTGCCTAAAATGGATTAATATTCCCCTTAGATCTGGCTATGAAACAAGACAAAAAAAATAGGGTGTTTTAATGATTCTAGCATCTGCCTAAAACACCAGCTTTCCACTACAATTATGCCACCAAATCCCATAACCTCCTCCCAACTTTCAGAGAATATCATCACACTCTTCCACATTTTAACTGGAAGACTCAAAAGGCATTGTAGGGTATCAATTTCATGACAATTAGACAGGATAGACACGCCGTGCTACTTTCTTATTTAATGTATTTAAAACTATGTGGAACATGTATGTAGAATAAATCTTGAATGGATTAACAGAATTTAACAATATGAAGATGATGTTGCTTATTCAGTTTAAATATGTAAGAAAGTACACAAGCAAAGTATTTAATTGAAAATCATACAAAATATAAAATATCAGGAATAGATCACAGTGTACCTAAAAGTTTACATACATGTTGTAAACCTTAATTTTAGAAGCAATTAATCCTTTGACTAAAACATGACAAAACAGAAAATGGAACAGATTGCTTCCTACAATCTTTTTAGGCTTTACAGAAACTAAATAGGTATGACAGTGAGCAAATACAGTTTCTCTTTCAAATTTTACTTTTCCATTTATTTTCCACTATACTCTTCTGGAAAACCCCAAACCAGCAGTTTTCTAGACATTTTCACATTTTTGTTTGTTTGGTTTTTTTCAAACGCTACAGTGGCACAGTAGTGTAAAAAGACAGGTTTTTAAGACATTCAGAGCAGCTATTTAGAACTTGTGTCACAGTGAAACGGGTGCTGGAAAGTGGTGATATGCAGTGCAAGACTGGCCCTCTAAAATTCAGCATGACAGGAGAACTCTATAAAGACAGTTACATTTAGAAAGATCCTTTTGAAACTCAAAATCTGCAGCTTGTGTGAAAATTGCAGCATCCTGACAGAACACAAAAAAAGCAAAGTACACATGAAAGGGATTAAATTATAAATTGACCGAGAGAAAGCCAATTAGTTTTTCTTTCAATTTTTGAAGCAGAAAAGACTGTAAAAACATACAGGAAGGATTATGTACAGGAAAATGCTTACAATTCTAGAACTTATGACAAAATGAAACAAATAATGGAAGAATTATAGAAGAAATATCTGTGGTCAATAACAACAATTATTACTATTGTTGTTGTTTAATGAAACATACATGGTCATACCAAACGAACCCAAGTCCTTCAAGGCCTTCCTACACCTAAATCTTGAATAGCTTGAGTCCCACTAAAGGTAGTTTGGGAAAAGTTCTCTGCTATGCAAGTTACAGTTTGTGCATGGACAAACATGTCATCTCAATTGTTCTGAAAATCTCAAATGTGTTAGTTAGAAATGGTATAACTGGCCTTAACTAAAGAAGCAGATTCTGGAGAGTGCAAGGTGAAGCCAAAATCTGGATGTATAGCGCCACCATTTTCAGCAAGCAGTTACAGTAGGCCTCATTCCATGTGCTAACAGGATGCCATCAAGAAACGATGAATGTGGGAATGCCAGGATTTCGAATGACCTAGAAGAATGCTGAAGAAAAATTAGGGAGATTTACATATGGCAAGAGAAGCATGTGGTTTTTCACTTTTTGGTACCATTTCTTATACCAAAGCTTCAACACAGCTCAGTAAGACTACCTAGAATTGACAAGTAGTGGTGGAGAGGTACAGGCTAATTTAACCTTCCCAGAATCTGTTTGAAGAATAATGTTCCGTAGTTGAGTTGTATATCTAAGAGCTGAGTACCCTAGCAAAAGTACACATGATTTTACCAAATGGCTGTGCTAAGCCAAAGACCTAAGAACAATAAAGCTAAAAATGACCAGAAGTGCACTCTATTGCACCCAAACTACAGAGATATCACAGAAGTTTAAAGCAATTAAGTTTGAGACAGAAGCATCAATTCAAGAAATAACTAGAAACAGCATCCCAATGAGAGCTCAAAGTACGTTCAAAGTCAGAAAAGATCTGTACAAAGCCCAATGAAATAGCAACTACATTCAGAAACTGAAAAGACAGTGTTTTAGGCAAATGACTGAGGTGCCTGGTGGACCTGTTACAGAACGCTGACATAAATGTATCTGCAGAGACCCATGTGGGACCCTGATGACAGTCAGTAAGCTGAAGTTCCAGAAACAGATTGTTGTTCATGTGAACACGGCATGATAGCTACATAGAAGAAATGTCTGGTATCAAAAAAACAAAACAGCCAGAGAATAATAAACAACTGCACCAATAGAGCAGTGTGTCTGTCTGTGACACCACTGGAAGTCAAAAAACATACTTGCACTTGGTGGAACTGAATTTTGTAGGGAAAAAAAAAAAAAAAAAAAGAAAAAGGAGTCAAATCTACCTTTCAACTAAGGTTGTGATGTCCTCTAATGGCCTGAACCAACCATAATATTAGGTGAATTACACCCGAAGACCTCTCCTCAGTCTTCCTTAGCAGTTACAACCTGCCCTGCCATCCCTTTCCCTGCTGTACCCCCATCTCCATCCTTTTGGCTCTTCTCCATTTTTTTCCCCTCTGTCACCTCAGGAAAACAGAAGGTAAGATAAAGTATCCCAGTGGCATGACCATTTTCTGGGCCATGAGTGGAATCACAAGAATCTGAAATACACAGGAGGTCGTACTTCATCAATCACAACAAATTCTTTTTGTTCTTCTGTTGTTCTTTTGTTCTTCTTTTGTTCTTAATGTCTCTGAATTATGAATCTGAACAAAATGTATTTTGCTTTTTTCCACTTGATTTGGACTTCCCACAAGAACATGGTCTTGGGTAAATAAATAAATAAAAGAGTAGAAAATAATCAACTCTGCAAACTGAAGAAAAAGATACAAATCTCTACATTCACTTCAAAACTATGCATGTTTTGAAGGGGACTGGAATAGCAGAATAATTAGCAGTATTTAAAACGTGGCATACTGCTTCTATAGAAAGTGGAGTTTTAAAATGCAATTAGAGTATCATAATTACCTAAACAATTTCAGATCTTAATACAGTTTCAAGAAGGTTACAGAAAACAATCCCTAATCCGCACCACCATTGAGACAGCACATGACCTTTTGTGTAAAACAGGTAGCACTGTACCAGGATTAAGGTAACTGACATTCAGAGCAGATTCTCAGCAATGACTCTCTTCTGTCTGCAGGTGCTAGAGTACTTGCCAATTACTAAATGAGCAGACATAGGTGGAATGCAATGTTAATGTCAGATTTACCATGTAATCAGAAGGCAGTGTTCATGATATTTATTAAAAATATATCCTGAAAAGATAAGAAAAATTCTAACATTTCAGATATTGACTAGCCTTTCAAAAGGATAGCTAAGCTTTGAAACAGACTTTTTAAAAAAATTAAATGGTCTGGGACAAAAAATAAAGCATCTTCCTAACTGTGGACCTGACGTGATAATTCAAAGTACCTGCTACTTCATTTTATGCACAAAGCGATTTGCAATCAGCTAATTCGGTTTAATAACTACCAGCAGGCAAGACATACAAGAACATAGCAATGCTTCTTTAAGTGCATTTAGTAACACAATAGCATTCCTCTTTTATCAGATATTGAATTTTGCTATTTTAAACAGATATAATCCTGTACATTTAATGCAATTTAACATAATGACTTAATTTATTAGGCAGGATTAAAACCACCGTGAAAGATATTAAAAGATCGCATTAACAAATCATACTACATACTCAGGCTACCTAGCTCTTCAAAATTATTTCAGATGACTGCAGGAAATAAATTAACAAAAATATGACAGGAAATCATTACGGATTGACTCATTAAAAGAGAAGAGAAGAAACAAAATCAAATCCTATCAAAATTAAGGCATGCAGATCATCTTTGTTACTCTGTAACTGGCTCCTAGTAAATTTCTAGTTATTACAAGGTCTTGCCTACCCGGCACAGTAATCACAACATTACTAATGAGTGAAAGACATCAGCTGCAACACAAAGAAAACCTTCTATTTTAATGCTGAAACTTACTTTACTAGAAGAAAGTCACTATCTTGAATCTGACCTTTTGTACGTTCCACTGCTACCAGTGCTCTTGTAAAGAATACGTACGTTATAGTAGAGGGGAAACTTCTGGGGTAATACAGCAATTTGCAGACTGTGAACAAATAAGAAATAGACTACTGCTACATTTTAATGGCTGTAAGGTTGCCATGCAATGCAATCCAAGTTTCCCTGATGACAGCAAATTCGCCAATAAGCAACTCACGCTGTGACTATTTCTGCTACCAAACTTAACTCATTTAAATCAAACTCAGAATCTCCTATACTATATGGGCATATAGATGTTGATTTAGGAAAGTTTTTAAGCCTTCCAGTCTGCTAATTCTTAAAAAATTTCTCATTTCGTTTTGTCACAGGTCCATCCCTCTTCCTTCATATCATATATTTTATATTCCCTCCTGGAGACGGAGATGGGATTATCACCATGTAGAACTATGGTTCATTTAATGTTCTTTTCAGTTCTCAATCCTCTGGCCAATAAGAATTGAAAGACTTTGACTTCCTTAATCCTAAAGGGTTAATTAGATTTCTTCCACCTGCTGCTCCCTCAGTGGGATCTCAGTCCAGTGTTCAGAACTGTACAAGGGTCAGCCTTGGGCCATTACCACTCTGTATGTTGCTTTACCTTCCCACGAAACTTTCTCGATAGCTATAATCTCCTTCCATAATAAAATATGCCTCACGATTTGTTCCAAACACCTTTGTCCCCAGGTGACACAGGGATTTATCAACAAGCAAGAAATCAATTTATTTTTTCCCCTCAACTCTTGAATGTCTGAGATTACGTCAGGGCTATCAACTCAAATGCTCACGTGTAAATGAAAGAATTTAGCATCTTGGCTCTAAACTGACTTTAATTCCACTCCTTTTTGAAAAAAAAAAAAAAAAAGCAAGAACCTATGAGCTGGAGAGCCTTCTTTCCTTTTACAGGAAACTGATCTTGCCTTCAAGATCAGAAGAAAACTTAACCTGTTGTGAAAGATCTTCACGAGGACCATCCTTGAAAAGGGGCAGAGTAACAGTGGTTCAAGATGACAGTAAGGAAAACTAAATGGACCAGCTTCTGGCTGTGGCAATACAAATCTATGCACATAGATACATAGTAAATACACTTATTAAAGAAGGGATTATAGCCAAAACTGGAGAGAGTAATAAAAAGGAAAAGGAATGTATCAGCCCTCTTGGGTATGTCTACAATGTGAGGGCCAAACCACGCCCTCCCTCTGGGTGATGTTAATGCCATTATTTCAGCTCTGGCTGTATTTGTGGAACAGCCAAGAAGCATGTCCTCAGAAGGAAAATTCTTCTTGAAGTCAGTACAAAAACATTGGTGAGGGAAGATTAAGAGATCAGGTGGGTAGCACTTAAAATATTTTTACGTAAGTAATCCACATGCATTGTACTTAAAAGTAACCACCATTTAAAGGTGGGAGGCTACAGTGATAAAGAAATAGTTATTCCACCCATATCCAGTGTTCCCATCCTTGCCACCAGGTGCCCTGTTTTCCTTCTGAAAAACTGAAACAGCTTTGGAAACATTCAGAAACAGTAAGGGAGGGTCTTCAGGGAGCAATTTCAATTTTTGAATTCTTTAGCACATTTAGGACTTCTTGTATAAATTGCAGCATGTTCTAACATTTTCCAAGCAGAAAATAAAGGTTAGAAGCACCGTACCTTCCTGAATCTACCCTTCTTACTCACCCTTTAGGATCCATTAGATGTGGATCCTCAGAGAAGCACAAAGTATTGGCTGAAAATTACTGCCTTAGAGAGAAGCACATCTGCAGTGATATCAATAGTCCAAAGAGAAAAGGTAAAGCGGAGAAGAAAAAAACATTACAGAGAATTAACTCATATGACAAGAATTTTCATGGAATAGCCACACAGAGAAAGCAGCTAGAAAGTTCTTGCACAGGATTGGAAAATATACTAGATATTACCTTTGAACAAAGGTGTTTCTCTCGTAGCAAAGGTTTTTTACGTTCAAATTTCAATGCCATCTAGTTTTCCATAATGATAAAGGGCAGAAAAACACTCGATTTATCTTCTTTACATCATACACTAGTTTATATACTTCTGTTGTAATCCCCATTTGTTTCCTCTTTAAATCACAGTCTCTCTCTCAGAACAGATGACAAGTCTAAATCTGTTGGTTTTATCCAAACCCCTTTATTCTGTTACATACTTTCTGAGAAGACGTTATCACATGACCAAGTCTGCTACTGTCGCGGGTGGAGTGAATAACTTCACTTGTAAGAGAGTAGTGAAATGTTTATTAACATAACATTTTGGTTATGTTGCCAGCCATCTCCCACAGTTCAAGTGCAACTCATAACAACTCCTGCTGATGGCCATGGCTTGAGCAGGAGCCGGGGGGGGAAAAGGGGAAAAGGGGAGAGCACACCACCACAGCTACAACTCATCATCTATATCTTTACCAGTTTATATCATTATCCTAATAATATTTTAGAACAGCTGCTCTGCACAGAAATAATAGCTAAGAACCTATTTTCTGTACTTGGTAAGTGACATGAAATTAAATGTAAAGAACTCACTCTTAAGGGTTAAACAAGATAACCATTCATTACAGTTATGAGTAAAAATTACACCAACTACAATCTTCAAAATTTAAATCTACAATAGCTAGCACCACCTTGCTACACTAAGTGATGAAAGAATAATGACAAAATAGTCAGAGCGGTTTTTAATTTGCTGCTCTTCCATGCAGTATGATTTATCTTAGGATTTAAAACTGTGCTTAATTGCATATTAAGAAACGGCAATATGTGCAACAAGATTTTATTAATACCACTGCATGTCATATTTCATATTGAAAACAATCTACACTGGCTCACCTATAAAATGAACTCATAACAAAGGCCTACTTCATGCAAAGTAGCACATTAATATTCTGCACAGACTGTAATTGCCATTCTACTGGTTTTTATAATGTTCATGTTTGTAAGCAGTTTTGAATAGCAGTCAATTACTTGGTTCCTTTGGAATGCTCCCCTTGCATTTATATTACAAGCCCTTGAGAAGACAGTCACTGACTGGTGAGAATAATTTTGCAGGAACATAGGTATATTTTTCAGGTTTAGTCTGACTTTGTGCAAGTCTGAAAGGATTACTTTTGTCTTTGTTTTTGAAAAAGTTAACTAATTCAAGTACAGCGATTATGCCAATAGCTGCAGTATTCACCACAGAGACACACAATCAGGTTCTGAATGGCTTTAGGAAGATGCAGCACGATAGTAACACCATTAGAACATACTGACACAGATGCTTAAAAGACTAATGCAAATTTGATAGTCTATTTTCAGCAGCAACTCTGGATGTTAATGGTGTGTGTAAGTAAATAAAATGAAAGAGGAGTAAATGCAATACAAATATGAATGACCTATAACAAGATTAGCATAAGGGTAATACTTAAGGGTAGTTTTGATGTGAAACTGCGAGTTAGCAAGACTGGAAAAATGTAATGTGTCAGACAAACATCGTCCTGTGCTGCTAACCCTTTTATGCTGGCCAAGTGTTGTGAAAAGTGATGCAAGAAACAAGTGTTTTCCATGAATTACATTCCCTGTTTAGTCCCAGACTGGTTTTGCTGTGCTTGTTAATCAAATGTGAATACTATATAGGTGGTATTTCAAGTAGTCTAGTATGGAATTTAGTCATCTGTGAAGAACAGTGCAATCTGTTAGCCTAAATCACTGGTTAGGCTGTATGTATCTATCGTTTCCTAAGAAAGGTTCTCGGTAAGAAAATGGGACATCAGAAGCACTGGTACATACTGACTTCATTTAAAAAAGGACATATGGAAGTCTCCTCCTTCCTATTTCCAACCTGAAAAAAAAGATTCAGGTGCTTCAACTAAGGAAACCACTTTGGGTTTATAAACTGCAACCCTACAGGTGAGTTGCACAGAAAAACAAAATTTAAGAAACATTGATGTCTTTAACTTTTTCTACTTCCTAGAACAGATGTCTCTCACTCATTGTACCTACTGCTGTCAAGGCTGTTCTGAAATATTTACCTCTTTCCCAGCACTGTACCAGGAGCTTACTAAAAGATTTCACACCGGGAACTAGACATATACAAGTGGAAACACTGTGGTATTTTTTCAGTTATCCCCCTCTGTGATACAGCACTTAGTCTTACAGTACAAAGAATTTCTGTCATTCTTTAAAATCAAGAAATATACAAGATAAAATTATAAATATTTAATAAAAATAAGATTAATAGTTTAGCTTTAAACATAGTCAAACAAAACTGAGAAGTCCTGAAACTAGGAAAATCAACAGCCTTAGAGCAAATCATGCAGTGAAGTGACAGGAAACAATTATTAAAAATGCAAAGTTGACAGAGTTGCAAAAAGCTTTGAGAAAGGCAGCAAAATCTGGCTGGCAGCAAAAAGCCAAATGGACAGTGACGGTGACTTACTACCCCACTGTGGGAAGTACACCCTAACTAGAAAATCACAGTTATTGCTCAGTCTCAAATATTAGCTACAAGCAGGCACACAAATTAAGAACCAGAAGCAACACTAAGATGATAAGAAATCAGTTATTTTAGAATTTATAACTAGACAGTCCTTCTTTGTATATTATGTGTAGCCTTTCCTTAAGTTTGTGACAGGCATTATTATTTCTATTCTGTGTGTGTGTGTTATCAGACTGCAGAAGGCTGAAATTCTACACACTCCATAAAAACAAAACAGAAAAGTCCCTTTGCTGCTTTGCTTACTTAGAAATCAATTCTCAAAGGTTTTTCTTTTTGCTGCTGTTGTTCTTGCATCTTATGACACAGTCACTTTACCTTTCCTAATTCCAAATTCATATCCACTCAGTGGCATTTCTACAGCACAACTGCCCTTGAAGTGAAGACAAGAACGTATAAAACCAAACTAAAACAAGCACATATTTTTCATAACAAATATTTTGATTTAGAGTTCTTACAGCGAAGAAACATAGACAAAAGCACAGTACTAATTCTGCCTTTTTATAAAAATAATTTCAAGTTCTTGGTGATGATGTATTAAATAATGTAGTATGTTTTTACATAGCCTTCAATTTTAAATCTAGAAGGGACCCCAAAGACCACACTGCTTGATCTGAAAGTTCAAGGAAAAAATAGCATCTTTTTTCCCAGAAAATTAATTTAATCATCTTTCAGAAAGATACACAGCTTTGTCTTAAAGATGATAAACTACGGAAGTCACTATTTTTCTTTGTAAGTTGCCTGTATGGCAGCTGAATTTTCCAAGTATCAACATTACAAAGTATGCTGATATAAAAATGAACCCATTAAAAGAAAATGTGAAAGCACTGATAAGATATTAAATAATCTATACGTAGGGAATAGAAGAGGAGGCAATTAATGCCACTGAAGGTAAGGTAAAAATTTATAATGCAAGTAACCGATGAGAGAAGCTGAAAGGATCACAGATTATCAGTAAGTAGTAGAGTTAAAAAAAAATCAAAAACCAAAAACCAGAAACAAGAAATTTAAAACATGATAGGAAAAAAAGAAAAACCACAGATGAAAACAAAATTATCCTACTAAATGCAAGTAGGAAAATTCTAAGTACTTATGCAAAAAATCAGAAATAGTCAAGAGTGGCTTCTTCTCCAATTCTGACATGGAAGAAGAAAAGGATATTTCTATTCCATATGATATCGTGGACAGAACTGAAAAAGTGGGGATATGAAACACCATCTGCCTAACACTTTAAGAGATGCTCTCAAGTTCTTTCTAGAGCACCTTTGTAATATTTCTCACAATGAATATATATCAAGACCCACATTAAAACATCAAACATAAGTGTATATTAAGCCCTAGATCACCACTTGGAAGATCTATTTCAACAGGATATTGCATTTGTGAAAAAGGCAATGGGGCCTGTCTGCTAAGGAATTTCCTTTACGTTTGTACTGATATGAATTAACTGGAGCACAGTTCTGTCCCCTTTGTTCACAGTGAATAGTAGAAAAAAAATAGAAAATTAGAGAAGTTTTCTGTGCAAAAAGTGTTATATTCAATACAAGCACAATATTTCATGGTTTGGACTGTAAATAAGGAGTATCAAAGGAAGCAGACCTTTCTTCTCCCCGAGAAAGATCCTGGCACTAACAGATACTTGATTAAATCACAAAATCATAGTTTACTTTAATATAGTTAATTAATTTTAAAATAGCATGGAGAAGTGGAGAAGTAAAATTCATTATTATGGATAATCATTTCAGGTATTATAATTATTTCTCAAATAGTATTTGTAAGATGCCAATTTATTTTAAGTATCACAGTTCACTGCCTGCGTTCCTGGATACAATTGGCAGGTGCCTTTTATTTATTAACTTAGCAGGCAGACATGCACTTACTAGATTTCACATTAATTGCTAGAATTTCCCTAAAGTAATGAAGCCCTGAAGGTCTTGTTAGAAATATGTCAACTGCAACTGGATGCTTATACCTGAGTTTGTTTTTCAAATGCAATGCTTTTACATCTGCCAATAATAGAAACAGTTATAATTTGATAAAAGAATTGTTCATTGCTGCTCCTGCAGACCCTTAATATACCACAAGAGCCATTAAATCAATATGACTTAATTTCAACATAGTCATAAAAAAATGTCCACAGACTGCACTGTCAACCTAGTTTTATAAAAGTTCCTGAAAATCTTGTTAGTTCACATGATGCATTTGACTGCAAATCCTGACATCTCAAACTTCCTACTGAAGGAAACAGGTTCCTTAGAATAAGTCGGTCTTTAGACTCTTGGCTTTGGACTATTATTTTTTTTTAAGTCTTTGCAATTTAGAGGTTAGCACATGCTGATATTTTGCAAATAAGATATTACCAATCAAATGAGTACTGGCATCTCATCTTTGTAAGTGAAATTCTAGAAATCTGCCTCCTGCTGAGTCAAATGCAATGAAAAAAAAAAAAAAAAAAACACCAAAAAAACCCCACTGCCTTGTGCACAGATTACAATAAAATTTGCCATGTTTATGCTATACCATTTCCTGCTTGTGCAGAAACTCATTGGGAGCCATCAATTCCAACACGTAAACTGTCCTCAGTCATTCACAGTGAATTCAGAACTGTATACTGATGCTGACTGAGAAGACAGAAGTAATTTTCTTTCCTAATACTGCACTGCTTATTAGAATGAAGTGGGCATGAGGAATGCATCTTTAAAGACAACAAAATAAATGCAAATTTGAGATCTTCAGGCTGGAGCTGGTGTTACACGTAGAGTTAAAAATAACATTATATCATAGAATCTTCATGGTTGGAAAGGACCTTTGAGATCATCAAGTCCAACCATACATACACAAAAAAGCCCCCTACAATCTCCGTCACTAGAGCGTGCCCTGAAGTGCCAAATCTACACATTTCTTAAATACCTCTAGGGATGGTGACTCAACCACCTCCCTGGGCAGGCTGTGCCTGCCCTTTCAGTGGTCAGGCACTGACCTCGTTCAGTGGTCAGGCACTGGAACATTTCCTAATTTCTAATATTCCTAATATCTAATCTAAACCTCCCCTGCCGCAACTTCAGACCATTTCCTCTGGTCCTGTCATTATTCACCTGGGGGAAGAGGCCAACACCCACCTCTCTCCAACCTCCTTTCAGTTAGCTGTAGAGGGCAATGAGGTCTCCCCTCAGCCTCCTCTTCTCCAAGCTAAACATGCCCAGCTCCCTCAGCCTCTCCTCATATGACCTGGTCTCCAGACCCCTCACCAGCCTGGTAGCTCTCCTCTGGACACGCTCCAGCACCTCAATGTCCCTCTTGTACAGAGGGGCCCAGAACTGAACACAGTACTTGAGGCGAGGCCTCACCAGTGCCGAGTACAGAGGCACGGTCACTTCCCTACTCCTGTGTATGCTATCTGCTATTCTGAATTTCTGCAAAACTGACAGTAAGGTCTCTTTAAGAGTGCCAGCAAAGATATTTAAAATGCCCTGCTTTGGTTCCTCTGCCCTCACTTTTCCAGCAGGAGAATCAATCAGGAAGCACCTGAGGATGACAAAAGATGTGCCAATGTGCCAAGTCAGCAAATGGTCGTTGGGCTGCGAGGGGAGAGCTGCCGCTTGCAGGCTTGGCACAAGCTGTCTGGGGTGCTGTCCCACAGGACCTGAGACTGATGGGGTACCAAGGTCATACAGAAAAGTAAGAGCCCTCCCAGTTGCTTCGCCTGTCACCAGAAAGAACAAAAGCTTTGCCATGGCAACTGTGCTATGCATTTTTCATCTTTGCTATGTTTAGTACAGCTTATTTTATCTGTATCTTTTGGGGGGCTGCACTAAAAACATAAAATTTCTTCCCCATTCCAACACTGTTAAGGAATAAGACTGAATTGCTGAAGCAATCTCAAATACTTTATTTTTTTGTATCCTGATAACCCCTCAAAATCTCCACTGTATTTCTTCTTTGAATATCTTATGCTGCAATTTAAAACTGTTCAAACAAGAGGAATAAGGAAGAGAAAATATGTGACATGAAAATGATCACAAATAGTACAGACAACTTACACTATTAAGATTTTTTCTCTCTTTCAACCACATTTGCATTTGTTACTGAATACATGTTACTGTAACTATTGTTTTCTTATGGGAATCATAACAGAAGTGGCCGATAAGGAGAAGTTTGAAAATGCAAATAGAGTATTTCAGGTTTGCTAAATGTGGTACTCTCTGTGAATAAGGAGGCTGATATAGAGAATGCTATTTCAGAGCATCAGGTAAGAGAGACAAGCAAGGCAAGACATCACTGATAAGTGCAGGTAGCAGTAAGAGTTTGTGTTTCATTAAAAACAAAAGAATTATGAAGTCATGCCTTACATAGGGTCATAATAAAAATTACTGATTCAAAGTCCCTTCCAACCCCTGTCATTCTGTGATTCTGTGAAAGTAAGGATTATGTGAAGAAAAAGTTATAAATCCCTAGATAAAAGGAAACTCAATTATACTTCTGTAAACAGATTTTAAATACTCATTCTATTATTTTAAAAGTACCCAAACTCAGCAATGTATAATACTATCATACTATAAACCCAAAGGTTTAGCACAATTTGACTGCAAAATGGAGGTCTCTAGTGCTTCCAACAGGCTCTGGATCTGGTTTTTGAGGTAAAACAGGACTAGCAGCCTCAGAACGCTATTAGACCACAACACAGCCAGGACTGGATAATTCCAACTATCTTAACTGATACTGAAAATTTTGGAGTGTTCTAAGCATTTGTAATGCTTCTTTCAAATGAGTTCTAGTAGAAATTTTGTTTCTACCAGCTGGATTTCTTCCTCAAATAAATATTTTAACAAATACATAATAAGTAACAAAACAAATCCATATTTAGTTAATATTATTGATTCAAGTTGATTCAACATAAAACTAATTACTTGGACAATTGCTTACACTTCATTCATAATTTATCTAGCTTACTTTATAACTTTAAATATAGCACTATACAGCTTTACGCAGCTGTACTACTATTTCAGCACATTCTATCAATCTTGATCAGGGCTTTTTTTTTCCCCCTTAAACTATTACTTAATTCAAAGCAATAAAATTCAGATAGCAAAAGCAAAAAAAAATCATGAACTATCATTAAAGAAGGAGGAGAATAATAATTGTAAAAAAATGAGCAGAAACAGTAACAGATTTCAGAGATTCTGGAAGAAAAAAAAATAAAAAATACATTGCCTGTATAGAAAGGAGTTGGGACTAAATGACTCCCTGTGACCTCAGAATCTATGAATCAATAATATAATTTAACTTTCAAATGCATTTAAAATTGTTTGCAAGGAAGTTAAGATGTATGTTCGGAAATTGAAATGTATGCTAAAAAGCATTTTGAAGAACAGCTCTTATGATAAATAGAAATATTTAAAAAATGAGTAAAAAGGCTCTTGAATATTATTAATTTTGCTATTAGCATAAAACAACCCAGAACAGTACATATTATTTGAAATGCTATTCAAGTGAACACAGCTGTAAGCTACTCGTTATTCAGATCCTTATACATACGTATAGCACTACGGTAACTGTGCATAACTCAATAAGGTCTAGATCAATGGTACAGTCCAGTCTTCAGCCGCTTTTTTCTCCCAGTTTCCAAGAAATCTTGTAAAATTACTGTTTCCTCCATCTTTATAGATAAAATATATTATACACAGGTATTACAGTGAATACTGAATGTAAGTGAGGTCATCAAAAGTAATCTGCCCGAGAAATACAGAATTCACAGGACTCCAAACATGAAAACCCCAAGAGGCTTCCTCTGACGCAAACCAGTCACTTCAGCGCAAAAATCACCTGTTTAAAATCCCTGCCAGGACACATCTAATCTACAACGTGAATTTTTATTACTGCCTGAAGAAGGGAATTTTAACCTCTTGCACTTTGAAATCATGACTGTGTGTTAGTCATTTTCTAAAATGAGTCAAATTTTGTAAATTTTCTGTAAAACCTCTTTTCTGACCTACTAGCATTAAATATTAAATCCTCATTATACCAATCCCCCCCAAACTAGCACATCTAATTAGAATAGTACTTCAATTTCTTCCAACACTCAGGAGCAGAGCAAATCTGCAGTGGAGTTTTGCCTCCTTCCCTCTCCCTTGTAACTGATGAAAATTTTTACCATAATTATCAATGTTTATAATATATAAATAGGAGTGCAGAGATCAGATTTATGGCTGAAAGGGTCTTCAAGTATTCTACTCCCGGCCCTCACCCTGAGGCTTTAGGTCACCGCCAAAAGATGCTCATCATGAACGTACTTAAGACCTTCAGTAAAAGAAGTCTGATACCTAAAACCTTAGTCACCAAGTACACCACTTCTTGTTCGCACCAGAAGTCAAAAGGACTACTCCTTGTATAGCAGCTTTTCACGTTCTGGAAGACTATTACAACTGTTTTTCCCCCTCTGTCCTCTCTTTTCTAGTTTAATTTAGGGAAACTCACATTTCGTCAACAATACGTTAAAATACATTAAACATGCACTCAAAGAATCCCATGCAAATTCCCTATCGAACATGAAAATACCCTATTCTGTGATTTACTGTATTTTTAAATAGATCAAAAACTTTAAGAAAAACCCAAAACACAAATTACCAATAATCATTATTTTTAGTAAACATAATATATTCTTGATGTTTTGATCAACTGGTTCTTTATGTCACAACTTGCCTAGTTATATACTAACACAATTGTAATGAATGTTGGGCAACATTCCACACTCCTCATCATAAAGCACCTTCTACAGTTTGGCCTATTTAGCAACATGATGGAAAATAGATTAAACCAGCCTTGAGGAATCTCACATCTCTGAGACCAGTGGGAAAGTCTGGAGGCAAGGAATACTTACCTGCAAAGGAGAAGAACTAGGTTAGGGAACATTTAAAGAAACTGGACATACATAAGTTTACAGGACCTGGCAGCATTCAACTGTAATTGCTGAAGGAGCTGGTCAATGTCACAGAAAGGCAACTCAATTATCTTTGGACAGTCATGGTAATCAGGGGCGGTTCCTGAGGGCCTTGATTCCTGGGCAAGCAATGGAGCAAATAATCCCTGAAACTATTTTCCAGGCATCTGATGGACAAGATGGTGACTAAGAGTAGTCAGCATAGATTTACAGGCTCAGTAAGTGGACACTGAGGTCAACTGAAATCTGCCTGAATTGCCATTCTCAGACGGTTGTGATCAGAGGCATAAAATCCTGCTGGAGGCCACTCACTGGTGGTGTACCTTAGGGGTTCACACTAGCACCAGTAGTACTTAACATCTTCATGAATGACCTGGACAATGGGACTTTTGCATCATCTCCAAACTCAGGAATTTTGGAGATGATACAAAAGTGGGAGGATTGATGGACACACCAGAGGGTTATGCTGCCATTCAGAGGGACCTTGACAGGCTGGAAAAACTGGCCAAGAGGAATCTTGAGTTCCCACAAAGTGAAGTACAAAAACTTATCCCTGGGGAGGAATATTCCAGTGCACAGCACAGACTGGTGACTGACAGCCGCAAAGCAGCTTGGCAGAGAAGAACCTGGGGGCCCTGGCAGACAACAAGTCGAACATGAGCCAATGCTGAGTCCTTGTGGCAAAGGTGGTCAACTGTGTCCTGGGCTTCATGAGGGGAAGCGTTGCCAGCAAGTTGAGGGAGGTGATCCCTTCCCTCTGCTCAGCACTGGTGAGACACACCTGGAGTGCTTGGTCCAGTTCTGGGCTCCTCAGCACAAGGGAGACCTGGATACACTGACGTGGGAACAGTGAAGAGTCACAAAAACTATGAAGACCAGAACATACAAATGAAAGAATTAATTGTAAGGATGAAATAGAGACAAAACTATCTTGTCTCAAGACAATATACCTAGAGGTTTAATTGTGCTTTGCCAACTCAATTCAGGGATTGACAGATGCCAGGAAATTCAAAACATGGGAACTAAATCTTGAAAGGCTGCACTGTAATCGTGTAACCTGGGACGCCATCATTTATAAAAAAGGAGAAATACAACCACACACATTTTTTCTTCTATTTTCCTAATTTTCTTACTGTATGCATTTGACTCAATTCATTTCTGCCAATGTGAATTGTTACTGGAAACAAGTGAAAATAATCCATTCTTATACAACAGGAAGTTAAAACTGGAGTGGATTCAAGAACATTATTTCCTAAAACTAGTTTTAATTCTGTAATGTTAGTGCAACATGCATTTCAAATGTATACATCAGCAGGAAAGAAATAATTATAGAAGATATGCAATAGAGATTGCACTGCTGTAAATTATTCTGTGAGTATGTATGTGTGTATATGCATTCTGTGAGTATGTATGTACTGTTTACAATTGTAGTTCATCTCACCAAAGGTATCTGGTTGCCTGTATTTCATCCAACTCCAAGAATGCAACCAACAATGTCTTAATCCGAAATCTAATCAAGACATATAAATCATATCGTCCCCAAGCACAATTCAACTCCTCCTTCTGGAACACCTCCAACCTTAGCAAAGCATTCTCTGCCGTACAAATCCCAGACATCCAAGCCTTGCCCTCTACCTTAACACCAATTACAGCAACTCATGTCACTAACATTCAGATCTAAACATGCTCAGCTGCTGCTCCCTTTCTCCTTCACCGCAAACCTAGCCCAGCATCCCATTCCTGTGACTCCAAAGCCCCTATAAGTCCCAAAGGCATTAATAAACTCACTTCTAATTCTTACACTTACCCAGGCCCACCAATACATTACCTCCACAGAATTAGTTGTTGATTCAGAAGACTACATAATCAGTGCCTACTTAAAACTGAAACCTTAGACTACTAAGTCCTCAGCACGACAACCGTAAGTCTAGCTCTGCGTCTTCTGTAAACATGTTCAGCTTTATCTCATCACATCCTATCTCCCTAAATTAAACCTATACCAGAAATCCTGTCAATCTAACAATGAATGGGAGTTGCTGCTGAGACCAGTCCTGACACTTACTTGCCCCTCTAGGCACAGCTTTAGCAGCAGTTTGCTACCCTGCCAGATCAAGCCTTAACCAGACAGGTAAGCAACGTCAGCCAAAATCTAGGCTAAGTTTAAGATAAGCTATGGAACCAGTTTTAACCTACCATCTCAAGTATGCAAAACATAATTCCAACCTCAGCTACAAAACAAACTCCAGGGAGCCAATTCTTTCATCCCAGACATAAACCTACTCTATTAATCACTTGTACATCAGTCAAATCCTAGCAACTCAAGCTCTGCTTGTTTTGGAGACAAACTTGGGACAGCAGCTCCTCCTGGATGTACTGGCAGCTCATAAGCATATTCACTCAAATCCATACCACCACCACAACTGTAGCCTATGATAGTTTCAATTGAAAACTTAATCAGAGAGTCTGTTCTAACACTGACTCTAACCTAATTAACAGTGAGCAGCTGAATTAGTCTGGCAGGTCAAACACACCTAAGCACAGTCTTTCAAGCATTCCCCTCTGCGGTGAGGATCTTATTTTGCCATCCTAAATTTAAATCCTGCTCTAACCCTAGCCCTAACTCTAAACCCACTACAGCCATCCCTCCCAACTAACAGCCTAAGCTAAGCCATACGGTCCCTCTCCAGAGTTCAATCCAAGTAGTACACAGACAAACAGAACATAAAGGGAAAACATTGCTTATCAAAGAAGAACATGCAAAGAACAGAGGCAGTTTTCTATGCTTTATGGCATACTGCAGCATACAGCAGAAGATATGCCACTGTGTGCATGCTTAAAGACCACAGAATTGCCGAGGTTGGAAGGGACCTTTCCAATCATCTAGTCCAACCTAACTCTGACAAAAACCATCACTAAGCCATATCTCTAAGCACCACATCTATCCGTCTTTTAAACACCTCTAGGGATGGCGACTCAAGCACTTCTCTGGGCAGCCTGTTCTAATGCTTAGTGGTTATAACATCTCACAGTGAGTACTTTAACATTTTTAGAAAACACTGAACAAACATTAGTTAATCTTCCTGGTATTGTGATTTAAAGTAGTGATGGTTATGCATAAGCTCTATAGGTACACAAACATATCTTCAAGGGTACAGTATGCGAGAATGCTCCGTGGAGGTTAACGGGAGCATTAAAACTACCTATTTGGAGACACAGATTAAGTAATAATCAAATGGTCTTCCAGACTATCGGGTATACCACATATGCCACAAAAATCAGATGCTGCTTCCTTATTCACATTCTGCTTTCAAGCATGCAAAGGATTAACTGAGCTGTAAAGAAAGCAATAGGAAAAGGACAGAATTAACACTGAGAATAAGGAAGTAAATGCAGCATAAACTCAGATAAGCTTTCATTGCACTTTTTTTTTTTACTGTACCAGGAATTCCAATAGGTTGTTTTAGAAGATTTCTAGGAATATTACTTATTTACTTGTTGAGGTACGATATATTGATTTCTGCATTTTTCCTTTTTCAGTATTATGTTTCCATGAATGAGATGATTCACCAATATTAAAAGTAATAATGGTCTAGACGACAGTAACACAGAGTTCTCACGTAATCAATATTTGCTGCTTCTATTCCCAAACACACCTGAGGTTTTCTGATTACATGTCATCCTCAATTTTGCCAAGCACCTAAGTGTAAAGCCCTGCTACCTTTTAGCTCTGTAAGAGCACGTCTAAACTCCTTTCTCCTTAGCACTATCATTTTATGACGGTATGAGAGGGAAGAGAGAAACCACATGAACCATTTGTCATTTTCCAGTTCTGTCTGAGCCGTATGCATCTTAAAATCTAACGTGTAATAGGGGATGATATATGCAGCAAAAGCAGGTGTACACTTCAAAGGTGTATTGCACTCTTCCGACATATACCAAATCTTGACTGATTCTTTCCCTCCTGCCTTTCAGGGGAGAGATTTGTATTTTCACAAGTCTGTATCTCCAAACATGAGATATGAGGCAAAAATATGAGGCAAAAATATGAGGCAAAATGCAGATCCACTGATTATTCTATCCAGCCATTATTTCCTTTGTTAGCAGTAGCATCAGCAGTCACATGGAATAAGAAGTAATCCTACATTTACCCAGAGTACTGTTTTGCAGCATCTTTAATCATTCACAATTTGAAATATGTTACAATCTGTGCTTACCAGCATAATAATGAAATAAACGACATCTTTAAAAGGATGAACAGATGCAAGTTTAATTATTTTCATGATGTCTACATGGCATCAATCTCTTTTCTTTTACCTGGCTAATCTGAATGCATTAGTAGACGTCAACAGTAGAAACTACAAGAAGTGAAGTATGTTGGATAGCCCTTTCAGTACCTTGAACAACAATGGACTGTAAAACACATTTAGCTTTCTAGTTGCATAATATTTTCAGGCATTTTTTTTTTCTAATTAATGATTT
Organism: Chroicocephalus ridibundus; assembly: GCF_963924245.1. Lineage (NCBI taxonomy): Eukaryota > Metazoa > Chordata > Aves > Charadriiformes > Laridae > Chroicocephalus > Chroicocephalus ridibundus. The sequence continues at coordinate 93,405,449 of NC_086286.1, forward strand.
TAGCCATTTTCTATCATACTTGGGGAAAATAGCATATCTTTTTTTCTAACCTATATAAAGACTGTATTACAACATATATAAACTTATGGCTGAAGAGACTAGACATACTGTGTAAATGAAGCAGACTTCTTGGAAAGAGGAGCTTATCTAAAGAATTTTCTACATCACATCAGACATGCTTGCATTTGGAATAAAGCATGTGGTGGGTACCATACCTGCTCAGAGCACCCACTGGATACAGAATGGCTGCATGGAGAAGCGCTTACAAAGACAAGAACTGAGCTATTAATGACAGGGCTTAGCACTTTAAACCTTTCTGTTATCACACTGAACACAGCTCCAGTCAAACTCCATTTTCCCCAATGGACTGATTACCAACTGAGCTAGTCCATCATTTGCAACGCCTCTAATTTGCAGGTTCCTGCTAGAAACATGAGTATTTCAGCCCTTCATTTGCTTCCACATAGAGCTGTTGCCGTGTAGTTTGACATTTCAGTGACATGACTGTTTGCTATGCTGTGCTGAATGGCAACAAAAATCTCAGAAAATGCTCAATATCATACTGCATCCATGCTCCCCCTTGTTCTTTTTCTTCCTATGTACACTGCCTGCATAGACAGTTAGTTTAACAGAGCTTCCTATTTAGAGGCATATACATCAGATACACCATAGCTGAATGCATGTTACAAGAAGGTCCAGAAAGTGTATCCTGCACCCTAATTCATCATCATTCTCTTCCAACGATGAGTACGCTTAAAGAATTTGAATATCAGGGAACTAAGTTAATTTAGTCATCTGTCATTGGCCAATCCAGCCTAAACCACGACACTTATATATTTCAGTTAGGATAATTTAACTTCTTACAAGCACCTAATAAGGTTACTTAAGATAAGTTAGTCAGTGTTCAGACAGAAGAATGCTTTTTTATGACTACTTTTTACAACTGTTCTGCAGGATCAGGGCTTTCCTGGAATAACAGCTTGTCCTGTTTTCAGCAGGGACAGTTAAATGTCTTACTAGCAGCTGATATAGTGCTATCTTTTGGATTTAGGATGAGAATAATGTTGATAACACACTAACATTTTAGATGTTGTAAGCAGTCAAGGACTTTTCAGCTTCTCGTACTGGCCTGCCAACAAGAAGGCAGGGGGCACCCAAGAAGGTGGGAGGAGATAGAGCCAGGACAGTTGACCCCAGCTGGCCAAAGGGATATTCCATACTGTCTGATGTCATGCCCAGCATATAAAGCTGGGGGAAGAAGAAGGAAGGGGGGGATGTTTGGGTTAAGGCATTCTGTCCTCCCAAGTAACTGTTACATGTGATGGGGCCCTGCTTCCTGGAGATGGCTGAACACCTGCCTGCCGACAGGAAGTTGGGAATGAATTCCTGTCGTGGTTTAGCCTCAGATGGCAACAAAAAACCACGTGCCGCTCGCACGTGCCTTCCTAATACAGGAAGGATCGTAAGAAAAGGCAAGACTCTTGGGTTGGGACAAAGGCAGTTTAACAGAACAGCAAAGGGAACAGGCAAACAACACCACCACCACCACCACCACCACCACCACGGATAGGGGAATATACAAACGCGATTACGGAACCGCCGCTCCCCGCCGCTCGCTCGCCGACCGGCCGGACCCGGGACGCCCCAGCCCACTTTTAAGCAGCAACTTCCTGCCCCCTCCCCCGGCAGCTCAGGGTGGGCGTGGCTCACATGGCATGGAATACCAGGGAAAATTAACCCTATCCCCACCGGAACCAGGACAATTCCTTGTTTTGCTTTGCTTGCATATGAGGCTTTTGCTTTACCTGTTAACCTGTCTTTATTTCAACCCATGAGTTTTCTCACTTTTACTCTTCTGATTCTCTCCTCCACCCCACTGCAGGGGAGTGAGCGAGCAGCTGCGTGGTGCTTAGTTACCGGCTGGGGTTAAACCACGACACAGCTCTGGCTCAGATCATCTAAAAGAGATCTTCAGAGAGATATAATGGGATTTTCCTCCCTTAACTTTAGATGTATACAACATAAATATCTACATTTCAGTTGATCAACTTAAGTGTCCTTCCTCATAGCTAGAAGAGAGAAGCAGACAGCTCTAGGGCCAATTATCATAATTATGTACATCCACAATAGGTTGGACAAAAAATGCCTCTTTCCCTCCCTTGGCTATGAAGGAAAACTAAAGTAAGCAAATCAGACAGAAACATAGAAATCTGAAGTGAGACAAATCCCACCATATGTCTAACTCCTTTGGCTCATTTGAGCCAAAGCTATTCTGTCATAATGAGCCTGATGCTTGAGAATTTATGTAACATTCAACAAAGCCTTGCACGACTATCTATCCTCACTTTTGCAAATTTTTTAGTTAACCTTAGCTGCTCGGTTGACTTCTATGAGAAGCAGACACCAATGTCTACCACATACATCTAAACTAAATAGGATGAATCCCACCCTGAATCCCGTGTTAAAGTCTAACGTACCATTCATTTCAGGAGGAAAGTTAGCACCCACATTTGGATTTGGACTTAATGCTTACATATAACATTAAGAATTACATATAACTTGGTGGTTTGATTTAAAAAAAACCAAAAACACAACGATATTCAGTGCACAGTTTTTGTGACAGAAATTTTAAAGTTTTGAAAATGGAAAAACAGCGTATAGAAAGTAATGTGATATAAAAATGTAATGCTAGACAAGCTATGTCTCAGCAATTACTGAATAACAGGCCTTTCCAAAACCACACAGTATGTCTTCCTTTTTCTATTTTCAAATATATTTTCTGGTTTTTAATTTTCTTTTTCAAAGTTCTTGGAATTAACACCTGGGGGGTTAGAAATGGGCACCAAACCAATATGTGCTTTCCACTTCTGGTCCTCTATCTTCGAAACAGTTATCATAAAGCAAGATCAGCTATCGTGGTGAGAAGCTCAACATTTGAAAAATAATCCATCTTCCACAGTATCATTCTGAAATCTTTGTATCTTATAATTGTATCTGCTCTGCAGTAGGAATCCAATTGGGGAACAGAAGATATCTATTCCATCGGAAGATAAGGTTCAGTTACTATATTCTTATAAACCGTATTTATGAAGCATGAAAGGTTCCTATTACAGATAAAAATGAAAAGTACATGTCCAACATCAGTAAAAATTAAGGGATCCAATTGAGTTTATATTAATATGCTTTTGCATAGAAGTCAGTGTCCTGCTGTCAGCAAAGCACTGAAGTATGAGCTTCACTTTAAGTACATGATGAAGTACTTCGATGAATTAAAGCAAACTACTAACTTGCTTAAGAGTTTACTACCATAAAACTCATCTTAACTGAGTGAAAAAAAATAAAATAAAAAACCAGGATAACTATACAGTTTTACACACTCCTTAGTTACTTTGATTTTCTATATTAACATGTCTGAATATTGGCCCAAAATATTAAACATAATTCTATTATTCATATATTTCACATTAATTTGTCATATTCTAAGATTAATGGATTTAGCCGATTAGGGAACAACACAAAAATATGCAGAATAGTCTCTGTACTTTTCTGGTGTAGTTCATTAGATACGCTCTCCTACAGTCAATCTATTTTTTCAATTTGTAAAGCTAGGGGCATAGATAGCTCTTTAAAACTGTGGGTCATAGACAGATAAACTTGTTCTAGGAGTACACAGATACAAACTCACTAAAATCAGTCAGAATTTTAAAGTAAAAAATTTTCAATATTTATCAAAGGATGTATCCGTAAACCTACATAACCTGAGCTGAGTTCCTATTGAAGAAATGACTGAATTTAAAGTTGCAAATTCTGGGATGCAAACATCTTACAAACTATTTGTAGCTTAGCTCAAGTCTTAATGAGGAAGTTATAATAAAAATGTTGAGATATCTGGATGATTCATTTAGAAAAATTAAACGGGATTTTGTTTTCAATCCAAGTCAGTGTTAGAAAACATCTTCAACTTAAAAAAAAAAATAAATATAATTATAGAAAAATAAAACATAGAAATTTGCTTGGATTAATAAGTTATTTTTTCAATTTCTGTTTTTCACCAAATGTTTAGAAGTTAACTGCAAGCTAACCTGAATGCATGTCTCAGATGATTGCTTTATTTCTCCTATCTGCCAACAACAACAAAGAAACAAACAAAAAAATAAAAAGAAAACAGGTATTTGCACACTTCTAATCATAACTAAAATTCAGAGTCCCTAATTTGATTGTCTTGATTGTTAGTTTTGGTTATAAAACAAGAAAAAAAAGTATTTTAATCCAATGCCTACCCTAAAGTAAGAAACATTCAGGAGCAGGTCTTTAAATCAGGCTGTCAGAAAAATTAGAGTTTAGTGTCCTGTTGTGATAAGTAGAAAGGTTTTTGTTAAGCAATATTTCCCAAAATAATCATCACATACAGAACATAAAAGGGTTTATAAATGAACACATCTGGACTAAACTCAAGAATGCATAAACTTTAAAAACATTGACTTTGCAGCAAGCTAAGCAAACCAGAACTTCAGTTATTTTCCCTACATGAACCCCAGCTTTCCAAAATCTTATAGTCCTACAAAGTGTCAGTTACAGATTGACACACAGCTCCTGCAGCTTCAAATTCAGCCACCTTGAACCTTCCGCTATTCCCAGAAAAAGTCCAACACCGTGCTGAGGGTGCAAACATTTCAAGACTACTTTGTCATGGTAAAATTAGTCACTGGAATTTCTACCCTAAGTGCCTGAAGCTCACTTATTCTTCCCATCGTCACTTAAATGCAAAGTGTTTTAAAAGGACTCGAAAGCCCTATAAGCTTTGGCAAGATTATATGAAAGTCCAATTCTAAGTTGCGATTGGTTGATCAAGATGCATTAATCTTCCAAGAAACGCTTAAAATGCTGGATGAGGAAGATATAAATAAATAAATTACTGTATGAGTTAAAAAAAAAAATAAAAGGAAAGAGAGGGTCTACCACATTTCAGTAGCAGAAGGCAGACTGACAATTTAATGGGATGAAGCAGAAACCTAGCAGGAAACTCTCCTAATGTAAACATGGCTCTAAATTCTTGAATATGGCAGAATTTTATTATTTCTCTGAGTAAACAGACAGGGTTGTTAAAAAAAACCAAACCAAAACAAAAAGGGTTAAAGGGAACCTTATTAAGTGTTTTGTCACAAAATCTTTCCATGTTTCCTGTTGCACAATAATAAACATACATTCCTCACCTGTAAAGTTGGGAGGCATTTTGAGGCTCTTGGTAGTAGAAAGTCTGAAAATTGGTATATTGTGGACTGATAATGGGTAAGATTTGCAGCAAGCACAACTGCAAAGTAATTAAAATGGGACAGATGGAGGGCTGCAGGTAGCAGACTGAACCGGAAAAAGGATTTGGTCCTGAAGCTGAAAAGGTCAAGTAACAAATGCATTTTACTGTCCTGAATTTTAGTTCACATACACTAAGTATGAAGAAACAGAATAAATTTACAAGATCAAAAAATTCTTTATTTTTTCTTTTTAATAAATGAGTACAAGTTTCTGTCCCCTCAGAAATTGTCTCCCACTCCACGGGCACCTTCAGTGCCAGATACAACTTTCTTCAGTTGCTCCAGGAATCTCTTACTCATTGCAACAAGCTAAATACAAGTTTAAGTGTTGGATAACTTTTGCATCATGAAAATTAATATTATAACAGGAAACATGAAATGTAATTCTGAAATAAAATAATGGCACATTCTTTCCAGTTTCACATGAGCTAAAATGAAAACAATTCTTTGTGGGTCCAGCTGGATACCTAAGTTGTATTCCCTGAATAGCCAACAACTTACACATTGCAATAATTGTTTAACTAATTATTTCAAGTATTTTCCAAATTTCATAGCATGATCTTAAAATCTATAGAGTCTACTTATTGTACATTATATTACTTTTATATTATGTCTCTTTTTTTTGAATCTGTTGTTAGAGTTAGGTGTTAGCATTTCCTGGGTTCTTAAACCTGCATATTCTACGGAATGATCCATTTATTACATTTTATGAAACAAACAGATACAGATAAAACACTCCCCAACACCACTCTTCATCCCTTCTCCAAAAGAAGAGATGACAGTACCTGGTGAGCTTGCAACAGCTGCTCAGCAAACTGACGTACTTCTGAGAGTAGAAGAGATATTAAAGAATTTCTTAGTATGTTGTTCCTTGCTAGCAAAACCAGCGTGTGTGATACAGCATGCAATGCCTGAAACTAAAGAGAAATAACAGTAAATTTAATCTTTCAAAAACATGTCTCCATCTTTTTTTACTCCAAACAATTACCTGAAATAGAAATGAGATTTACATATTAAAATTTTCATGAAAAAAAGTAAAATTCAAAATTTTAGAGTTTAAAACTCTTATTAATTACATACACATGAAATCTACGGGAAACCCACATCTATTACCTAGAAACTTTCCTTTCTCAAAAGATTAGCACTACAGGAAACTGTCATATGAACAAACTCCTCCAAAAGTGTGAATTTCCCAGGAGGCAGCTTTTCAGCATTAGCTGTCATCATGCCCATCTGCTGTCATAGAAAGTAGGTAACTACCCTGCACATACAGTAATTCTCTTTGTCACGGGTAGACAAATGAACAAACGAATCCTTTGGAATTCAAACACATGAGCAAGCTAAGAGCTATACTGGAGTTTCCTGTCAATAGAGTTATCAGGAATAAACTTGATTAAATGCTAACTGATAGAAGATACACTATATTTTCAAATTCAAATGATTCACTGTCTACTTGCTGTAACAAAGGCATTTCTCCTGAACCACAGAAGGAGTGACATGAACTTACATGAGAATTATAATAGTAATTTTTTTTTTTTGCCACAGCCTTTTCTATCAAAAAAAAACCCCAAAACTGTTTTCTTTTTTCTCTGAAATGGAAACGTATAGCTATTATGAAATGAAACATACTACTCTACAAAGTAAACACTACATTATTTTGTAAAACATTACTAGAAGAAATTATCATATATATATATATTGGAGTTCTCTGAAAGAAAAAAGTAATACACACTAAATATGACTATAATTTATATTTTCATATAAATGTATAACCCTAAAATTAACATTCAGTATCTCTTTGTAAATAAGTATTTTTGACTGACAAAAGGACACTCTCACCCATATTTGCACGTCTAACTACCATGTCTTAACGACTCAAAAGTAGACCACCACCTCCTATTAACAAACTAGTTTATTGCTCCAGCCAGCTCACGTATATATACACACACACACGAATAAGAATACTTGCCCACCATTTACAAGTTTGCATAGGATGAATCCTCTTGGAAATCATTTCCAAGCACATGAAAGACAGGAAGGCGATCCAGTAGCAGTCGGCGTACATTTATTAAGGGAAAACTGTACTTAACCAACCTGATAGCCTTCTGCAGTGAGGTGGCCGGCTGAGTGGATGAGAGGAAAGCAGTGAGGATCATTTACCTTGACTTTTCCGTGGTTTTCAAAACTGGCTTCAGTAAAATCGTTACTGATAAAATTTTGGGCTAGGTAAGCAGACAGTGAGGTGGACCAACAATTTTTGCTGTACAAACCGTTAATTAGGCAGCTTCCCATTTACAGTTACTGCTTGTCTGCCTGATCAGATGGTCAAACTGCCCTGTCAGTTGATGCAACGCTTATTTACCAGGCTCTTACAGCTGAGGAGTTTGATCAGCTTAGTTACCATTTGCCCAATATGACACAATCTCCTATTCACAGTAATAACAATCAAACTTCAATAAATCTTTACTGCTCATCACCTCACTTTAGCATGTAATTCCAAAAAAAATCAAAAAAGAAAACTATAAAAGACAAGTCTTATGTTCAGAATCAAATCTGCAGAGATACAAATTAAACTCCTTATATTAAAGAAAATTCATAAATTGTACACACACAGCTTTGAAAATCTGTGAGATTAAAATCATTCACAAATTTATATACGAAAGATTCTATAAAGATGAAATGTGAATGAAGGTGAGATAAAAATAGGTTTCTAAACAACTGAAATGATATGAAAGGTTAATGTAATACATGCACCTACGTTTGCTTTGAGGATATATGAATTGAAATAAGACTTCCATATACTGGAAATGTACAACCTTCCAAACAAAACAATAACTCCTCTTCCTAAAAATAATCTGGACTTTTACAGTTTTGAAAGATCTTCCATAGTATCTGCTAAAACTGTATGACAGAAACAAAGCGTGCAACACCTGGATAGTTCTGCCTTGACAGCACCCATGCTCCAAAAGGGTACAACTGCTTCAGATCATTACTTGAGGTTTAATCAATGCTAAAAACCTGCACATTTTCCATTGAAGTCCCCATTCACTCTTACTTGTTTTTATAAATTAAGGATGGACACATATTTTATAGTTCTATATTTTCAGAGCATAACATTGAGTATACTTGCTAATTTGCCTTTGGAAAGCAAACAAACTAGACAATCCAGAGTGCTTTTTCAATGCTACCTCTCCCAAAGAGCACACTAAATGTATATATTTACACACAAACATGACTATGATTGTTCTTTTTTAAGTTCTCTTCTATTTGCTTACAAGATTTTTAGACAGATAAACAAGTAATTTTTTTTCTTTTGTAGTTATTAATGCTAGTAGCTAAGATTTAATTAAAATTGGATATTTCACAAAATTTCTGTATCCTTTCTGGTTTGGAAAGAGTTACCACTTTGTAGTTGGAAATTTGTAGGACTAGATAACAGGGGATCTTCAAATTTAAAGCCTGAGCCTTTACTAAGGGAAGCAAATACGGATTTTGTAATGACAGTAGTTTGGGTAGTTCAGATATGGGTATCGATGCAACTGAAAAATCCTACCTATTAACTGATTTATTAAAGAATGTGGATTTAATATTGCTTTTTGGTGAATCTCAGTATATTTTAAGCAAATAAAGAGACAAGAATTAAGGTTAAAATAACACTTGCAGACTGTATGCATTAAATTCACACAGAACAAATTTATAGCATAGAAGCAATAAATCTGTAAATAGCAAAAGAAGTAAGACATTGTGTTTCAAAGAAATGCTGATGTATTGCTAATTAAACTCTGGAAACATTCACACTGATAATAGTTCAAATAGCATGCAGTTTCATTAAAGATAAAAACCTATCTTCAGCTCTCAAATCTATCGAACGTTAAAAAAGGAACAGAAATCTAATCCCTTGGGCTTGCTTAATGGTATAGATGAAATAAAACCTATGCTCTTCAGGGATTCTCAGGTAAACACAGTCAGAAAATTAGACTGTAAAAAAACATATGATCAGAAACAAGAAAATAACAGAGCCTGGAGCCTGGTTCACTGTTCAGGAGCTGCATCACCTGTCCCTAACCCTCCTTCCATGCCCCAGGTTCTGCTCTCTTCCCACGTTCCTCAGGATGCAGAGTGAGAGTGACAAATGCTGTGCCTGTACCTGGGAAGGATGTGTGAATTATTTGGCAACCTGCCTGTTGCCAAAATGAATATATAACATCAATGTTCTGCATGCCTCAAGCATACTAATTTGGTCTCTCCTACACGCAGACACCAATTTTAAAGCCTATTAGAAGGTATTTTTGACCTTCCACTTCTTTCCATGTGGTTTCAAAGTGCCTATCAGTCTCAAAAGTTACTAAAAGAAGAAAACATTGACGAGCAAAAGAAACAGCACACTCCTATGAGCCTCGTTTCCCCAGGAAACCAGGATAAAAGTCTTTACTTATGAATTATTTGTTTAGAATTCATTTATCAGAATGTGTTAGACACTTCTTTAATAACGGTTATCCAAAAGTTGTGAGTGTAATCCCTTCATGAGTTGCATGATTCACTACAACCTGCAACTATGAAGACTGCACCTTAGTTTCCGTTTCACTAGTTTACAGCTTTCTTGCCAAATAACAGCTCTCTTCCCCAAGCAACTGGCATATTTGGCAATTCAGAACTAAGGCAAATAACTATTACAGGTGTCCTCAAACTGTGAGGTGTTAAAAACAAAATAGTATTTTTGCCTTTGAATTCACATCACATTGCCCATTTAGTCCAATCTGACTTCTACTCTTAACTCATCAATGTCAATTGAAAAGTTTCACTTTTACACAGAGATCATTAGTACTCCTTATCTCACTGTCATATTGCTTCCTTCGTTAATTTGATGGTTGTCGTTTCGCTCTCCTCCTGTTTATGCTGCACTATTTCTCCTGCCTTCAAGTCTTGGATTTGATATTATTCCAATTCTTTGCTCTATAAACCTCATCTCAAGCCCTTGCTCTGCCTTTACCCCTTCCTAATCTTGTTCATGCTTCTCTTCACTCTTCTAAACCTGATGTTCTCTGCTAGGACCATCAATTAGCTTCGCTGCAGCAAGCTGCCTTTTATATTACAGTATTTTGGTACTTTTTTGCAGATCTTTAATCTGAAAAATATTCTGACAGAATATTCAGACAGTGTGACATACAATAGAGGCAAGTCTATTTGCAACATGCTTGACTACATGCACCAAAAATGTTTACAAAAAACAAGAAAAAATGAAAAAGGGATGAACAATTTCTTATGTTTTTTAAGAAAAGATTCATAAAAGGTGAAAAAAATTAATGAAAATTAAACCAAGATATTTCAATACCCAGGAAAGATTTTTTGTAATACAGCACCTGCATGCTGTGTGGAGAACAGAGATGAAAAAACAAATAACCTGCAGTCAGTCTACTAATCATTCTGAAAACCAGAACGCTTTGGTGAATGGTGCTGGAAAAGCCAAAAATGCCAGCTGTAGGTATCATGGTACTCACTGGAAGAAATGTGCAACCTACTGGCTTAAGTACAGCTTTGGTGAATTTGAGTGAGGAGGCAAGATCTCCAAGGAAGCATACTACATGAACTCATCCCAGTCATCTTTGCTGACCACGAAGTCTGTATGTCAGACTGGGAGTGTGAAGGTGCGATTTCTTCTGTGCACAGATTGAAAATATCTTTCTTAGATTTATTCCTTCATGGCTGCCCAGAAATCACTCTGATTCCCTGGTCCCTTTGGCTCCATATATGCTTTTATCCAACCCCATACCAGTGCCCTAGCGAAACAGGCAGGAATTAGTGCATCTGCTTGCTCCTGTCCAGAGGCTAAACAAAGCCAAGTCGGCTGCTCCTGCCACATCAGCAAGCAGAAGGAGAAATGAGAGACCACAGAAACTGGTGTGAAGGAGAAACGTACTTGCAGCCACCTTCCTATTCCCCCCTCCCTTACTGCTTCTTCACACCACCAAGACCTCTGGCAGAAGCAAGTTTCCCAAACTATTTCCTAGCTGTTTATCCTCTGCTTCCCTGCACAAGGGAAGACTGTTACTGCTGAAGTAAGGAGGACAGACCCAGCACCTGCAGAGACTGGACTACCCTTGAGTGGTATATCCTCTGGTTGACTGACATATGCAAACCATTACACTCCTCTTCCTGTCAAGTATAAACACACAGTACATATCACAACTTACTGCTACTTCTCTAACTGCTTTCTTATACAATTACAAAAGAACATATTTTTCAGTTTCATTAATATTGTTCTCGTATGAGTTCCATAACAAATGCTTTACTGAACATCAGATAGATAGAAGCTACCAATCTCCCATTACTTTACAAAGAATGCTCTTCGTTATTCTGCCACAATTTACCTCTCGTAAACTCTTGTCACATTTTATATAATTTATCTCTAAATCTTTAGTTATTCTTTTCTTTTAACTTTGTTATAAGGCTTTGTATGCTACTGAGATAAACTGCTACCCAGGTAACTTCCTTTTAACCTTCACTTTCAAACGTAGAACATGCTATATTAGAAATTCTATACTTAAAATAATATAATCTCTAAGTATTTGATTCTAAACTTATTTAACTTCTTTTTCTTTCAGTTTCATAGGATAAAGACTTATCCTGTCTTTCGCATTTTTAGCACCTTACATTCTCTTGAGTTGGATAATATATATAAAACAATGCCACCTTGTTGATGGGATAAAATACATATCACAGACCCTGTTGTGAGTTTCTGTGTTTTTGTTTGTTTGTTTTAAAAAAACACAACAACAAAAAAAAAGGAAACCAACCAACAAAAAAACACCAATCCAAAACTAAAGCACAACCTGGATGTCCTTAGAGGAATTCAGGGCTGCAAATCACTGTTATGTCTAATATAGTGTCTATCCCAAAACAGTAATATCCATTTCCATACACTAAAACCAATTGCCTTGCTTATATCGCCTCATCCCAATCACCTTCACAGAAAAGGCAATGCTTTCCTTGAGGGCACGTAAACACACGAGTCATCAGTTCCTCTGAAGACTAAGTACAAGAAATCCAGCTAACTACTGAAGACACTTGGGATCCTGCTGGCATCAGAGTTTTCACCAATAAATTTACTTTAAACAATGCTACCTTGACAGAAATCAAGAATGTCTGTGCCTTCTTGGGTTTCATGAATTAGGTGTCTAAATATACAATTCATCCAAAAGGCTGGAACCAGTAAACACTGTCAAAAGGAATACAGTATCAATCTCAGTTAAACAAACAGCATTCACAACAGCTGCCACTCAGACAACTCTGATGTTACTGCTGCCCATTTTTTTAAATATCTACTGCAAATATTCTATTGATTATGAAGAAGCAGCTCTAGATACAAAGTCTTCCCTGCCTGAGAGATTAAAATTTGTATTACTCTTGATTCCTTCTTCTTAACTATTCCTGGTCAGAAGCTCAGAGGAGTGAAGAACTGCCTATTCAGCCTGCTGATGCTGAGTTAATGTTAATGGCTGCAGAAGGCACTAAACGGCAAGTGTGAGCTCACTCAGAGCAAAAGAGTTACGAATTCAAATTTTTAATCTGAGGACTGCTTAGAAAAAGTCACTGGATAAATTACAGAAAACAGGTATTCTTTAGCTTTTAGGTTTTTAAACTAAAGAGCGACCTGGTCATCCTTAAAGAAATTCAGGGATGTAAATCAATGTCTCATTTAAGTGTGTAAGATTTACAGACAGTCGTTGCAAACAAAAATGGATTTCAGATGTTTATTTCCCAATCCTTCACTCTTCTTCCCTCTGCCCAAAATGTGTGAGCTACTTTGAATGCCACTTAAAGATGCCAAGTATCTGGCATGCATACTTAGGAAGCACAGAGGTACCTTGTTCAGGGTTGTAGATTTCACTGCAGGAGTTGAGCACTAAGAAGTTAGGCAAGGAATATGCAACTGTCTTTGCAACTGGGTAGATAAGTAAGCTCTGTAGAGTGTGTTTTCATTTCTATCCTATCGTGAAAACACAAAACACACACCCTATTTGGGCACAAAAAAGTATTTCCTAGAGAAGCATGACAAATTTAAGCTATGAGAAAAGGTTCATTAGTAAACAGGCAAAAGAACAGAGAAACCCTAAGATTCTCATTATTAAAGCATGTACACACATTTTAAGTAATGGTTGAGGACTACTACCAAAAACCCCTTGGGATATACAGCCACCTTCAAAAACTAGAGGATGTAAGAGGTAATCTTCCCCAAGACACAACTGAAAAAAAAAAAAAAAAAAAAAGCACCATCTCCATTAAAAGCAATACACTGAATTTTTTTATGAAGAGAAAGACAACCTTACAGCAGAACAGAGCCTTAGACCCTCCATCTGGAAGTGACCAGAATGGAACTAAAGAGCTGGGGGTAAGTACTGATGTGATGGAGCTGAGGTGAATAACCGCTCACTATGGTACCCCTGAGACAAAAAAAAAAAAAAAAAAAAAAACCACAAAAAACACCCCAAAAAAACCAAAAAAAACCCCCACAAAACAAACCAACCCCCAAACAATTTTAGGTACTTTTGTTCAATAACATGGCTAGAATAACAGAAAACAAGGCCTAGATAGAATTCAAATGCTTTTACACAGGTACGGTAAGTGAAGGACTGAGGGATGGGCTTTGATGTTGCTGTTCCACATGGTCTCAGCTGCAAGTATCACAGAGATGCCAAAGAAGC